>NC_060171.1:8514797-8552177 GCF_021292245.1 Micropterus dolomieu
AAAAAAAAAAAAGATAATCTGTTAATAATTGTTAAATATGCTGATCATTATAGGACCGAGATGAAGCACTCTATCAAATTATTGTGATAACTACTGTATATGATACTGATTTGCTTTTATTTTAAATGACAATATCAAATTTCAATATAAGTAACTATTTTACAAGCTTTACAAAGAGTGACAGTTTTGTTTAGACGGAATCAGCATGGAAATATAAAACGCCAATACCAGACTATATGCATTTCAAGCTTTCAGATAAATCAATATCACTGTATATGAAGCCACAAGAAGATGGATGACTAATGCACTCCAAAATGTAAAAACAAGAAGTTAAATGTACAGTAGGTCAAAACTAAGACCACCACCGTGAAGGTCTGATCCCTGTCAATCGCCCTCTCACCCTCTGTTGTACAACTCCTGTCAATAATCTTACTTTTCTGAGTCAGTGCACTTCATGTCATCCTATTTTCTTGTTTTTTCTCTCCATTTTTTTGCTGGTTTTCTATCTGGCTTCACTTCTCTTGTGCTGTTTCTGCTTCTTTCTATATTCTGGATATTCACTATCAACACAAACAAATACACATTCCACATGTTAAAATGACAAAATTTCCTTCTTTCTTTTCAAATCAATTCTCAATTCAAGTTCTGTTTGCATGGTGGTTTATAGGAAACCATAATGCAAAGGCAGGACAAGGCATTAAAAATGAACGGTCCTTAAACAAGAAACCATTTACACAATTTCCGACTAAACTGAGGTTATTATTTCCATGAGAACAGGCACCACTGCCCTTTCAGGCTGCCTAAATAGAATCCTACTCTTACTTAAATCATCTCTCCTGTTTGTTGCCAGGTAACATTTTCTTCAATGGCTCTCTTGGCTATGTGCATGTGGTAGATAGATAGAGAACGAAAGAGAAAGGAGAGGATGAGCCAGGCAGTCGTCCTTTGAGTGCCCCAGACAGACCTCTCCCTCCTGCTGTCTGGAGTGATCCTGACCACCTACAGCAGTCTGCAGCAGCCCACCACCACCAGACAGAGACACAGAGAGAGAGGAAATAGACAGCTGGGTGTCTGTAAGAAACAAAGAGGTGAACTGTGAGGGATGAGAGACAGAGCAGAGGCACAGACGACAGATCTGAGAAACAGACAGAGATGAAAGAGAGTACACGCGATTCAAAACAATGTCCCCCGCGACTGATGCAATCACTTGTTGGGACACTAATGAGCTATTCAAATGGGTAAAAGGTCAGAGTTTAAAGTCTATTATGCAGAAATGTAAATACACTCAGTATGCACAGTCCATTTGTGCTGTCTGGTGGGCTCCTTTTGGGTATTTGTGGCGCCTGTACAAATAAAGAACAAATGAGGGCTCCTACTTGGGCAAATCTATTCTACTCCAAAGTTCCCAGACTGCAGATCAAAATCTCATCAGTAGTATGTGAGATAATGTATATACTGGATTGATTGAGAAACATACAAACTGAATTAAACTGATAATTCAGAAGTTTAGTATGAGGTATTTTTCTCATCAAGCAAGTGAACGAGCATCAAATTTACATTTTTTCAGAGAAGATTAGAGACGACAAGGAGCTTTCTTCTTACCGCCACACAGCCTTTTCTGTGTTTGAGCCAGCATCAAGCTCTGTGTATCTATATTCCACATGCTGGCTTTTTTTTTGGTTTGATATAAATATACAGTTACTGAACACAGCTGTTCAACCCTTCTTTCAGCAATCCTGCTGGTCCGTCTTCATCACTTCTCTGTAGCTGGCTGACCTCAGCTGTCAGTCTAACTCAGCGAGTCATTAAGCCGGAAAACAGTGACTTATGAATGTCCCGGTGTCACTGCTAAAACATCAGCCGCTAGGGAAGAAAGACAGGCTGCGTTCACAAGAGAATGGGTGACAGATCCAGTGGCGTGAGAGAAAGTGTACAGCATGTGTGTGTGAGAGTGTGTGGCTTTCTGTTATCTTGCCTGTATGTCTTGGATCAGACACTATTACTAATACCTAAAGAATACCTAAAGAATAACATATACTGTGCGTTACACATTAAAAAAATAACACTAAGCCAGGGGAAACAATGTGCCAAAAGATATATTTGAAATACAAAATATACAAAATTATAATTCATAGTTGGCCTCAGCATTTCTTCCCAGAGAAGTGAGCTTGGATCATCAGACTTATGTAGAGCTACTTTGAATTTTGTAATTACATGTTGTTTTTGAACCAGCAGAAAACAATTCTGTACAAATGATACACAGAAAATTCACCATGACACAATATGGATATATGCCTTTTTCCCCCTTTCCTGTTTGATAGATTAGAGTAGCACAAATTCTAAGCAGCTGACATCTGGGAGGTTGTTTTTCCTGGATAGGACAGACAGAAAGCAAAAGTGGCTAGTTTTTAATAAACAGAAGAAAACCTGATCACCACCTAGACAAATTCAAATTTTATCAACCTAAAACTGAGAGACAAAAACATTACAGTCCAAGTCACTCTAATACACAAATGATCTCAGGGGAAATACCATTCAAAAATCCCACAGATGTCATCAAAATAAAAGGATATTGCAGATTACCAGTTTAAAGGATACGAGGGCAATCTAAATCCCTACTTCGGGTAATGACATTTTTCCCCACCAAAAGGATAGACAGCAGGTTAAATTCTTTCTTTGGCTGCATTGTTGCTTCAAAAACTATGAACCCAGAGTTAAATTAAGAGCCCTTCCAACCTCAGTGGAGCAGAAAATCACTGGACAGCGTTTCTCCAGAGCAGAAAATTAACCTCTTTGCCTGCTTTCAGTAGCCTGCCTGCTGAGACTTCATGAACCTGCAAGCTCAACAGCAGGAGACATTAGGAGTAGCTGGAAGGTTGTGTTGAACCGTCTAAGGGATCACGGGTGGGGACTGATGGATCTAGGTCTTTAGGGGTCAAAGGTCTGAGTGAAGAGCCAAGGTTACATACCAGCTGAGGCTCTGAAAAAAATCACGTGTGGAGCTTACCGCCAAATTTTTGGGGGAGATGAAAAAACTTTTCTGGCATTTCCTCGGACAGCTGCATGCGGTGAGGTCATTCAGGCAGGAACTGGAGGGCTGTTAGACACGAAGCCCCTAGACGCTGAGTACAATAGATCGACATTACCATAATACTGTATGTTCAGCATTTACAGTAAAAACATTGGCTGACGTTTTGAGTTTTGATGATGACGGATGAAAAAGTAAAATAAAGTATACTATATATTTGTAAATAAGCCAGGGACAGCGAGGAAGGGAGGGGTACGAGATGAGATGAAGAACGAAAGTTGCGGAAGGACGACAAAGGAAAAAGAGATGGAAGAGTCTGTTATTTCTCGTTTTGTTACGGTCAAATGTGAGCGGACAGTGTGTTCAGATAAGGCCGTCAGCTCACATGGCGGAGGAATGAGCTTGTGCTTTTAAAATGGAGAGCAATTGAAAGAGTAGCGGATGTCTTGATATGAACGTGCCAGTCCTTTGACTGGTGGACAGGTTTAGCCCCGGGTCACTATCACTCAGGTGGAGGGAAACTGCTACGTTAGAAAACACAGCTCCTTCCAATTAGATATTAATATTTAAAGATTACAGAGTCTGACAGGGAAAGGAGTGTGTTCAGCAAGGAGAGAAGGATGTAAGAGGAGAAGAAGATGGAGAAAGAGCAAAGGAGAGAAAGTGACAGACAGGAGTACGCTGCAACTAACGATTATTTATTGATTATTATCTAAAATGTCAAAAAACAACAACAATTGCCCATCAAAGTTTCCTACAGGCCAAACGTGATGTTTTTTTGTCAAAAACTCAAAAATATTCTGTTAACTATCATATATGACAGTAAAAAGCATAGAATTTGCACATTTAAGATGCAAATGTTTTGCATTTTTGCTTGATTATACGACAAATTAGCGGTCAAAAAAGGTACCGATTCATTTTCTGTTAATTGACTTATCAGCAAATTGTCTCTAGACAGGAAAAAACTAAAAGGGAGAAAAATAGATGCCATCGGGCAGCTGTCTCTAATGTGCATGACCAAATACAAGTTTTAGGAAATTTCTGTTGAAAATATTGCTGGACATCCATTTGCTGCTTTGGATGCAGAAATTTATTAATTGTCCCCTTTAACTTCTCAGAAATCAGTGGGGAACACTGCTGAACGTTACAGTACAACTTGTGCACAGCTTCATTCACACAACAAGAAAGCACTAAGTTCTTTAGATACAGTGGAAACGTGACAGTACAGTGCAAAACTGACTCTCAGTCCCATGTTCAGTTCCTGAGTTTAGTTCCTGGATATATCTGGTAGAGCTTTAGACTTGCCTTTCATTTTGTGACTCATGAACATCTCTTTCATCCACTGATCGCGGACAGACACTGCAGCCTTTTCTATCTCTAGCAAACTGAGATGAAGCGGTATGTTTCTCATCTTTGAAAGTGCTAGAGCTCCAGATCATTCTTTGGCAAAGAAGGAGAATAAAAACTGATGTTTTACAGCAGCAAGCATGCAGTAAATTACTGCATCTCTACAACAAATGCATTTGGGGAGACAGGGAGTCCTTAAGATCATATAAACATAAAGAAAGCTGCCAGATACAGGCACACGTCCAAGATATTAAATACAGATGAGAAGCTCAACTCGTCTTGCAGGTCTTCAGACTCTAGCTGGTAAAAAGTAACACCCCCTCCTCTCCCACAGTTGTCTCTCACCAGTATAACAGCAATAAACACTAAACTTCAGCATTCCTCAACACTGCTCACACACACACACATAAACACACACAAGTTCACTTAACTCTAAATCTTTCAATACAGACAAAGTTTTTCTTACCGTCCCAAAACTGACGGTTGTACTGTTCCTTTCTAAACCAAGGATGATTGCATTGCAGAATAGAAACTAAATAGTTAAACTACTTTGAACTGTGACTAACACACAGTCATTCTTTTGTACACACACACACACACACACACACACACACACACACACACACACACACACACACACACACCCCGGATCACTCAGAGACGATCATTTAGGGATTACAAGCAAATTTTAAACTCCGTGTAGGTTCAGTCTTTACTAGTGGTTTCTGTTGATCTAGATACACACACACACACACCTGAAGCATCAGCTCAGACGGTCGCCACACCTTGTGTTCACAAATCTCACCAACGTCCCCTGAATTCAAAACTAAGAAAGGTGTGTGTGATTTGCATACAGTTGGTATCATGAAAGCTAACTGTCTCCTAAAACTGGTTTTGAGTACATTATTTGTATCTGTTTACAAAATATAACAATGAAGTGGCCTATCTGTACAGAAGGTAGAGAAAACTCTGAATCTTCGTTCATGAAACCTTTTAAAACCTGTTGTATAAGAAATTCAACCATTCATTTTTATCATGTTCAAATCTAACACTTGGAAGGTCAGAAATTTCACGACCACAAACTTGCCATTCCAAATCCCCACATCATCTGTGGGAAAATGAGGGTTGAGGAAGTAAATTTTTCTCCCCTTCAATATCTACAGTTGAACTGCCCTTTAGCAACATACACAATGCCTCAAAACTGCTCCAGCAGAGTTGCCCAAGACCCTCAGTGTGCAACACAGTGCTCAACGTTCAACATTTTTTTTTACTTTCCGAAACGGCCACTTTATTCAGCGATTAGCCAGGTATGCGGTTTTGAGAAAGCATGCAGGTTTAAAACTTTTCGGTTACTTTTTCAGGTGTACATCGGAGTCCAACATAGTGAGTACCTAGTTTGTTTAAGGCACACTGAACCTTTAAGACTGAGCCTCTACTGCAGCATTAAGTGTGAATGTGAGTGTTACTGGAAAACAGAAAATGTGTTCAGGCAACTTTTAAAATAAAAAAAAAGCTAAATACTAAATGCTGTGTGTGTGTGTGTGTGTGTGTGTGTGTGTGTGTGTGTGTGTGTGTGTGTGTGTGTGTGTGTGTGTGTGTGTGTGTGTGTGTGTGTGTGTGTAAATTCCTGAATTCCAGCAGGCCAGCAGAGCTCACAGGAACTGAGCCCACACAGACACAAACATCTGCCAGAACCTCATGCACCCCGAGACAGAGTGCCGAGTCATTCAGTGCAGCGCTCTGTGTGTGTGTGTGTGTGTGTGTGTGTGTGTGTGTGTGTGTGTGTGTGTGTGTGTGTGTGTGTGTGTGTGTGTGTGTGTGTGTGTGTGTGTGTGTGTGTGTGTATGTGTGTATGTGTGTATGTGTGTATGTGTGTGTCAGGAAAAATGTGCATGCAAGTTGCAATTTCTGCACTGATAAAGACGCTAATGAAACACTCAGGAATGAGGCTACAACACCTTTCAGAGAAAATCAACATGTGATGCGGAGGGAAAATTATATGACACCTCACCTCACATTTCTTCTTCACTGCAGTGCTGCTTCTGCTCTTTACCTTTGATTCACTCAATTTATGGAGGACAGGAGAATTTAGAAAAGACAGCGGAGAGGAGAAAAAGCAAGGAGGAGAGGAAACAAAGAAAGGATTGGTGAGGAATAGGCGAAAGGAAAAGAAAGACTAGACAAGAGTAGACAAGAGGGGAGAGGAGAAAAGAGACAAGAAACAAGGACATGAGAGAAGAGGAAAGAAAAGTATAGGGGAAGAAGATGAGACAGAACAAGGAGAGGAGAGGAAAGGAAAGGAAAGTCAAACAAGGAGAGGAGATAAAAGGAGAGGAAACAAGGAAAAGATGGGTAAAGAAGGCGAGAAGAAACAAGGAGAGGAGATAAGAGGAGAGGAGAGAAAACAAGGAAAGGATAGGTGACTCTTACTCACCTATCCTTTCCTTGTTTGAGAGAGATGAAAAAGAGAAGACAAGAGGGGAGAGGACAGAAGAGGAAAGGAAACAAGGATGTGAGAGAAAAGGAAACGAGGAAAGGATAGGTGAGGAAGAAGTTAAGAAACAAAGAGAGTAGAAAAAAGAGGGGAGAGGAAGCAAGGAAAGGATAAGTAAGGAATATGATAGCGGAAGAAAAGAAGCCACCTTGGGAGAGGAGAAGCATGTTTAAACAACTATTTATGTATTTTTAAGCAATCAGCACTGGTCAATACTGTGTGTGTGTGTGTGTGTGTGTGTGTGTGTGTGTGTGTGTGTGTGTGTGTGTGTGTGTGTGTGTGTGTGTGTGTGTGTGTGTGTGTGTGTGTGTGTGTTAAAGACATGATGCACAGTCACTTGCCCATCCTCTGCACTACTGCATATCCCAGTGAGGGATGACATCACCTCAACCTGCACCACTCTCCTCCTGGCACACAGGGAAGTACACACACACACACTAATGGAGCATCAATGTCAGAAGGCCACTGTGGGGAGTTGTATTGATTAAAGACCCCCTCCTCACTACAATCACACATCATCAAAGAATCTCTGTTGCTGTGGTTACAGGGTGATTGAAATCAATTAGTGCCATGTGTATCTTATATCCTCCGAATATGATATTACCGTGTTTTCTGTGTATTATGTTGCATCACTGTTACACCGTCTTCAGTCAAGAATCATATGGTGGAAATATGTTTTTGCTTCTTTGAGGTTAACCTGACACTGGAACTGTTTTTTGTTTTAGCTACATAACCAGCTGCAGAGCCAACACTTAATCCACTTAAGGACAGCAGAATAAACTGTAAACACGCAATTGATCAAAACTAGAGATGCACCAATTGTATTTTTCCAGGTCGATTCACATTACCGATTTTTTGAAAGGTCCGACCTGCCGATTCCGATTTTGTGCGATTCCGGTTTTCTTCCACAAACATTTTTGCAAATTTTCTTTATTGGAAAAATTCTCTTTATTAGGATCCCCATTAGCATTTGCTTTTCTGTTCATAATAAAACACAGACTATTAAATAACTTTTCCATTTCTCCACAACTGCCGCAGCTTACAGGATCTTCTCTCACTCAAACACATCTCAAAATAAAAAGTGCTCCAGGTTAGGCTGCTGTATAGAGCTTTCTGTACAAATAATATCTAGCCTGACCAGAAAATAATCTGCAGATTAACAGTGTTTCCCACAGAATGACAGTGTCACCTTGCTTTTCCCTTCAGACGCACAAGAAATTACGTTTTCAAATTAAATCCTAATGACTACTACGTTTATGTGTATAATACATTCTTACATAAGCTCATAAATATGAGTAAACTTCACTGTACATACAAAAAAGAGCAAGTTTTATCTGGCTCTAGGTGCCATTATATTTCAAGACGCAGCTAACCAACCCCTGGGAGACACAGATGACTGTATAAGTGATGGACAGCGAGGTTATTGATCCAAGCCTGTGAGAGAAAATGTCGACCTCGCCTGCAGGGTGCTGGGGTGTGTCCTGCAGGCCTTCTGCTTGAGGTTTAGCCTGACCATCAGGAACTGAGCCTGAGACGGACAGAGTCTAATGTGACCACTTAAACATCATGTCACTTTCTGACAAAACATGGATGATACATCTTGCGTTAAGTGTTAAAACAAACACTGGTTAGTCCATTAACAAAACTGCAACTACTAAAAGGTCAAGACTACAAGACACACTGTGATTCAAAGTCAATATCTGAAACTTTGATACACCATCACTGCCAAACCAATAATATCATTCTGATGGGTTGAGGGATTATGAATTATTCTTTTGATGCAGAAAGAGTAGAGCAGCAGAAAGAGGCGTTAGTAAATTGTAGTAACAATAGATCACCTTGTTTATCACAGAAACGACAAATATTCAAACTGAATTAGTTCCCTATCAGAGACATGTATGCCAGGAGAGGAGCCATGTTGCTAACAAGACTAAATCTCTGCAACCACACAAGCAGCTCTGTGAGGCTTTACTTAGGCACAGCAGTACTTTGAGCATCAGCATGCTCACAATGACAATGCTAACATAATGATGTTAAGCATGGATAATGTTTACTATGTTTACCCCCCCCCCCCCATTAGTTCAGGGTGTTAGCATGCTAACATTTACTAATTAGCACTAACTGCTGATGGAAATGTCATTAGTTTTGCGGGTATTTAATTTGCACTGGTCTTTGGTTTATGACTTTGATGAAAAGTAAGGCGATTACATTACAATTCATCCTCTGGGGAAAATGAAAGTCTGAACCACATTTCATGACAATCCATCTGATGGTGAGGCAATGCCACCAAGAGCTGTTGAGATATTTCAGTCTGGACCAGAGTGGTGAACAGACCGGCAGATGAACATTGCCTTCCATAGAGCCACGCCCTGGCATAGCTAAAAAGCAGCATGCCTTATCTAATGAACCAAAAATTTCAAATACAAAAGGTGGAAATGTAAAACATTGTAATCTTGAATAATTTGGTTCCAAACAAGGGTGACATACGTTGTTAGCTAAAATTCTGTGCAGTGCTACATTTTGTAATTGATACAACAAAATTTGTTTGGTTTTTTTAAAGTTTTCATATCAATTACACTAAAATCTCTTAGTGTTACTGTGCAGCATAAGAATGGATGTGACTCTGAGCCAAGGACAAGTTCTGCCTACATTTCTCTCCCTCAACCTGAGCGAGGCCAAAAGAAACACCCCCAATTGTGTTTGCATTAAAGCAGCTTTGCTCAGGACTTATGCTACAGAATAAGAGATGATCTGCCCACAGCTTTGGCTCTCAAGGTGCGGTGAGCTGAACATGATCCATAGGAGCTATTGCTGAGTAACTACTGGACACCGCAGAACTGTGGAAAATGAAAGAGTAGAACTTAATAGAGCGGGCAGGAACAACAGACACGCTTAAAGATGCACATGCCCGCTTCAGCATGGGTGAGGAAACCCGCATCTGAAATGTCAACAGTATGACCACAGGCGTACCATCAGCCTTCATAGTAACCACGGCGGTAGTTACCCAGCATAGACAGTCCTACTCTCCAAACATTGTTACAAAAACCAATCAAACCTCGCCAGGGTCACAGTGTCACTAATGGCTCCATCATCCTCATTGATCCTCCAGTTTCACCACCTCTGTTCCCGTTGGTCCCGTGGTTCTATGCTGGGATTTTGTGTCTGCAGGAGAACAATCAATATCAGCCTCTCTGTTTTGTGCGTTAGATGTCCACATTTTTAATCAATGTTGACACAAACTCTTGATATTCATTTCCGCTGCAGAGATCCAAATGTCAAGAGGACTGGTCAGGTTAGGCTAAATTATTTGACATCAAAAAGGGATAAATTTCCATCAAATTGAGTGAAACTATAAAGATATTATATTAGATATAAATAAAAAAATATATAAAGATATGTCATAATGTACAGTACCATAACGCTTATTTTATACTGCATTTCTCACTCTAAGCTGCTTGTTCACCCCTTTCGCTAATTTCCAAATCATACCCAAAGGGTATGAGAGTAATGCCGTTTTTGGGAAGATCAAAGTAAAGCAAGTCTGGCCCTAATAATGGCCCTCTCAGCGCTGGACCAGGAGGAACCAAACATGTCACGACTGGCAGGATGCGTGCATGTTTTTGCATGGAGAACAGGGTATTACGCTCTTCCATGCAGATGCAAAACCTGGTTCCCCATGCTACAGGCTTCAGTCAAGTTTACTGAATGCAGTTTTGCAGAAGCTTTTGTCTCATGCATACACAGTCATGGATTGAGCAGCGTGATAGGTAAAGAGATTGCTTACTCTCAACACTTCCTCTCTTTTTGTTCTTGTCAACAGCCTGCCACGCCTTGATTGTGATTGGACAAAACAGGTCAGCCGCTAATGATTGCATGTGCGCATACGTTTGTGTGTGTGTGTGTGTGTGTGTGTGTGTGTGTGTGTGTGTGTGTGTGTGTGTGTGTGTGTGTGTGTGTGTGTGTGTGTGTGTGTGTAAAAATACATAAAAGCAGTTGCAGTCATTGCGGACGGAGCCAAATGACTTTAAGATGAATAGGTCTGCAGAACTTCAATAAAAGTGGCCTGAAACACGACACTGGTCGCCCCACAGCCAGAAAAAGGCAAAGACAAGCAAAACAACGGTGCCACAAGAATTACCAGTGGCATGTCTTTTAAACAGCGGATGGTATTTAACAATCAGCAGAGGGGATGTTGAATTGCATGTTTCTGCACACATTTTGGACACTGCCTTTGACATTGACTCTTAAACTTTCTGCACAAGTACTGGAATGTAAAATGACATACCGTCTGTTGGAGCACAGGTCTCTTTTTCCTCACTGTCTTTCTCAGGCTTTTATTCGCTTTGATCATCGTTTTAACCTTAAAAAAGATAAGTCTGGCATTTTAACTTAACAATTCCTCTAAAGATACTAAACCAACACTGAATTTATCTCATAAATATATATTGCCTTAAACTGCTATAGGAGGAGTTTCTTCCTCTAAGCTTGTTAAATTAGCAAAATGGTGTAAACACTGAAAACATTGATTAACAGAGCTGGAAACAGCACAGAAAGTCAGCCGTGCTCCCAATTTGCCTTTGTGGCCAACTGCAATACTATAATTAAACAATTCCCTGCTGCCCAAAAAGGATTGTCCTCAGAGACCGCCATTATGAAAGAAGGCTCTGTCAACCTCTTGACATGACACCTCTAACTGCAAACAAGATACACAAATGCAGGTGTGCAGGGAGAAGCACAACACAGATGCAGACAGGGGGAGGGAAACTGTTTGCGGAAAACTGAAACCGTTTGCATTGACGAATGAGTAATTGTTGGCTGAGAATCCTTTTCTGGCAGACCGGAATAAGGGTTAACTGGCTGTAGCCACACAGACACTACAAGGACCCAGGATTGATTGTTGTTGATTGACTGATTTTAGTCTCTTCGGGGTAATTGCTGACAATGACAAAAAACATAAAAATTATCCTTTAAAATTTTGTAGGAAAGATGGATGTACACAAAAGGGAAGACATACAGTACATGAAGCCTGTGGAGGCAGAGATGTCAAAGCTCATTGTGACCTTGATAGGAAACAACAGATGAAGAAGACAAGAGGCTTCGGGGTTTGACTCCTGTCACAGTGAGTCATTAGACCAACCCTGGCAACATGACATCGTTCAAGTGACGGGAAAAGGAACCGTTATGTTCTCCGTGGTCAGCAGGGACAGACAGAGGAAGAGCAAAGACGGAGGTCTGAGATCCTCAAGGTCGACCCACTTAGCAAACCAGTTCACTGAAACACCAGATACAGCGTTAATGGAGTTTAATTCATTTTAAAAAACTTACAAAAAATTGGATATAAAATGTTTTGCTGAGCACGATGGGACAAGAGATATACAAATAACAGTTATTATAGTTATCATAGTTGTAAAATAAGGGCTGGGATTCATATTTCCCCAAGTGGAGTAAAATTCACAAGTTCACAGGTGAAATATGCTTGGGACTGTAGGAATTAATAAGCTCCATGTTTAGTATTATTGTTGTCTGGGCCTTAATCCAACCTTAGGCAGAGTTCATGTTTTTAAAGGTGGGGGTGGGGCGTCGTCCAAAAATTTGGGATCACTGGACAAAAATAGGAAGAATGTGCCCCAACCAGATGTTTGAGCTCTGACGAGCTTTGTTTACAGGATCGTAAACACTTCATTCGAATGCTGAGGTGGAAAAGATCTCAGCCTTGACCTCTGACTCAGCAGCAGCTCTGAACACAAGGTGACAACACGTATAACCGGGTCCTGCGGGTCCACAGTTGCAAGAAAATGGGGTGTTTCATTAAGGGGAAACTGCTTACTGTATGTGGTTAACTGGTGCTATAGTTTCCAAGAAATGTCAGTTTAACATTTAGATTTGTTTTTTAGGAAAGGCCTGTATTGTTTGCCTCTGCCCCACCTATTGTGTGCACCAGACCTTGTATTTCAGCAAATTCAACCAGGCTGGACACAATAACAATGCGAGGGCTTTGCTGCTGTACATTCATTGGCCGCCATTCACATCATCTTACTCCGTTTTTCCACTCTCTGTCTCGATAGTAAAAGTTTATCTTGCTTCTCAGCTTTCATTTGGCCACATTAGTGCGCCGCCCTCTTACCCTGAAATCCAAAAGGAAATGAGTCTCCAATTAGGGAAAGAGGAAGATGATTCAAGGTCCTCTTTTCGTTCTGGTGAAACATGACACGATAAGAGGTGAGGGGAAAACATGGCACAGTGGTCACTTTCACTTCCTCCTCCAGAGTTTTTTCAGCCACGAGCTCTCATCATTGCGTATGCCTCTTCCAAATGAATCATTTCCTGTGATGGTCAGTTTAAATACGCAGACCAGCAAAAGCTTTGCACATCCCCCCTGACCTGCCTGAACATCGGACACCGAATCATGAAAAACCTGAGAGTCTGAAACGTGCAGGACAGCCTAAATTACTTACAAGCCTCCTTGACAAGCTGCATTGTGGTCTCTGCTGCTGCAGTGCTCTGAGCAGGTCAAGCAGACACGGGAGGGGACAAGCAGACAAAAACAAGTAGAAGAGACATCTGTCAAGTGCAGGTCTGAGTACTGAGGCTGTGGTGAAACGCCAGGTAATGACAGGGCCCTGCAGGCTGCATAACTGGTTCAAGCCTTCATTAAAGCACACAGACCTGATGCAAATGAGACTACCTTAGAGGAGAAACATAAACTGAGGCTTTATTTTAGATGTCAAAGACAAAACAGACAGGGCCAGCAGAGGGAAATAATCAGCACACTGGAAGACAAAAGCTTACCAAATTGTTTCAGAATTGACAAAGCCAAACAAAAGCCCACCACTCAGCAAAACAAAACATACACCCTCTTCCAAAGCTTTGCCCCACTTTGTCTTTTGCTGCAACTTCACGGGCTTGAACATCACACCCTGCTTCGTCACCTTAAAAAGCTTTCCAACGGGGAACCAGTAGGAGGCTTTTGTTGTGAAGCAGGTATAGGGAATGTAAGGTGTTTATCACAGAGTCGGAGGAGCTAGCGGTGCTGTTAAATAAAAACCAGGTCCACACAGCAGTAAAAAACTTCCACAGTCTCCAACACTCAACATGCTCTGCAGGGGAAACAACACAAGCAGCGAGCTAACATGGCTTGAGTGGACGCTGTTGCTCACAGCTCAGCACGATTATCCCTAACAACTATCAAAAAAAAAGACCTTTGATATATACTACTGTTAAATTCTGACTTCCCAAAACAACACTGATGAGATCCTGCAAACTGACACATGTACGTGTAGCTAATAGTGCTGCTACTAATGATTATTTTCAGTTCAGTTCAGTTTTGCTGATTATCTTCGTGTTTAATGAATTATCATTTGGTCACAATTTTTTCCCCACAGCCCAAGTTGTTGTTCAACCTGTTTGTTTAGTACAATTAAAACTCAGTCATAGAAAACTAAGAAAAGAATATTCACATTTAAAAAGGCTGAAACCAATGAATATTTGGCTTTTCTGCTCAAAGAATGAGTATAATTAAATTACAATTTCTTTTATTATTCGCTTTTGTTCCATTTGCCTTGCGCTTTTAACTTGGACTGGTGTACAAGTTAGTGTCTCATTTTGGGACAAAATAGAACAGGGAAAAAAAACTGAAAATGGCCGATCCCTGATACTTTGAGTTAATTCTATAACCAATATGAACAACTACAGTTTCAGGGCTGAAGGAATGAAGCTAGAGGCTGAATGTGGAGCTGATTCTCATCTTCCCTTTGTGGCCAAGTGATTGTGTTATTAAGTGAAGACCTCTGGCACTGAATGCTCCACTGCGTCCTATCACTGAAAAATAGGTGGTGTGCTAAAAGAGACGGCTGCAGAGATGGTGCTCTGTTCTGACCCTGGAGGCTAAGAGGGGAACACAAAAGGCTCTGGCAGAGATAAATCCAAATAGAGTCATAAATCAAGGTCTTACCTCAACATGATCAGCAGCACTAGTTACAGTTACACACACAATTCTCAAACAACCTCATGCACAGAAATAAACTCTTACACTATGGATGAAGACAAACGATTGGCCAGCTACATTTTTGGATTAGTGGAGTTTCAGACATTTAAATACACAATATTCTCAAAAAGGATGTCTTCTGAAAACAAAAGAACTATTCTTGTGGCAGGCCTGGATGTCTAATGTCAAAACTATTTTGCCACCAAATTATAAATTTTTTTGCGCCAAAAAAAAGGAAAATTATAACTTCTGGCATCAAATGCTTGCTCATATTCATCCTCTTCTTTACTTACTCTTTGATTCACTTTGCCAAGATCTTTTGCAGTTCCTTTAATGTTTGGAATGGAACAGTTTGACATTTGGGGAATACACAGATTTTGCTGAGACTTTGGTCTCACATCTGTCCGTTAAATATGAACAAAGTTTAGAGGTTTTAAGGTGGTTCAGGAAGTCACTGTACCCGGCCAAGAAATAGTCCGGCAGTAAAACCACTGTTTTTACTTCTGATTTAATAAACAAAAAATAAAGTATTAATTAGTGAGTGGAAGTGCTGGTAGGCAGATTGTGTAACCTTTGGACAGAGCCAGGCTAGCTGTTTTCCAGTCTTTATGCTAAGCTAAGCTAACCTGCTGCTGGCTCCAGCTTATTTTTCACCGTACAGACTTGAAACTAGTATCGATATTCTCCTCGAACTCTCGGCAAGAAAGCGAATTATCACAAAATGTCAAACTATTGGCTTCTTATATTGAATGAATAAAAACGGTTAGTAATGTATCAAAAAGTTCAGATATTGGTAGCGAAACGCAAGTATCATAGCGGCACTAGTATTGAGAAATACCCAGCCCCACAAATCAGCTGTTAAATCACCTCCACTGAGGGGACATTCTCAGTCACTGAGCTACAGAAACCCTTCATAAACATCTCACCCTGCTTTTCCTGAAACCAGATGCCGGGCGCAATGATTACGCCTGGTCCTGAGGTTACCATGGCAACAGCCCTGGCTCAGTCACCCTCTCTGCCCTCCGAGTCCAATCCTGTACAGATTAGATATGACCATCATACAGAGGAACTGAATCATCTGGGATTATATCTCAGAAACAAGAGACTGTGTGGCAAACTCACAGCTATATACGCTGTCTACTCAGATTCCAGACTGAAACTGACCCTCCAAACAGCTCAAAGGATGTTTTTAAAACCCTTATGTCGCCTGCAGACCAAATGTCTGTTTTCTGTCAGCTTTAAAAAAAAAAAAAAAATGAAAAGAAAAATTGGCAGCATGGGCCAAAGAGAAGAGGGAGAGAGAAGGGAAAGGGACAAAAAAAAAAAAAGTAAGTGGTGTCTGATTCCACAGCTGCTTGCCAAATCATGCTGGATGATGTCAGAGATGGTCAAATACACTTTTCATGCAGTAATAAGGCTTCATGGCCAACAGCTATTTCTGATTAGGACGTTAACATTTAGACGCCTCACATTAATGATGATATTTCAAAGAGCAAAGCTTTGTAGGGACGACTGTAGCGCTGGCTACCAGTCTGCTTCCTGCACAGAGGACCCTGAGGGAAGACATGAGCTCTGTAAGAGTGTGTGTTTGTGTGTGTGGTGGTGGTGTCGGGGGATATCAATGACGTGGATTAGGTACACTCCATTTAGTCCCAAGAATGCAGCCATCAGGCCAAATGCATCTCCTGCAAGAATAAGCCTCAGGGCACGTTTAAACAAAAAGGTAGAGACGAAGATAGTCACACACACACACACACACACACACACACACACACACACACACACACACTCAGGCATCATAATCATCATCATCAAGGCAATGCATATCCTTGTCTTCTACGCCAGATACACAGACACAAGCAGCTCTGTTCTGTGAATTTTCACACACATAACTATGTAGAGATGAATAATAGAAGAGATGTGTGTGGGAATCCGCTCTGGCAACATGAAAGACGATAACATCCTCATCAATAAATGAAGAACGGATAGGATCGCGTAATGGAGAGGAAGTCTGCTTTACCATGAGGGCATAAACACTTTAGTCATGTGGCCCAAGCTACATAAAAAACAAGTTAACAGACAGGAAGGTAAAATTGAAAATCTACATTAAGTAAAGGTGACCAGAAATGCATGAAAAACATAATGTTTTTTTTTACAGGTTTCTGAGAAACACAACTCCTATTCTACTCCAACAGCACATTACTGTTTTTACTATACTGAATTGAGAGCAAGACAAGAGAAGTGGTGAATGACTGTTTGAACTTGGATATTTGCTAGTTGTCTGTTATCATTACCTGAGTGTACAAACCGAAAGTTGAGTGACAGAGACAGAGCTCTTTCTCCACTTCCTTTAAAGATCGACCACAAACTCTCACCATGTTCAACACACACACAGAAACACACACACTAAAAACAAAGATAAATACAGCCACAGAACGTCATAATGTGCTACAGCAACATGTACTGATGAAAATGTGATGAAGCTTCACATCAACAACAGACACGTGGAAGCAACAGAAGCTGCCATCAGGTTTCTACTTTGTGATACACTGTTGTAGTAAATTTTCATGAAATGTACTCTGTATGTAATCTGTATTACAAACAGATCTAGAGTTAACTCGTGTACTCAGCATATCAATTGACTCCAACAACACATTAAAAAAAAAGGTAGAAAATAAATTATTGGTTTAACTGTGTAACCACCAAGACAGATTTCCTATGCTTCCATACATCCATCTTCAACAGTATGTCATTAAGAGGCATGGTACAGACAAAAATACACACACAGGCTATTCCAATTTATTTGAAGGGTCTTTGGCATCAGCAATGTGACTTAATTCCAAGGGAAACGGAAGGATTCGATCAATTCGTTCTGCGATTTGGGGGGGGTTATTGTTTTGTCAACATGTTTATCAATGAGGATATTCTTAAGAACAAAAACAGCCTTCAAAATAATCATACAGTTGAATCAACACCTGTCAACAACAATTTCAACAAAACCTGACCCTTATATCCTTCTTGAAGGTTGGATTTATTGCAGACCGCGTTGGTGTTGGCTAGGTGTACCTAATAAACTGGCAACTGAGTGTATTTTACTGTTAATATCGTCACTTACACACATTTGTTATTACCAATTACAGACTAAGTTACATTTTATCTGTTAAAATGCTTCATTTCTTCACAGTATCTCACTGACTTGTTTGTGGAACGACCCAGTTTCCCCCAATGGATCATTAACATTTCATCTTGCACACACAAACACAAACACAACCACCACCAACACATTGCTGGCAAAAAAATCTCTGCACAGAACTGGCAACACACACACACACATCATGAAAACAAAAGGCACATCTAATCACATACAAACACACACAGTCCACAAGGCAATCTAGACATGTAGCACAGACGCCGTCTCCCCTCCCCCTCCCTCCCTCCCGCCTTCCTTCCAGCCACCAAATCCACTTACAGGCCAGTGTGTGCAACTCGCTGATTGTTTTCTCTCTGGCGGCAGCTGCTCTGCCTCCATCCTCTGTCTCGACCACCTAATCAACTGTCAGTCAGGCGGAGATCGACTGAAGAAGTGGGAGATTTAAATTTCCTACAGTAATCAACACAGGGCTCTCCATCTACACTGTGTACTGAGTATAGGATCTGAATTAAGGATGCAGTAGATTTTCATGAAAATAAATGTTACGTTCAACAACAGCATGCCAACAAGAAAAATATATCTAGAAATATTGCCTCAAGACTTCTGTGACCAGGTCGTGGGTTCAAACCCCGGTTTCCCCGGCCTTTCTGTGTGGAGTTTGCATGTTCTCCCCGTGTCTGCGTGGGTTCTGCCCGGGTGCTCCGGCTTCCTCCCACCGTCCAAAGACATGCGGACTAGGTTGATTGGTGACCCTAAATTGTCCTTAGGTGTGTGTGTGAGCGGTTGTTCGTCTATGTGTGGAGTGGGGAGGTGATGCAGGAGACAAACGAGCTTTAAAGGCCACGATGGGGGCTGACCCTCATTTTTATAAGCCTATATTTGCACTAATGAGATTTAATACAAGCACACACACACACTCACAAACCAGCAGTTAAGGAACTTACTATGGCTCAAGTGGACTGAAGGAAAGTTTACAGATACATCTGTACAATATAATGCATATGTTCATTATACAATCTAATACAACTACCCTGAAATATTTGATAATAGTCGATGTTAAAGACATTTATTGAGCAAAAACACCAAACATTTTCTGTTTTCAGTTTAGCTAATGAGAGCATTTGCTTCTTTTCTCTGTTTTATATATTTGTAAATTTAATATTTTTGGTTTACTTGAACAAAACAAGACATTTGAGGACGTCAGCAGGATTTTTTATGATATTTTATAGACTCATTTATTAAATCGATTAATCCCAAAAAATAACAGATAAATTGATAATGAAAAAATAATTAGTTGCAGCCATCTGCTTTGTAGTGAAAAACAAACACAATCAGGGTTGTGTTTTAGAGCTTATGGATTTAACTTTCCATTTGTCAGACAATAACACACTGTGTTATTTCTTCTCAATAAAAGTGTCATATCTGTGTGTGTGTGTGTGTGTGTGTGTCTGTGTGTGTGTGTGTGTGTGTGTGTGTGTGTGTATAGAGCGTGTCATGACTCAAAGACCCTTTATTCACACCCATGTAGCCACAGCGGGCCAGCTTTCACACCCTGCTCTGACTAAATTAAATCCCACTGTGCTCACCTTGACCTAAGCTTAACACACAACAACAACAACACGCACACACACTGTCTCTTTTCACTGTCACCAATATACCCTCACCCCTATTTACACACACAAACACACTCTCTCTCCGGTGAGACCCTTCAGCACCGTGACAACAGCCAACCACATCGCGGCCACTTGGAACCAACGAGCCAATCGCCTGCCTCCCTTCGTTTCGCCAACGACCAATGAGAGCGGCTCATTTTACATGAGCAGCTTTCATCATTGTTCCAGATGAGACTGAAGTGCTGCTGCTTCACTCGCCTTGCTATTCCAAAGAACGTCTGCTGCCTCAGAGGGGAACCGAGTGCTTCACATTAACGCAACAGCTGTAAAGATGACCGTTACACAAACAGTACCAAAAAACAACAACAGTAGCTCCTCATTCCTCATCTATATGTCCACTGAACATCCTGCACTGCTCTTTTAAGCTATTTGGTTTTAGTTTTTATTCTGCCATGTTGCATTAGTTTATATATCTTGTACTTCTTCGTTATCATGGTCTTCATTACATTCAGATACATGCAATTGTACCTTTGTTTCAATTAGGGCTTCAACTAACAATTATTTTCATTATCAATTAATCTGCCAATCATGTTCTCAGTTAAATCAATAAAAACATTGTGAAAACTGCCCAAGTTGTCATATTCAGATGTCTTGTTTTGCACAACAAACAATACACAAATATATTAAATTTACCATCAGACGACGAAGAAAGCCAAGAAATATTCATATTTAAAGGAAATGACTCGATTGTCATAATATTTGCTGATTAATTCTTGGATCGACAAATCATTTCAGCGTTATTGTTTTGACTTGTTACACGCAGGAAAAAATATTTTCACAGTATTTTCGAGCTACAAGCTACCAACTGATGCCAAATTTTTAAGATTGCATCTTTCAATTTTACAGTAGATTCATCTTTCTGTATGTTGTTGACAGTGCCAGCTGTCATTCAAAAATAAATAAACAATGACACATTTCTTCAGGAAAAACTGTAAAGCACAAAGCACCTGAACCGACTAAATATAAGCCTCTTTTCATTAGGTTTTACTGGAATAACAGAAATATGAGAAAATTTCTTACCTGATGCTGCCTCTGAGTTAAAAAGAAAATACAGCAAATCCCGTCTCTTAAGCTCATCAGCAGTGACCCTTATTGTTACCAACAAGCTGCTCATGTGAGAGCGAGTGAGTGTGTCTGGCTCCTAGCAACTGCTGCCTGTCAGGGAAGGTTGAAGACGTATGCAGCCAGTGAATGAATGAATGAATGAATGAATGATCTATAGTAGAGAAAGGAGGAAGAATGGCCAAGATTTGAATCTCTGCAGAAAACAAGTGTGTGAGGGCTGACAGCACCTACTGATACCTTTATTAACATACGTATAATGATGATGAAACAGGATCTAGAATAACACAGACGATGCACCTTCTTTATTGTTATGCTGAGTGTTTATGTAGTCCAACAAGACAGAAATGAGCTAATGAGGATCCTAATAGAGTATAAAGAAGGATGTTGCCTGTTGCTAAGCTGCTTTAGGGCTACAACTGATGATAATATTTCATAATTATCCAAATTACTTAATTAATTTAGTCTAAAATGTCCATCACACTTTCTGAGAGCCTACGGTTACATCTTCAAATTGCTTGTTTTGCTCGATCATATTGCTATAATCATAAAGCTTGTTAAATGTCCTAACTGATTAACCGATTATCAATTTTTGGGCAATTTATTTTCATTTGATTGAACAATAGTTTCAGCTCTAAATTGCTTTATCAACATATAAAGACATTTATGGAGCCCAAGACAGAAATCAGCTAACGAGTATCCAAATAGAATAAAAAGAACAATGCGGCCATAAATCAGCTTAGGAACCGTTGTTCCTAAGCTGAGGAAGAATGGCCAAGATTCCCGTTGTCCGCAACTGACTTATTAACTAATTCATTATTTAGTCTATAAAATCTGAGAAACTAGTTTTAAAAAAAACAAAATTACTTATTTTGTCTGAGCAGTCCCAAAGATATTCACTTTTACAATGACATAAAACTGGGGGGGAAAAGCCACAAATCCTGCTATTTGAGAGGCTGGAAACAGCTTAAAACATATAATGATAAATACAAAAGGAAGGAAGACACAAAGTTATGATGAAAACATGGCTTCTGTGGTGTCTTTATTGTTATCCTGAGTGTTTATGGAGCCCAACAGAGATTAAAGAAAGATGCCAACTGTTTGATGTGCCATATGACTCCATGTCAAACAGCATAATCACATGTTCATGCCTCCTCTGAGGGACAAAATTTGTCACTACACATTTTCTAAGATGGGATAATAGTGGGTTATTTACATTTTAGGCATGTTAGCTGCCAATCTAGTCCTGAGAAAACTATGACCAAGTTCAGTGTCTTTCTTAACCAGAATTAATATTATCTTCTTTACAGGAAGGAAACAAAAACATTAATACGACAGAATTAAGACAGAAGAGAAGATAACTGCAAAGAATGAACTTGCAGCATCCGATCTACACATCATATGACTCTGAACCACCAGCCCCCACCTGCTATATTCGTATTGTGGCGGTAGCCCAGTTTAGAGTTGCACACCAAAGTAGGACAGACTGCAGGACAGAGCAACTTTCAGACAACCTTGGCAGAGTGACTAAGCTTTTAGGGCCAGGAAAACAGAGCGAGGAAGAGGAAGAAAGAAAGAGGGAAAGACGTGCTAGAGAATGTGAACAAAAGGAAAAGGAAGACAGAAAGCTACGAAATGAATACGGCTGAGTATCATTTGGTACAGGTGTCATTTGGTACAAATGCAAAAGTAATACTTTTTTGATACATTACTCTGATATATATGGGTTTTTTTTTTCTCCAGTTATACAAGAACTGAAAATAGGACTGGAGCTGATGATTATGTTCATTATATTTCATCTAAAAATAATCCATTCTCAATTGGTCTATACAATGTAAAATAAAATGTGAAAAATGTCCATTATGTTTTCCTAAAACCCAAACTGACATTTTAAAATGTCTCGTTTGATGAACCAACACTCAAAGAACTGAAGACGTTCAGTATAATATAAATCAGAGAAAAGCGGCACTAATTGATTCATCAACTCATTGTTTCAGCTCCAGCTGAAATAAAGTGGTGTAAAATTGACATTATGACTTAAATCAGGACATTTCTGATCTAAGACTATGTCAACAAGACCTGACAAAGCATTCAGTGCTTTGGTACTGGGACAGTTTTTGATGCTCGATGTAGTAAAGCAGGAATGTTCTGTATTCATTTAGTGCTTCATCAAACTGAGTGCCACACCCAAGTCCTCTGGTCGCAGACTGCTTTGTTCTGGCTCTGGCCACTACTGTCTCTCTCTCTTTCTCTCACTCACACACTCATACTCACACACACAAACACACACACACAGCCAAAAGCATATTGCAACAAAGCAGTGGCAGACAGTAGGTCACACACTTGTCCTGCCTGCCTGTCGTATTGTGCGTGTATTCAAATTCCTCTCGTGTGCGTGTCGGCTATCAGCACTCTTCAGCAGGGCGTCTTTTGGCTACAACTTCCAACCCACAGCCAGTCCATGGTGACTGAAACCAGACGCTACTCGCAAACTAACTGACAGCACAGACGGCACAAATATGAGACAAGCAGTTATTAAAGAGAGTAATTCAGCTCTCGGGAAGTGACACAAGCGCTGGATAATGCAGCCTCCTGAGTCTGCAGGCACCTTGTCAAAAATGTTTAAGAGCTGAACCACAGACACGAGTGAGATGTGACATTATCGGCTGCCTCCGAACCCCAAAATGACACGGTGCTAATTGAAGAGGGGGGAGAGTACTGATTTACCCTCTAAGGCATTTTTTCACAGGCTGGCTGGCTTTGGGGGAGAGTGGCTGGCTGAGCCTAGATCTGTCAATCTGAGCAACACCTCCATCAATCTGCTGGCAACACAGTGAGACAAACAATGCAAGCGTCAGCAGAGCTAAAACACAGACTGAGTGCTAATACTGACCACCTGAATTCACCGAAACTGAAGTTGAAGGCACAAGCAAGCTTTTGGGCTTGTCTGTGACCATTTCCCCTCATGTTTTCTACTTCCTAGCCAACACAAATTACAGCCAATTTGAGATTCACAGCGTCTTCAATTGAAATCTGAGATTTTTCAGTACATTTGTGCATCACATCCTCTGAGCCTCCTGCTATTGTTTTCTGTGGGTTTCCCAAACCAATGTCCAGCTGCGTCAGCCTTGGTTTGGCCTCTGGCGGCTCTAAACAGAATTTAAAAAAACGCTTCCTAAGTTGGTAAACAAAATAATTAATGATATTTTAGTGATATTTTATTGATTGCTGGTGGGGGAATATCCTTTGCTTGCCCCAGTCTGTAGACATCAGTCAGCTGTAACGATGTGACCTCGAGGCTTTTAGGGATTCGGGGAACTGATCAAAGACACTTCAGCAGGGCAGATGACTACTGGCTTAATGCTTGGGCTGGGGTCATGTGGATCATGTGGATGGGCTATCTGGAAACTAAACCACATAGAAGTTGACAAGGAGAGGGAGATAAAACAGAAAGATTTAAAAGGGAAAATCCGGTTTCATATAATTTGAGTCTTATTTTTGTCCTTTTGGACATCCTTCCTATCGGTTATGATAAAACTGGGCTCTGCAAGTTAATTGCTGAACATGGCAACATTACAGAACAAAATGTCTTGACGCATAAAGAAATAGGTCAGCTGAAACAAACCCCTTAGATATCTTATTTTATTTGGAACTGAAACCAATGGTTGAATGCTAAAATGATGACCCATACACCTGGTTCAGCACTGCACTCACTTTCAGTATGACATCCAAATAAAGTGGTTTAGATCATCTCAGATAATCTGGCTAAATTGTTGGATTGTTTAGAAATTGTCTGACCGCTCCTGTTTCCTGCCCTGTGGGACTTCTTTTTAGTGATGTTGCCATGCTCCCAGATAGAAAACATATTTTAAAGCTGCATGATTTTATATTAACAACAGATGAAATGAGTACTTGTATGTCAAATAGGTTGCACGAGTGATGAACCCACAGAGAATTATCACCCAAGTATGCAGCTCCTCCCAGCTCTACTGAGTATTTTAGCATCTTTCAGATCGTTACTTTGGTTTTCTGGCCAGCTACTTTACAGTTTCGATTAACTCTGACCTCTGGACACTACGTGCATAGTCAAACATTTTGCTGCTTAGGAAACAGATATTTCCCTCAGAAGTTGGTGGAAATAAATTATGAATAAAGTAAGAAGCAGAGTAAATACTGTATTTGACTTCATCAAGTAGCCAGAAACACAACTTCAAATTAATTTCAATGTTGTTCCATAAATGCTAGATGTGTAAATAAGAAACACCTTGCTAACAAGTTTGCTATCTTATAAAATCCGGGAAAAAAATTACTCCATAAGACAATTAAAATAAAATGGGACAAAATACAGACAGTTCTGCACCCACCCATACAGACCCACTGCACAAACAGTAAACCAGCTGCACCCTTTACCTCCTTAATTTTATAATACCAACACATCTAAGTATAAGTAATAAGTAAGTAGTGGTAGTAGTATCTTCTGTCAGAGGGTAAAAGTTGTCGCTCACAATGCTGGAGCTGGATCTTCAGGGCCTGTTTAGTAAGACACTGCTCATAGATGTGAAGAGTCGGGTGATTCACCAATTTATGCAGACTCAGGGTCACAACTGTGCAGCAACACCGGAAGCTATTTTAAACATCTCAGCAATTATTTTGATGAGTACCATGTTAACCATAATAGATAGAAATGATGAACAAAACTACAACATTTAGAATAAAGCCAAGTTCTCCTTTAACATCCTGTATAAAGAAGCTAACAGAGGCTACCAAATGTGTAATTCCTGGCCACGTCCTCCAAATAAATAGGAGGCAGCATTTCACCTCCTCCTCCCCATCAGCAAGGTTACTCTCTAAACGATTCTGGTCCTCTGTTCCTGAATTAGCAGGTGTCGCTTCTTCTCCAACAAAGAAGTTAAAAGGGCCGTCGATGTGTGTGATCTTCTGCAGGGAGGGGCTTCTCTCCTGTCACTCTTTTTAGACACAATTAAAAATATGAGACACAATTGACGAATATGTGAATAAGTGCGAATAGTGGGAATTGAAACTCCAGGAGAGCAACGGTGACAGGGACAGAGAAATCAAATTGTTAATAGCAGATTAATAGTGCAGCCCAATTGGTTAACATGAGCACCGAAAGGAAGCGGGCAGCAGTGACTGACAAGCCCTTGGGGCAGCTCTACTTTATCATCCTCTCATGTTGGACTGAGGGCAGACTGGACGCTACAGTGACTCACTATTGCATCTCGAGGCATGAGTGATATTACAACACAGGGTGGGACGGAGCTAGCTGATTGCATGCTAACTTCAGTAGACATCTATTCTGGCCAAATCCTACACAATGTACCTTTAATGCCTACACTGCTTCAGTTAATCATCCTTGTTCCGTGTCTAACTCTCTCCTCCTGCCTCTCCATCTCTGATCAGCCAAGCAGGACAAAGTGGAACATAACGATGCTGCTGGCTGCTCTTTGCCCTGGGCAGTGCCAGGGGACTGATCCATGCCCTCGACAGCTGCTGCCTGTTGCAAGAAACACCAAAGTGCTCCACTTCTCCATGTCAAAAACACACATTTATTTGTCCAATGAGAAACTTTTTTTACACAGTGTTTATGCCTAAAGTAGCGACAGCCATAGAATGAGGTTAAATGAATAATACAAAGAGATGTGAGGAGCGATAATGGATGCAGAAATTCACTGAGGGCCCGGCTTTGAACAGCTGAAAGAATAACAAACAGAAGCGCCCTGCTAAGAATCAAGTCATGTTCGAATCAAAAGGACTTCTGCTATCATGCTAACAATCTGCACCAATGACACATATTATCCTGCAGCAGCTCCTTTGAAGGAGAATGTGGAAAAAGTGAAAGTGATTTTTATATCGTTGGACAGCTGCACAAGAGAGAGGTAAGATTTCTTACCGGCTGTCTTTTTTTGTTTTGGACATATTTTCTTTGAGTGGTATTCTCTAAAGAACATGTAAAATCTAACAACAACAAAAAATGTTTATGAATTAACCTTGACTAACCTTGATAAAGGCTTTTAAATGGAGTACACATGTCTATGTGAGGTTATCCTTGTCTAATTCAGACTGTGGTCAATATGATGGACTTCACTTGAACACATAAAGACTCCAGAACATTAACACTGTGACAAATCACTTTCAGTCTTCTCGTCACATGAGTGTCACAGAGGTCAGCAGGTCACCAGGCGGCACCGAATAGCAGCAGTTTGTGTGTGTTTGTTAGGAACACTAAAGAACAAGTCAAATCTCAGAGTACAGTACGTGGAAATATGTGACCAGATGTGGCCAAAGTACATGAGCAACATCCATAAAAGAAACATCAGAAAGCTGCTAATGTTATGCTTTGCATTTCTGAGGCAATGTTGTTATTTGTGGGTTTATTTTTCTTAACTCATAGAGGAAACTTATCAAACAAGATGTCATGTCAAGCTACTGCAGCTACAATGAAGTTAAAGGCTATGGCTGACGTTATTGTTCATATTTTGTATTGCTATTTAAGATGCCACACACACACACACACACACACACACACACACACACAGTGGAAGGCTATAAATACACCTGGTTAGAGATGCATATAGCCGCACTGACATGATGTGTGAAACATTGACCTCATCCTGGTATTGTCTTACATGAAGCCTTGAGCATTGCAGCAGCAGGTTTGAGCGCGATTTGACTGCTTAAGCAAGGACACTGGGATCCAGTGGCAACCAACTTCACATAACAAAACTATTTTTCTTAAAGCCATCAAGTCAAGAGGTCGAACAAAACAGAAATGTGGGTCAGTGGGCTTGTGGATTGAAATGATTTTCAGCAGGCTCTTTAGTCCCTCACTAAATCTGCTGATGATCTCATACAGACGTCATCATCAGAGTTTGTAGATTATCATTAAGGTTATGATGAATCTGTGACAAAAGTGACTTGTCAAAACTGTCAATACTAACTTTCATACTAACTGTCAAAAGTGACAGTTAGTATGAAAAAGGTCAGATATGATATCATATATAGGTTGTTAATCCATCACTAAAAAAATAAAGAGGAGGTAGACTGAATTAAGCCACATTGGCTGTCAGCGATAAATCAATTACAAGCTTAACACGTCTCATTTATGCAAACATCCACTGCCATTACAAACCTGTCTCCGAGAAATGTTTTTTAAATTCAACTAATTTGCAACAGCAGACAGGATTGGAAGGGAACGTATTGGAGATTGAATTATATTTTCTATAAAAATAATGAGGAAATTAACATATCTATCAAGTCGCAGGTCTTTGACAACGCAGGCTATTTAATTCTGCCAGAATATCCGATCTTGCAATACAACGTCCGCTCTTAATGACTACAACATTATGAAACTTTTTATGGTATTGTTTAGGCACTGGCAGCACTTGGTTAAGGTTAGGCAAAGATGGTGGTCTGGTGGTGTTTGGTGTAAACCCCGGACACTGTGCTTGTCCACCCACCATCCATCCTGACTACCTCCACGTGACTCTGGTGTGGTACATACCAAATGTAGCGCTTCATTCACTCCAACATAAATTAGAAAATAATTTAGTGCTACACAAAAGTAACAGGACTGGCTATTTCAATTCAGGGTGCGTTCACATATAACATGTCTGAAACTGTTCAAACCAACTCATTTTGTTTAGGCTGCTATGAAAGCTGAGATTCAAACTCTGGTGCGGACTAAACAACCGGACTGAGACCACCCGACAAAAAGCAAACCAACCACAAGATTTTGTCATAGTAGACATGTGATTTTAGCATGAACTCAAAGGCAAAACTACTATTAAATCCATTTGCTGATTCATCATCTGTCAAGATGTTTATGTGGCCTATATATATCACTTAGTAACCAGATCAATTGGCGTCACTGTGAGTGCAGAGATTTGACCTGATTAATTAAGTGAAAATACATTTAAAAACAGAGCTATTTGGGAGTTTTTCATTAAAAAAGTGAGTGAGACTTAGCTATCCTTAGCTATTCCTCTACAATATTATGGTACAAAACTCCTCTTTTCCATAACCTTTTTAACTCTTTATCGTTAAAAGGCTACAATTCATCTCGGTCTAAATCAAGTAAACAACTTTAGGTGTTGAAGCACCTAACAGAAGAACCTCTGATGATCTGCTCAGTCACATCAGTGCTTCATCAAGTAAATCAACTTTGATGATTTCTGATAGCAAAGGGTATAAAATCTGGCTTGAAATGGATATCGCTTCTTAAATATGAAATGCTTGTATATTCACAAATCATTTCCACACCACATTAAGCCTTTAAAAGGTCCATCTCCCTTTGAATCTCAGGGGATAGTCTCCATTCATCTGGGACATGGATAGAGAATTGTTTCTCCTTTTTCTGGATATATAGATAGAGTTCATAATGATTGAACATCTAACAGCAGAGCTGTCTCAAAATGTATAGAAAATGGGACCTGAGTGGGTCTGATTCTATGTTGCTGAAAAAGCAGCAACACCAGCTCTATACTTCGTAGTGTCTTCAAACAGCTCTAAAGAAAAGGGATTAGAGGCTTTCATTCTCTATGAATTATTGAAATGAATGTCCTTGCATGTGATTGCTGTTGGGATGTTTTTATTGACTATGACTAGACAGAAAAGGTCACAGTGGCTGCTCTTTTTCTGCCATGACCTCTTCATCTGACATGCTTTTTAAAAACGAGACATTTCCGAGTTGCTTCCGAGCTGTGTTCTCTTCACGAGTACATTGGCTGGGCAGCTGGAGCTGTCAAAGCAATGTTTTCAGTCATGATCTCAAGGGCTTTGCTACTTACATAATAACCTGAATGAAATGTTAATGTCAGCAAAGTTGACAACGCAGTAAGGGAATTCTCCTCAGACTGAACCAGCAGCCGTGGAGAGCGCACCCGTCTGTCCTGGCATTTCAAAATACTGCACCTGTAATGACTTTATGTAATTCACTGTGGCATTTCATGAGAATTGCCACATGAGACTCATCGCATGCAGCCACAGCTCCTCAGTGCTGTTGCTCAACACAAGCCACTTCAGAGCAGGAGGAGGAGGAGGGTGGGTCCACTCTTGAAGCTCTTGGGCTTGTGGACAGAGACCTTGGGGGCATTGCTGGTCTGCCTGGCCATGCAGGCCTGTTTCACCATGTCAGTGGACTAAATTCATCCTAATTTCAGCTACAGCTGAAACCTGGGCAGCAAACCTACTTTGTTGCTGCTTTTTAGCTCTGAACTGAGTCATCCACATAAAGGATCCCAAACAGGTGAATCCACCTGAACTGCTTTAGACCATTATGCTCTAATGATCTTATTATGTGCCTTTGTACCAGGCCATTGTTAACTTGTCCTATTCCAGACTCTCTCTCCACATTCACAACCAGTAGATTAAAACACTTTATTTTGTAAAGCAATCTGGAACACATCAGTTTTTAAGTCTACATTTATTAAAAGAAATTGACTTCACTTTATAGGTCCTGTATAACTAAACCTAACAACTACTGCCATTATCAGTTAATCTGCTTATTATTTTTTAGAATGACTGGAATGAATTCATTCTTTGGTCAACAAACTGTGATAAAACAGTAGAAATGCTCAAGGTGACATCTTCAAATTGCTTGCTTTGCCCGACCAACCCAAAGATATATAGTTTAATATACATTTGAAGAGTTGAAAACAGTGATTTTTTGGCATTTTTAACTTACAAATTATTATTTGACTCATCATTTCATCTCTAAGCATCACAATGTAAAGTTGCTCATTTTAAATATAGGACAATAATGTGTTTTAAGAGGTACTGGAATTAAAGAAGCTTCAATCCCTTCTTCCATGTTTGTCTGTGACTGTTTGTTGTGATCAACGGGAGATCACACATTAGCTTTTACATCAACACACTCGGCTCCATCCACAGCAACACTGCCAGTGTTTAACTAGACGTGCACAGCAGCTGAACACCCTTGTGTCCAGCTGTAAAAAACCTCAGCCATGCCCCATCGGGCGGCAGCAGCAGTGTGATGTAAGCAGCCTTAAACGCCTCACACATGACGCAAAATTTCACAACCGTTCGTCTCTCAACACGGTATAGTAGAAAAAAACAAAGCCCTACAGCCGTTATGCCACCAACATAACACAGATCCATTCAGAGCTCCAACCTTCCTCTGCGACAATGAACCCAGCCAGCACTGCTCTGGATGTCTCGAGCTCTCCAGTATCTCATTTATACCAGTGCGTCACTTTTACTGCTGCTGCTGCACTGTCAGACTCCACAGACACAAAACTGCAGCCCAGATGTAGCGTCCAGCATACACCAGGCAACATCTGCAACTGCACATTTACGCATTATGTAAGAAAACAGTGTGACATTTATCCGAGGCGGCGGTGGCGGCGATGGAGAGGGTGATGTGAGGTGGAGGTGGAGGAGGAGGAGGAGGGGAGCCAGGAGCCCTGGGTGCGTACAGGGCTGCTGGAGGGTAGTTTGACCGTGTCGATCCGTTTCTTTCATAATTATACATGTAACGTGGCCTGATATTACATTTAAAGGGGGAACGAGAGACTGCAGCTGATGTTAAAGTGACAGCGAGCAACCCACAAGACGGAGGTTTGACATTCCCCGCTGCGAGCTCTGTTGGTCCGTTTTACTGACTGAAAAGGGGGAAAGGGGTGCTTACCTCCTCCAGTGTGTCTTCAGACCGCTGCTCCGTAAACCTCCCCGCAATAAACCCTCTTTTCTAACGAGGAAGAGCAGACAAGCCGTGCGTCTCCTGTCCAAAAACTCAGGCTGATTTTACCGCAGGCAAACGCTGTCGTGCGTAACAGCCCGCACCACGAATCCCGCTGCTCAAATCTCCAAATCTGCTATTAGATAAGATCCAGATTTTATCTTTCCCCTTTCTCTCTCTCTCTCTGTGCCGTAGTCCTGAGAGCTTCTGTTTTGAATCTTCCCGTCAGGTCTCCTTCCTCCCACAGCTCCTCTGCTCTGCTCTCTCTCCTTTTTTCTTCTCTTCTACAACCGCTGCCAGTCGTACCGTGCGTGCACTCGCATTGCGCGTCCACGTAGAGCAGTAGGGTGGAAGCTATATAGCAGTGTGGGTGGGTGGGTTCTTGTTTCACCCTCCTGTGTAACAACAGAAATTGTTTTCCAGTGAGGAATTGGCAATTGAATTTGGATTTCATTCAGTTGTTCTTTTTCACACAGAATGAATATGGAGGTTTTGATAACAGGCAGTGTCACTCAGCACATGACTGACATGAGTGTGGGTGTGGCCAAAAATGTGGACATCCCTCCCCAACATAAATACACACACACACACACACACAAAGATGTATGGATGGAACAGAATGTAAAATCACTTTAATATCTTTATTTGAAATGTTTACAGGCAGTTGCATTTTTATCTCTAACATTTGGTATTCAGTTACTTGTGCAGAGATATGTCTATGAATTCTCCCTCTAAAATTCATTACTTATGAAGCAATTCTACATACACACTCAGCTAGGCAAAGGGCAGCAAAAATATTTCCATTTTTACCTATATTTCACTTTCTTTTTTCCTATTCACTATAGGTCTCAATGTTATAGAAAAAGATATATATTTAATTTTTCATAATACCTTCCAAGGGGAACCATGCAGTGTTTTGTTTAATGAGGTACAAAAATGTCATCTATATGTATGATGCACAAAGACTGAAATAGCTATACTCACATACTAACTGAGCCCTTGGTGAAAACCTGGGAGAGATGACAACCAAAACATTTTATCATGATAAACGTTCTTTTCTTTCTTTTGATGTTCAGTGCACAACTTGTAACATGTATACACAGTTGTGAATAATGTTTTCTTGTGGTTTTGAATATGTTAAGCTGAAGATGTTGCATCTTATAATTCTATACTGAAACTCAATTGTGTGCAAACATTCCTGTGGGATGCCAGGATGGTTTAATATCGCTCATGACCGGTTCTGTAACATCTTCAACCCTCACAAATATAAACAAAACAAGTTAGCTGGCAAAATGTAGTTCCATCTCAGCAGCAACAGGTAGCCTGGCTGAGTGGTGCAGACAATGTTTTCATTAAAAACAAGTGTCAAAGAATGTATGTAAAATCAGTTTTCTTCTTATAAATTGGTGGATTCAAACAATGTATTTATACAAAAATGTGTATGTGGGTGTATATAGAGCAGAAAAGTGATGGAAGTTGATCCATTTATTTTGTAGAAATGATGGAGTATATAATTGTGACTTAATTATAAGAATGAGTAAAACGGTTCTGTCCTCTTTGAGACGTGTTGATGACAAGCTCTCTGTGAGTCAATCCTCCCCTTACACAACACACCTCCTTGTCACAATGAATTTGTCAGTTGAAAGGTCAGTGTCGTTTCATTTTAGTTATCACCGTGGGGGTGTTCAGTGAAATTCAACTCTTTTTGAGGTGCATAGAAATAACACACACAGTGAATCTAATTAGAGAAGATTTAGCAGCAGATCAGCAGATAAACTGCTCCAGGGCTGCTTACCCTTGACAGACAATACCTCTGCTGGCAGAATGACACTCTTTACCTCCAAGTGTGTGTGAGGGAAGAAACAGATCGCACACTCTCCTGTTTGAAAACATCACACCTGTTTTTCATGGGATCGGTTTCCAGCTTGGTGACATATTTACCAGCCAGACATTTTGAAAAGGAAATCCTCCCTTTGGCCCTGAAAGTTGGAATCCAACTCCGCATCGAGGGGCCCTCGGCGTGCACATTCAGGCCAGCGTCAGTGTTCAGGCCAGCATCAGTGTCCAAAATGACAGGAGCTTCTCATAAAATAACAGAGACAGTAGCTGAGGGCAGAGGGTGGGCTGATGGAGACAATAGACTGGAACGGCTGAAGTGGTGAAGAGCATAGCCAGGAGGCCGACATGACTCTTCTGTCAACCAGAAAACTGAGATGGGATAAAAATCTGAGAAAGCAGCAACAAAGGGGCCTTTTGCTATTTCAGCAGCATTTTTTACTGTATTATGAGTCCATATGCAGAAATTGCTAGAGTTCGATTATCTAATGTAGAATAAAGATACTGCCAAATTCAAGGAATAGTTTGACATGTTGGCTTATTCACATTCTTTCCAAGAGTTAGTCTAAATATGAAGATACAGCTTGCAGCTTAGGTTAGCATGAAGACTGGAGACAAGAGCAAGCCTTGCGCTGTCCAAAGGTAACAAAATCTGCCTACCAGCACCTCTTAAACTTAGCCTACAAATGAACAAATTATATCTCGTTAAAAGTGTAGTCTAAAAACCACAAACTTTCCAGTCTTTATAGCTAAGATAACTGGCTGCTGGCGGTAGCTTCATATATAATTGATAGACACGAGAGAGGACTTCTTCTTAACAAAAACGTATTTACCAAAATGAATGAATAAAGGATTCAGTATTTCTCAACTAACTGTAACACTTTATTTAACAGTGGTTAATTTCCTAGTAATTTTCAAAAAATAACAATGTCACCGGGTAGCAATTACAGTGAAAATAGAGAAGAAGCTCTGAGACAGTTATTTGAGTTAGTTAATTGATTTTATTGGCAGCTATTCAAATTAAAACTTAATAAATACAATCCAAATAATACAAAATGTTCCAAGACTTTGTTTTTGGTGTCAGTGAGTGTGTTGTGTTCACCCCATGAGTTAAATATTTCTAAAATCCTGGCTACAGACCTGCTAATGACCATTTTATTTTTTATAACAAAATCCATGTCTGTCTAGACAAACAAGGCTGAGCCAGTTATGGGATTGGTTGGGTTTTGACTAAACAAAGAGCCATATGGGTGTAGGTGCCCATACATTGTGCCATTTTACAACTAAAACTATAAGACGGAAACTGTTCTTTGACTGCCGTGGTGTCCAATGAAAATGATGAATCAATTATTATGCAATATTCTCAAGCCAAAATATCTTACACCCACCTAACATGACACACTGTCTAATACCTGTTTCACTTCCTGGCAATGATCCCTTGGGCATCCCGTCATTTCAAAATTCACAAATTTTGCTTTGTATCACAGCTTCCAAATTTTGTCTAGTGATGACGATGGGAAGACTTTTTGACTCACGAAACCGAGAACAAAAACCAAACCAACTTAAAATAGGGCATATGGTCTTTGCCATTTGCCTGACATTTTCTTGGTAATGTGGGAAATTAGACACATGGACACACTTTTCTGGATTCAAAACAGCAAGTGGATAAAGTCAGTGACCCATTAAACACTGGTCATACCCTAGCATGAACCTACAGCACCAAAGAAAAAGAAAACTCACAAAAAGAGACAAAACACTTGCTTCAAAGTCATGACTTGAGTAATCAACATAATGTTCAACACTACCCAACACACACACACACAGCATTTAGGCTATACACCAGTGGTTCCCAAATTTGTTTTTCTTTCATGCTGTCTTTGAAAGCTACGGAGCCCTTAAAATCCTGAAAGGTGATTTTTTAAAAATCTTTTGTAACCGGCCTGAGGTTATACTGCACAGTCCTGACTCGAACCAACGGGTATGGGAGGTGGATGGCTAACAAGAAGTCTAAAACCCATGGGCACTTGCGTCTGTCACTAGCACGTCTCTTAAAGCGTCGGGAAGTTTACTGCACAGCCTAGCTGGTTACCGTTAAATGCACAATAATAAATGCATAATAACTTGTTGACACAAGATCATAACTTTAATCACCTTATAGGAAGATTGATTTTCATGCGAAATGCAATGAGAAATCCATGTCTGAACCTAGTATTTTGTCACCCAATGCATTCCACACACCTCCGTGAAGCTAGGACTCGGGGACGTCAAACCATTTTTTTCCATACCAAACACACATCAATCACCAAGCATCTAAATGAACTTATATCACAACATAAATCGCTCTGTAATCACTGTACATGGCTGCAGTTATTGACATCCAGATATCTTTCATCTCATTCACCGCAGTCCGACCACTCTAAAGAAAGCTCAGCTCCAGCTATGATCAGCTGTGTAACTCATATCACTCAAATCACTAAACTGACTGACCTATTAGCCGGATAATAATAACAACAAATGTACCAAAATACATAAACAGTTACAACCACTGACTTACTTTTGCCGGTTTTTCTTTGGCTTTTCTGTGTTCTTTCTGTGCGTGAAAATATCTCCTAGATGGCCATCTTGGTATTGCGCTATCCCTGAGCTGTTAGGTTTCGTTTCTCTCCTCAAAATGAAGGAGATAAATGTTGCTTTGGAACAGACTGTCTTTATCGTTGTCTACTGGCCGACCCGTAGGAGCTACACAGACATCCGATATATCAAACCATTCGTCTGCTCAATACAAAGAGAAGGAGCCCACACAGCCCTGTAAGGATGTTCTATTCTCAAGTTGTGGACCTGTAAAGCATGGGAGTGGTTTTGGTCATAGAAATGTCCATCAATTCACAGTTTTTATCAATATTTCAATGTTTTGGAAGCTTTATGTTATTTGGAACATGGTTGTATGGACAGAAGTGCTTTGAAGAAAACTGCCAATAAAAGTGAACATGTAAACAGTAAATATGGCCAAAACATGGATATTTGCCTGGTATATTTTTAAAAAATTGTAATAATTGTTGTGTATTAGTTTCTTTTCATCAAATTTACAGTTACAGCTGTAATCCAGGGGTATTATCAGATATTCAGTTGCATTATAATCTACAGGATGATGGTTTTGCTATTAAAATATACATTTATACCAGGCGAGGATGAAAATAAGTTCTTCTTTATTGCATCTCCATTTACTCTTTATTTTTAATAGAAAAATAAATAGGTTAATTTACAGTTGATTTATATTCCTTAGCTCCTAAAGGAGACCAGAATTATGCATCTAGGCCTAATGGTTGAGGACATCCCAGTGTTTTCAGTTAAGCTAGCCAAACAATCTGCTTTGTAGGAATATGAAAAAGAAAGAGATAAAAAAAAAAAATTAAAAAAAACTTGGAGATAAATACAAGAGTGAAAAATTTAGGTTTTAATAATTTAATCAACTTTCACTTTTTATATAATAAATACACACACACACGCCAAAAAGTATTTAATCAGCCACAGATTGTGCAAGTTCTCCTACTTAGAAAGATGAGGTCTGTAATTTTCATCATAGGTACACTTCAACTATGAGACAAAATGAGAAAAAAAAAAAAACAAGAAAAAAAAAATAAAAAAAAAAAAAAAACACCACACTCCAGGAAATCACATTGTAGGATTTTTAAAGAATTTATTTGTAAATTATGGTAGAAAATAAGCATTTGGTCAATAACAAAAGTTCAACTCAGTACTTTGTAACATAACCTTTGCTGGCAATTACAGAGGTCAAACGTTTCCTGTAAGTCTTCACCAGGTGTGCACACACTGTAGCTGGTATTTTGGCCCATTCCTCCATGCAGATCCCCTCTAGAGCAGTGATGTTTTGGGACGGTCGCTGGGCAACACGGACTTTCAACTCCCTCAAAGTTTTCTATGGGGTTGAGGTCTGGAGACTGGCTAGGCCACTCCAGGACCTTGAAATGCTTTTTACAGAGCCACTCCTTCGTTGCCCGAGCAGTGTGTTTGGGATCATTGTCATGCTGGAAGACCCAGCCACGTTCCATCTTCAAGGCTCTCACTGA
>NC_060171.1:8552277-8557869 GCF_021292245.1 Micropterus dolomieu
AAAAAAAAAACACCACACTCCAGGAAATCACATTGTAGGATTTTTAAAGAATTTATTTGTAAATTATGGTAGAAAATAAGCATTTGGTCAATAACAAAAGTTCAACTCAGTACTTTGTAACATAACCTTTGCTGGCAATTACAGAGGTCAAACGTTTCCTGTAAGTCTTCACCAGGTGTGCACACACTGTAGCTGGTATTTTGGCCCATTCCTCCATGCAGATCCCCTCTAGAGCAGTGATGTTTTGGGACGGTCGCTGGGCAACACGGACTTTCAACTCCCTCAAAGTTTTCTATGGGGTTGAGGTCTGGAGACTGGCTAGGCCACTCCAGGACCTTGAAATGCTTTTTACAGAGCCACTCCTTCGTTGCCCGAGCAGTGTGTTTGGGATCATTGTCATGCTGGAAGACCCAGCCACGTTCCATCTTCAAGGCTCTCACTGATGGAAGGAGGTTTTGGCTTAAAATCTCACGATACATGGCCCCGTTCATTCTTCCCTTAACACGGATCAGTTTTCCTGCCCCCTTTGCAGAAAAACAGCCCCAAAGCATGATGTTTCCACCCCCATGCTTCACAGTAGGTATGGTGTTCTTGGGATGCAACTCTGCATTCTTCTTCCTCCAAACACGACGAGTTTTTACCAGAAAGTTCTATTTTGGTTTCATCTGACCACATGATATTCTCCAAATCCTATTCTGGATCATCCATATGCTCTCTGGCAAACTTCAGACGGGCCTGGACATGTACTGGCTTAAGCGGGGGACACGCCTGGCACTGCAGGATTTCTCAGCATAGTGTGTTACTGATAGTAGCCTTTGTTACTTTGATCCCAGCTCTCTGCAGGTCATTCATCAGGTCCCTCCGTGTGGTTCTGGGATTTTTGCTCACCGTTCTCATGATCATTTTGACCCCACGGGATGAGATCTTGCATGGAGCCCCAGATCGAGGGAGATTATCAACGGTCTTGTATGTCTTCCATTTTCTTACAATTGCTCCCACAGTTGATTTATTCACACCAAACTGCTTGCCTATTGTAGATTCACTCTTCCCAGCCTGGTGCAGGTCTACAATTTTCTTCCTGGTGTCCCTCGACAGCTCTTTGGTCTTAGACATGGTTGAGTTTGGAGTCTAATTGTTTGAGGCTGTGGACAGGTGTCTTTTATACAGATAACGAGTTAAAACAGGTGCCATTAATACAGGTAACGAGTGGAGGACAGAAGAACTTCTTAAAGAAGAAGTTACAGGTCTGTAAGAGCCAGAAATCTTGCTTGTTTGTGGGTGACCAAATACTTATTTTCCACCATAATTTACAAATAAATTCTTTAAAAATCCTACAATGTGATTTCCTGGATTTTCTTTTCTCATTTTGTCTCTCATAGTTGAAGTGTACCTATGATGAAAATTACAGACCTCTCTCATCTTTCTAAGTTGGAGAACTTGCACATCAGTGGCTGACTAAATACTTTTTGGCCCCACTGTATATTTATACTGATTAAAGGAGGAGGAAAAGTGTAAATCTACATTTCTTTTTACATTTTGTTTTAATTATCTAACCTGTGTTTTGAGTTATGTTTTTTAACTTTTAACGTCTGATAACTTTTAACTACATTTTGTCAGTTAGGCATTTGATACCTCCATTCCAGAATGCAATGCAGCAATTGAAAATAAGTTAGTTGAAAATGTCTGCTATGAAAAACATATATTTGGCTTTAGTTTAACTCCACATCCTACATAATGGCATTGTAAAGACACATTTCACTTGTTGCAAGAGTTGTTTGAGGACTTTGACCTTCCACAAATGGTAGGTGAAAAGAACTGGAGCTGATTTTTCTGTCCCTAAATTTCACATGGGTGTTGGATCCCCTTTGCCGCTGCTTTGAGTTTATAGGAACTAATAAAAATCCATTTGAATAATGCCTCCAGCACTAGCAGCTAATAATAATTACAACAACATAACCCCATTTAGTTATATCAAAAAAATTCCAGAGGAGATTGGATAGTTCATATCCATCACTCAGCTGTAAGCCTGTTTGTCAAAACAATGTGGTTATTTGCTAAAGGAGATTAATTCTGAGAAGTCATAGAGTAGATGTTTTGGGTTCAGATCAAATGTTAAAAATTACACTGTGCAGTGAGAGCAATGTGAGACCTGTGTCAAAGGCCTTTCAAAGATAAATATAGGGAAAGAGCTATAAACTCTGTCTTCAAGCTGATCCAGGAGGATCTGTGAGCCAGCTCCACAGTGGACACTTGGGCCAACAAAACAAATCAAAACACAGTATAGTCCTCATCTCTGAATAAACAGTGCTGTGTTATGGGTTGTTTATTGAGGTGTTGCAGCTGCAGCTCTCTACTTCCCTGCGCCAATCCCCGGAGAACAATGTGAGGATGTGATTATTTTTGATAATCTCAAGGTAAGCTGCCAGACTATGGCAACACTCAGCTGTATAACTCAGAGGAAAACCTCAAACAAGAAACAAAGAGTTTTTTTCCACAATGCTACAGTACTGTATATCCATTTCACTAATATATTGATCATGTGATTTCCAAGATGACTGACTTGGCTGACAACAGAGATGACTGTATCATTATTCATTAGAATCATGATGTGTGCTTGGTTTGATGTTGAATAAAAATTAGATGAATAAGCTTTAGAAAACAGCTCTTCAGTTTCAGTAGCAACTCCTCTTTACAATGGTTTGAAACTATACTAGGTTCATTAAGCACTCAGGGTGAGTCAGGATGATTTTCTCTACTACATCTAAAGCAGTGATGACATTTTGATTGGAATAAAAAGAGGAATGACTGAAAGTCCATTAGAAGAAAATCCAAGGATAGAGACTGAGCACACTGTCTGAGTTAAAAAACGACTTTGCACACACACCACCACTGCCACCTGCCCAGAGGTCAGAGGTCAGGGTCTGCTAGCAACACCCCTGATTTACTGCACTGACCATAGATCAGCCCTGTGCGGCAGCAGCTTTGAGCATTTCTACACTGAAGCTGATTCTTGACTGGTCCGTTTTAGTTATTTCTAGATTGAGTGCAAAAAAAATCCCAGCAGATACATTCAAAGCAAGGTGGCCCCCTGGTGGTGAAAATTATTAATTACATAAATCTTCTCTGCTTTACCTAAATATGACCACTCTAAACCAAAAAGTAAGGTTTTAATGGTTTTAAAATCAAATGCCTAAATGTAGGCCTATCTGCTTTATTTTTGATTCCATCCTTTCATTTGAATCCCATCACCAAGTCTTAAAATACTCACATGCACATAAGAACAATGAAGCAGGTTTTGCTTGCTGTAATCATTCCATCTGTTACTGCTGGGGAAATACACTTATTCACAGTCTTATCAAGAGTTAGATAAGAAGATTTATACCATTTCTTGTACAGTTATTATGAAGCTAACACTAGCAGTTGGTTAGTTTAGTTCAGCTTAGCATTAAGACTGGAAACAGGCTGGAACGGGTAGCCTTGCTCTGTCCAAAGGTAACAAATTCCACATTACATCACATCTAAAGCTCAACCAATTAACAAAGAAATATCAAGTTAAAAGTGTAGAGTGTAAAACCCACAATGTGGAAAACAAATAAGCTGATCTCCCACAAAGTTTAGACCAACAATAAATGAAGGACTCAGTATTACTGGGCTGCTGGTGGCGGCTTTCTATTTCATGGACATGCGAGTACAAAAAAAGCATATTTACAAAAAATAATGAATAAAGGAATCAGTATTCATTTAAATGTTATTTATGTTGGGCAATAAGACAGTAATGCTTTATTTAATAGTTAATACTTAATTTCCTAGTAACTTCTAAGAAAAAACAATGTAACCTTGTAGTAATTACAGTGAAAATAGAGAAGAAGTTCTGAGATAGTTATTAAAGTTAGAGATTAGTTAGCTAAGTTTATTGGCAGCTGTCTGACTTTCTTGGTTTCAGAGAATATGGGGTGTTCAGGGTATTTCAACTCATTAGATCAAACACTTATTACAAAATATTCTCACGCGGTAATGTCTCAGACTCACCTGACACAGGTATCAGACAGTGTGTCAGTTTCCACAATGATTCCTTGGGCATTTTGCTTTGTGTCACGGTTATGTCTAATGATGACAATGGCTAGACTTTGTGACTCATGAAACCAAGAACAAAAAGAGAAGCAACATTTTGGACATTTGCCCAGATTCAAAGTAGTGATCAGCAGTCTGCTTAAATCCAATGAAGTGGGCATCTTTGTACGAAGCGCATTGCATTCACCAAAGAAAAAAAATTATGAGATACAGATCAGTTACAGATAACTGGAAAGGTGCCATATTACTACTGTAAATGGCAACTTTCCAGTTATTTCTAAAATGTCGAGATCTTTTATCATAATTACGACATCCTGATCTCATAATTAAGAGATCCTGATGTCATAATTACAAGATCCTCATCTCGTAATTATGAGATCCTGATCTTATCTCGTTATTATGACATATTTTCTCGTAATTATGACATCTTTTCTCGTCATTATGACATATTTTCTCGTAATTATGACATCTTTTCTCGTCATTATGACATCCTGATCTCATAATTAAGAGATCCTGATGTCATAATTACAAGATCCTCATCTCGTAATTATGACATATTTTCTCATAATTACGAGATCCTGATCTTATCTCGTTATTATGACATATTTTCTCATAATTACGAGATCCTGATCTTATCTCGTTATTATGACATATTTTCTTGTAATTATGACATCTTTTCTCGTCATTATGACATCTTATCTCGTAATTATGACATCTTTTCTCGTAATTATGACATATTTTCTCGTAATTATGACATCTTATCTCGTAATTATGACATCTTTTCTCGTAATTACGACATCCTGATCTCGTAATTATGAGATAAGGCTTCCAATTTTTTTTTCTTTGGTGAATGCAAAGCGCTTCTGTACGACGCAGAGCTGCAGTGAAAACCGGGGAAAGACAGACGCATGCTGTGTTTAACTCTGAAGTGCAGTGAGTGGTTAAGGGGAGGGAGACTGATTTAAAAGCAGATTGTCATTAAGTGAAACCCCGTAGCTCTGTGTTGGGGTATGTTGACTGGCTTAACACTGGGCTGCTTGCCATCATAGAAACAGATCATCAGACTTTGTCCAGCAGCTAACAAATCCTGCAAGACAATTCATTGCCCAAAATTTTTAGTGTATGACTGCTTAAGTTGTGCACAAAACAAAACTTAGATGTCAGCATTGCTTGCTGGTGATATTCAAAAAGGTAGTTTGGATGGAGAGAGAAGCCACGAGGTATTAGAAAAATTTATCAAGGTACTACAAGGTACAAGGTAGATTTCACAAGTGAAATTGAGTTTGTAACTCACTGCTTCCACGTAGCAGACAATATACATTAATATATTTGTTTTTCACAAATATATCCATGGATTAAAACCATAATGCGCTACATACACAAGTAAACCAGAGACGAACATAAACAGAGTCGCGTCTAATTGTCATCGACCCAGCGACTTTTGGTTATGTCATCAAAACGCGCCGTACAGACAGCTCTTTAAGCGGTAAGTGTTTTGTTGTTTGTAAATTAAGAATATAG
>NC_060171.1:8557969-8588403 GCF_021292245.1 Micropterus dolomieu
ATGGACATGCGAGTACAAAAAAAGCATATTTACAAAAAATAATGAATAAAGGAATCAGTATTCATTTAAATGTTATTTATGTTGGGCAATAAGACAGTAATGCTTTATTTAATAGTTAATACTTAATTTCCTAGTAACTTCTAAGAAAAAACAATGTAACCTTGTAGTAATTACAGTGAAAATAGAGAAGAAGTTCTGAGATAGTTATTAAAGTTAGAGATTAGTTAGCTAAGTTTATTGGCAGCTGTCTGACTTTCTTGGTTTCAGAGAATATGGGGTGTTCAGGGTATTTCAACTCATTAGATCAAACACTTATTACAAAATATTCTCACGCGGTAATGTCTCAGACTCACCTGACACAGGTATCAGACAGTGTGTCAGTTTCCACAATGATTCCTTGGGCATTTTGCTTTGTGTCACGGTTATGTCTAATGATGACAATGGCTAGACTTTGTGACTCATGAAACCAAGAACAAAAAGAGAAGCAACATTTTGGACATTTGCCCAGATTCAAAGTAGTGATCAGCAGTCTGCTTAAATCCAATGAAGTGGGCATCTTTGTACGAAGCGCATTGCATTCACCAAAGAAAAAAAATTATGAGATACAGATCAGTTACAGATAACTGGAAAGGTGCCATATTACTACTGTAAATGGCACCTTTCCAGTTATTTCTAAAATGTCGAGATCTTTTATCATAATTACGACATCCTGATCTCATAATTAAGAGATCCTGATGTCATAATTACAAGATCCTCATCTCGTAATTATGAGATCCTGATCTTTTCTCGTCATTATGACATATTTTCTCGTAATTATGACATCTTTTCTCGTCATTATGACATCTTTTCTCGTCATTATGACATCCTGATCTCATAATTAAGAGATCCAGATGTCATAATTACAAGATCCTCATCTCGTAATTATGACATATTTTCTCATAATTACGAGATCCTGATCTTATCTCGTAATTATGACATATTTTCTCATAATTACGAGATCCTGATCTTATCTCGTTATTATGACATATTTTCTCATAATTACGAGATCCTGATCTTATCTCGTTATTATGACATATTTTCTTGTAATTATGACATCTTTTCTCGTCATTATGACATCTTATCTCGTAATTATGACATCTTTTCTCGTAATTATGACATATTTTCTCGTAATTATGACATATTTTCTCGTAATTATGACATCTTATCTCGTAATTATGACATCTTTTCTCGTAATTACGACATCCTGATCTCATAATTATGAGATAAGGCTTCCAATTTTTTTTTCTTTGGTGAATGCAAAGCGCTTCCGTACGACGCAGAGCTGCAGTGAAAACCGGGGAAAGACAGACGCATGCTGTGTTTAACTCTGAAGTGCAGTGAGTGGTTAAGGGGAGGGAGACTGATTTAAAAGCAGATTGTCATTAAGTGAAACCCCGTAGCTCTGTGTTGGGGTATGTTGACTGGCTTAACACTGGGCTGCTTGCCATCATAGAAACAGATCATCAGACTTTGTCCAGCAGCTAACAAATCCTGCAAGACAATTCATTGCCCAAAATTTTTAGTGTATGACTGCTTAAGTTGTGCACAAAACAAAACTTAGATGTCAGCATTGCTTGCTGGTGATATTCAAAAAGGTAGTTTGGATGGAGAGAGAAGCCACGAGGTATTAGAAAAATTTATCAAGGTACTACAAGGTACAAGGTAGATTTCACAAGTGAAATTGAGTTTGTAACTCACTGCTTCCACGTAGCAGACAATATACATTAATATATTTGTTTTTCACAAATATATCCATGGATTAAAACCATAATGCGCTACATACACAAGTAAACCAGAGACGAACATAAACAGAGTCGCGTCTAATTGTCATCGACCCAGCGACTTTTGGTTATGTCATCAAAACGCGCCGTACAGACAGCTCTTTAAGCGGTAAGTGTTTTGTTGTTTGTAAATTAAGAATATAGTGCTGTTTTATCTAACGTTAATGTCTTCTTTTCTTGGTTCGCGTGTGAAAGATTTAAATAAAAGACTAGTTTCTAGCTAGCTAAGTGTGAAAGAGTCGCGCGCAGCGGTGGCTAAGATTTTGTTGATTCATCTCCATCTGTGTGTTATTAGCACTTAACTGGGCATCAGTTAGCGTAAAGCTGAACAACCTGAGCTGATATAGGAGTTTAATACTAACCTTAGTCCGTGTCGAGTAGTAGTTGTACAACTGCTGGACAAGATTGACGTTTTTAAGTTTTGTTTCTTTCACTTTCGATGAGACCGAGCCGCAGATGACCAAACAGATCTTTAGCTAGTTAATGTTTTAAGCTAGCTGGTTAGCTCCTGTAAACTCCACTGTATTCATAAAGACAATCAGAAGAATTCTGTATTTGTTTTCCACAGTGACAGGGTTTGACTGCAGTCTCCAAAAATGGTGAGTTACCTCCATTGTTGAATGTTGATTTGTTAGATGTGTATAGCTGATTAGCTTCTTAGACTAAACCAAAGTCCAGGCCTGATATAATTGTGGAAGTTTTACAGGTGTTGTATAGAATTTACAAGGCAGGATGTGAGGTGGGTTTTCTATGGGCACACATGGGTGAGGAGGCAGATGAGGTGGCAAAGAAGTGCATGAAGGAAAAAATGCACTTTAATTTAAAATACGGTCACTTGATTACACAGAAATAATAAATAGGTCAGTAAAATAAATGTGGCTAAATTCAAGGGAGACTGAAAGGAAGGGGAGGACCTATTTTTCAGTACAGAGAATTGTAGAGAAAGAAAAATTCACTTTTAAATGCAAGAGAAGAGATGCAGTAGTTATATCCAGATTGAGGTTTGGGCTCTATGTTGCTGAGGAGTGGGCTGGCTCTGATTGGTAAACATCCTCCATGGAAAGGGTGAATGTGGCGACAAGGAAACAGTGGAGCATGTACTAGTTCATTGCAAAAAGTACTCTCATCGAAGGAAGAAATTCTTCAGGGACCTGGGAGCAATTGGAGAAACTGTTTATAACCTACGCACTCTACTTAATCTAGATTGCTGGAACAAAATTAAGAAACTCATGGAATACCTACATAATACTGTATTTTTTATATATATATATATATATATATATATATATGTATGTATATGTAAGGATACAGTCAGTTGTCATTGACAAAGATGTGAACGGTGAACAACAAACATTGGAGGGTAGCAATATGTTGTAGGTGTGTCTGGTCTGCCAAATCAAAGAAGAAGAATATGAGCTATTTCATCAACAAGCAGATTTAATTATATACTGTTAAGCATGCACATGCTTCATTTTTAGCCATAAGACCAAAAAACTTAAAGGCTAACAGTGAGAAGACACAAAAATAATGTAACATTTTGTAGTGAAAGGTGCAAGACATTTATAAGAGAAAGCTTACATATTGTCCCTGGAGTAGCTCCCCAACAAAATAATCTTGATCACTTGTAGCTCTGTGGTTTGTATTGTGAAGTTAAGTAAATTCCAATGAGCTTTCATCTGTTTTCTGTTTCCTTTCAGTCCCGTCGATATGATTCACGAACAACCATTTTCTCACCAGAGGGTAAGAGTTCTTTTAATAATGCAAGTTGTTTACTGTGTTTCTTGCATTTGTTTTTTATTTTAGTTCACACTAATTTTTTTGAAGAATGTTTTGGCCACATGTATAACTTTTTACTTGTTAAAGCCAGGATCAGGCGTCTTGTTTATTTAAAAATTTCTTGCCCTTTAGTTCTTTGTGCTTGCATCCCTATCTTGACAGGACTGTGTGTCATTCACAGGGCGTCTGTATCAGGTCGAGTATGCCATGGAAGCCATCGGCCACGCTGGCACCTGCCTGGGAATTTTAGCCAATGACGGAGTGCTGCTGGCTGCTGAGCGGAGGAACATTCACAAGCTGCTGGATGAAGTGTTTTTCTCAGAGAAAATCTACAAGCTGAATGAGTGAGTTACTTCTGCTTCAGCCTTATTGTCTTATTTGAGTGGCATTGGTTGGCAGTGTGCCAGTGTTCATAGTTTACAGATGTACAACTTTAAAAAGGCATTAAATCATTCATGACTTTCATCAACCTAGGGACGGGCATTGGGAATTAGCAGTAGCTATAAATGCTGTGATGCTGTGCATTGGATAATTGTTGTACAATTCTCTATGTTTATAGCATCTGTCTCTATCAAATAAACTTTTATTTAAAACTGCATTTTTTTTTTTAAAAGAAATTCAATCGCAATGACACATTTCAACAGCTAGCATTATCTTATGATTGGTATTAACAATGTTTAAATATACAGAGAAAAATCTGCTTTTGCAATGATCCTACATCTTCACATTTCTTTGCAGAGACATGGCGTGCAGCGTGGCAGGAATCACATCAGATGCCAACGTACTGACCAATGAGCTGAGGCTCATAGCCCAGAGGTAAGCTCCGGTCTCGAACACAGCCTTTTTCATTTCTGCTGCAGCCAAATATCCAAATTTGAAAGTGATGGTCTGTGTTGCTGTTACAGGTATCTGTTGCAGTACCAGGAGCCAATCCCCTGCGAGCAGCTGGTCACAGCGTTGTGTGACATCAAACAGGCCTACACCCAGTTTGGAGGTACAAAGCAGCACCACACAGTTCGGTCTTAGCAAGAGATAAGTGTTTCATCTGCATGCAGAGTTTACATCCTGATAAAAACAGTTTTGATATAATCTATACAAGGGCCAAATTGTGAGACTTATTTTTCCAGTTGGAGTATTTAGCCTATCTTTTCACTTTTTATTTTTTCCAATGGTCTTCAACTCGTAATTCATTGTCTAATTCATTGACAGCAACCCACAACCTCTTACATGAAAACTAACTGGTTTGTGAAAATTTATAGGCAGGTTTATTTGCTTAGCTGCAGATCCCTGTCTAGTTAGCTGCCAATTTCTATTTTATTATTATTTTTTGGTTGAACTGAGAGACAACCATTTGAAACGATTAATGTGAAAATGTGTATTTCATTAGAAAGCTGTAGGAGGCTCGCGATACCAATTGCTGGGCTTTGGGTATCGGCCGATGCCGACTACCAATCCAATACCAGTGATGAATAAATGAATCAGCTGTGTTCCTCGCTGTGAGGACTGGGAATCTTGGCCTTTGGCATGATGCTTCTGGAGGTGCTTGATTAAGTGCTACCGGCACCCACTGAAGCATTGGCGTTGCAGATATTGGAAGTAGTGAAGCTTGAAATGCCTCCAAAACTCCCTCCATGCTCTATTAGTTCTCAATGCAAACAGTTCGCCTCGACCAGTGTACTGCTGATGCATTGCATAGTACGTGCATAATTTAAATGAATAAATTGGCCCTTGTCTGTAGCTGCCGTCACACTGCCTTATTTTCTGGGATTATTACGGCCATATGCCGGCTCGCTGCGCTGTATGGAGGTATGGAGCCGGAAAGGGGGGTCAGATTTGTTCCGGCTCTGAGTCAGGAATATTGGTAGTAACAGAGGTGGAACAATGTGTGTGCAACAACCGGTATGTCGGGACAGTTGTGGCGTTTCTGTTGTGTTACAGGTCACTGCCCTATATTTATTTATTTTTTATTTTTTCTCCACTGTCTAACCCAGAAAGCTAGATAGCTGTGTAAAATAACACATAGTTGCGGGATTATGCCGCAATGTTGTGTTCAGTACGAATGAGCTAATGCGGCGAATTGGCAGACATTCTTTCCACGTTTATTGGGGCATCTGTGTGTGAAAGCAGCTACTGATTCCAGATCCAGCTGTCAGTATCAGGCCAATATCCAATATCCAAATTGGATGGGTGCATCCCTAGTTCTAAAACAATCAGGTTACCTGAATGTTTATACATAAATGATTACCGTCTTCTGTACACTACATCTGAAATGGCCTAAAGAAACTGATGTCACCAAACAAAATCAACTAATGTAATGTGAAAGTGTCGTCATATTAGCATAAAAAGTTACAGAACTATCACAAATTACAAAGGTTTTAAGGTTCAAAAAAGTTAGAAACACCAGAGACACTTAAGCTAGATGAGTATTTTGAAGTCACTATATGTGTGTCTGTTCTCGCAGGTAAGCGCCCCTTTGGAGTCTCGCTGCTCTACATGGGCTGGGATAAACACTACGGCTTCCAGCTCTACCAGAGCGACCCCAGTGGGAACTACGGAGGCTGGAAGGCCACTTGCATCGGAAACAACAGTGCTGTAAGTCTCTCAGGAGTGCTTCAAAGCTCTTGTCCAAGAATTACATTATATAAAATAGGTTGAATTATAAAGTGTGTGGAATATTTGGATTTGAACGCTGTGTCGATGTCTTCATACAAAAGTCAGGGAATTATAAAACTGCTATTCCACACATTGACACTGGAGGTCGCAGCTGCACCGAGTTTTTAAACACAGTGGCCATGAAAAGACTGGGCGCGCACAATAAACAGACATTCTGTGGCCTACTTAATGCTGACTCTTGAGGCAGCTAATTGTGTAAGTCCTGATTCATGGTGGCTTTGCTAATCTCAGAGCATTGTGTAATCACTTTTGTCAAAGAGGTACCCTGAGTGCATGCTGGATTAGTTTGGGTGTCTCCAGTGAGCAAACACACACCTGATCCTGACAGTGTTAGTGTTGTGCTCCATGACTTGAGCTGTGCAGGAGGAGATATGAGAATTGACAGCTGGTAATAGTCTGAGAGAAGAGGATAAACTGAGGTGACAATGCAGTCTTCATATTAGAAAACAGATGGGAAGACCGTTCTGCACATTTTCTTAAGTCAATTCTGCAGCACTGACAAGAAGATTGTTGTTTTGGGACTTAGTTTTGTGATTAAATAAATTTTTACTTTGTCCCTCTTTGTTTCCTTTTCTCACTTCTAGGCAGCTGTCTCCATGCTGAAGCAGGACTTCAAGGAGGGAGAGATGACACTTTCCTCAGCGCTTGCTCTTGCCATTAAAGTTCTTAATAAAACCATGGACGTCAGCAAGCTGTCTGCAGAGAAAGGTGCAGATTTGAGTAGTTGGTGCTGTACAGATATTGGCCATTTTCAAGAATGAGACTTGATCTGGCAGTCTCGTTGAGATAGAGATGTCTTTTCCTAGACAGACCTGACAACAAGACAACAAAACAACATTTACAGTCGTGCAACCACACAACCAGCATACAGAAACAGTATATATAGTCAGACAGCCAACAATCAAGCAGCAAAAAGAACCAACAATAAATATTTTAATTTTAACAATAGGTCAAATACTGTGTGATGTTAAAGGGGTGGCTTATAGAGACACACCCACAGAGAAATGTCACCAAATAGCAGACAGACACAGTTAGTGATTAGCTGTCACAGGTGGGTCACCATTTTCAAAAAGAAAAGAAATCTTGTTGTTCTTGACTATCAAATAGTGTTTTTGCTTGGAATGCCCGTCCATAGCAGCTGGCGAACATAGTGGAGCAGTTAGCAGCTAAAGAGCCAGATATTTCTCTGAGTTCAATGTGGCTTCATTTGTTTACCTTTTTAAAAAGACATGATATGTGGGCAAGTCTACACAATAGTCAGTGAGAGTCAACAGCTGATTATACCTGGTCATCTTGTTTTGTGGCAGGTCAGATGATCACTGTACAGTAACCTGCTTCCAACATGTTCCAAAAATCTTAACAATGACACCCCATCTAACTGAAATATGCAAATATGAAGTGTACATAATCACTTTTCGCATTTTCTTCTTGCAATATGAAACATCACAATAAAAGCACAGTTTTTAAGGGTTTAAACTGATGTAGTAAAGGGCGCAGCAGCTGGTTCCTTACAGTCTGTGTCTGTCGTTTCAGTGGAGATCGCCACTCTGACCCGCGAGAACGGGAAGACCTGCATCAAAGTGCTGAAGCTGAAGGAAGTCGAGGAGCTGATCAAGAAGCACGAAGTGGAGGAGGCCAAAGCTGAGAAAGACAAGAAAGACAAGGAACAGAAGGAGAAGGACAAGTAGTGTCGCTGCCCCACAACGTTTCAGAGTTTTGTGTGTGTGAGGAAAAATGTGAGCTTGTGAGTGTGGATGTAAAAGTCTTCAGGTGTGTTTCATTTGTGCTGTTTGTTAAAATAAATCCAAATGATGAATTATTGACTATGGGTTTCTTATTTAGTAAAAAATTATCTTTGACATTTTCACTGTCGAAACGCTCTATTCATGGTCAAAACAAATATTATTGTACACTTGTCAGTTGTGAAGTGAGTGAACTAAATAACACCAAGTAGTTAAAAGACAATCTTTATTAATGATCCTTTTTAATCCACTTCTCTTACTCATTCCTTCCCTAACTTTAATGATTTATGTGGATTTACAGTTGAATCTATATGGGATTATAGCTAAACGTGTGTGCTCAGTCTGTTCTCGGACAGAGCAGATGCTCTTAATGTCTTCTGCATGAATTGTGTAATGCATACTTTAAACTGTTATGAAATAGGAGACCTCCTGTCTGGGTATATTTATTCTACCTACAGAGATTCACTAAGTGTCAAAATAAGGTTATTGTTCACTCCCTCTACACATGTGTGAAGATTCTATAGGTTACTTCTACATAGAGGCAGTCAGTCTGTCTGTAATGAAACAAAATGAAGATAATCTCAATCTTTGGTTACCTAACAAATCTTAGGAAACTGTGGTTTTCATTTGGAAACCACAGTTTCCAATTGCCACAAGTAGCCAAATAAATCAGTTTGTGCAGGTTTAAAGACAATCTACATGGAGGTTCAATGTTGCCTCTTTACAGTTGATGAAGCAATCTCACGTCCAGGTCCATTTAGTGGCTGTTCTGGAGCTTTCAATCATATAACATGATCTCTATCAGCAGGTGGATGTTGCCATGGTTTAGATTTCCCTGATCAAAAGCTCCAGAACAGCCATTAAATCTAACAAATCGGTTAAATATGAACTCAGTTCACATGGACAAGCCTAAGGAGGATGATAAAGCACAGACAATGGTGTTGTGATAAACTCAGTGTCTTTACGCTTATTGTATACACAGGCATAGCCACCATCACTGTTTTGTTTTTTCATGATAATCGTCATAGAAATGTCAGTGTCGTTTATCATCACTTCTGGCTTTTGTCTCATCATTGCCATTGTACACAGATATACAACCTAAAAGATCATCTGTAAGATACATGTACCTTCGCAGAGAGCTGTACTTTATAACCTCACTCAATTATCAATACTCAATTATTATATATAAGTTCATTTTGACCTTGGAAACTGCAGTTAATGGTAACTTATTAATTCAACCACAAGGGCCATTTAGTAGCTGTTCTGGGACTATCCATCACATCACATGATCATTGCAACTTTTAACCCAACATAAGTGAATGAGAAGCCCTTGAAGTTCTCTGAAATAAGGGAAATTTTAATAAAAGGCCCATCTGCTTATGAAGATTATGTGATATTATCCTAAGATCCCAAAAAAAGCTACTAAATGGACCTTATGGTTAGATTATTTTGTTGACTGTTATAACCAAGGACAAGAATAAACTTTAAATCTCAAATGGACAAGAGGTCCTTGAAATGCTCCAGAAAATTGTATTCGGTGACAACTGGGCCGACTCCATCTCCTGATGAAGATCATGTTATATGAGTGAAAGCTGCTGAACAGCTCCTAAATATTGTCAGATTATTTTGTCAACTGCTGTTTCTGAGGTCAAGAATAAACTTTAAATTTTTTACTTTTATGGCAATATTTATGACAAATTTTTTAAACTGCTCAGAGAGGGGAAAAATCCTCTGCTGATGCAGATAATGTGACACGATCCAAAACAGCTACTAAATGGACCTTGTGGACACCATGAGATAATACAGAGTATAAAACGCAGAAAAGTAGGTTTTCATTCAAGCACATTCCGTTTGATCTGAGCTTCAGTGAGGTCTGCCGCAGTGTAAGTCTTTAGAGGGGATTAGCTACTGACCGGCCAGTTTTAACTCTGCTTAACAGTTGCTGGAAACTGAGACCGTGAGGACTAACATATGTGGTTTCTGAGAAATGCCATGCTGTGAGTGCAGCTGATGCGGTAACCGCTCATCAGCCTCAATCTGAGGTGCGTTTATATAAAGTCAACACAAGATTAAGGCCAGGAGGGAACAATCCGTATCTTGTATTTTAGTCCAGGAGATTAATGACAGTGTGAATGCCTGACTTCAGATGTCACTGCTGGTGGTGGAAGGAAGCAGAAGCACTTGTCTCCAACAGCATTCAGAAAGGTGAATTTATTTTTCAGGATCCCTAGCGGTGAAATATCAACACTAAGAGGGAATTTCCCAGACTGTCTTGATGTGTAGAGTTAAATTTGTGGCTTTGGAGGTGCTGCCACCACAGCTGCCACTGCCCTGAGGTGCATAACACAGCAACACTGGATGAAATATAAAAGAGATATATAGTATTTTAGAAAACACATTGAGTAGAAAATGCAACTGAACTGAAAACCCAACATTTCAGACAACAAAGACAGTTTTAACCACTAGTAGCTCTATGGACCATTGTTTTGCATTGTATGAGTGGGTTCCTGTTTTGCTTGCACTGAGTGCATGTACGCTGGTGATGAGATACACATTGCTGCGGCTGGTTTCATGCTATCCTGATGACCCACAGTGGTGATGGCAACACACAAAGTGGCGTTTGTTACACAATATGGTCATAAACTGTGAATGTAAACATAACTTTTGTTTCTTTACAAGAAAACTCCACAGAGCACCTTTAATGTTGTGTTAATGCACCTTAGGGCCACTGTTACTGCATGTCTGAACACAGACTGGATGACCCTTTCTCCTTCAGCAGGAGACAACAAAGGTTTTATAACAGGTTGCTGCTATATTAGCGATGCCGATATATAGCACAGTTGAGTCTATCCTGGCCCGGCACTGAAAATAGATCTCTAGATCAACTAACTTGGGTGAGCTGTGAGCTGAGCTGGTTGGAGATTAGCGCCTGAGTCAGCAATCGTCTGAAACAGAGCTTCCCACATCTACTGTTCCTGAAAAACACACTTTCATTTCCTCAAATCTGCCTCATCATCGTCACTTTTAAAATCTCACATCAGCCATCAGCCCAGTTGGCTGCCATGGCATCCTGCTTGTATAATTGTAGTTATTTTAAGGTCTCCATTATGGTTTCCCAGTTTTAAAACATGGCTATATATCATGCTTATTTCAGAAGCAAATGAGTAAAAAGTTGTTGTACTGAAAAACAGCAACAAGAAAACGTGATAACTATACAAACCCTAAATCCAAATCTATCAAGAGGGGGAAAAAAACAACAGAAAACACCAGTTTAGATAACAAGTTTTATTGTTTTTTACCCAAGGCAAAAATTTCCAGAGTATACAAGTGTGGATTGTCATTGAATGGTTTGCTTACTATGTCACTGAGAACAAAAACTAAATCCCTAAGCTATCACAGTAAACATTTGAGAAATATACATACATAAAAATATACCTCTGAGAAAATTCATATATTGACATTTCCTAACAGCTTATAGTCACGGCTCAATCAGTAGCAACGAAAGACTCGTATGATCTGAACACATGCAGAAAAAAAAGGCCCCCACCCCATCCCGACACCAACATGGAAGAGACTACTATCATGTTTCTGCGAGGTGTTGCAGGTAGTATGGCTGGCATGGGGAATGTAGGTTAATATTGCTTTACATACCATACTAGGTTTATAAGGAGCTGAATTTTGAAAAGCAAGATTATTTTAATTATCATGTTACAGACAGAATGGATTCTTTGGCGTTTTGTTCAGAGTAAGTCACAAAACTAGAAAAAAAAAAAAAAAAAAAAAAACCCTGCACAGGATGCCTCCTGCGTTTTTTACTAAATTGCATATACGGTAATCGCCTGAACTGCTCCTGTCGTACCCCTACATTGAGCTCTTTTCCTCATATAGCACAGGTCTGAATCTGCATGGGATGAAATATGAAAAGTGGACACATTCTTCAATAAGACTCAAGAGTAAAAAATATTAACATTGCACTCTCCTCTTTAGGCACAAAAAGCCTTGTTTCAACTGGTGCGGGACAGTACTACTAATGATGCTACAGGGCCGAATGAAGCCTCACTAGCCCCGCTTGTGCCGCTCATGTATTACCATTATTCCACTTATTATTCCATTTTATATTTTCATACAAAATAACCTGTTTGTGTGGTACAGAACAAGCAAGGACATAATGCAATTTCTGGCAACATGGATAGGAAAAATCTTTATCATGAGACAGACACAACATTAAGTCTAAACAACCTTCTGGGTTAGGGTTAGTCACAAAAAAAACAAAAAAAAACAGATGCATGCATGAGAGGCACAAACTGGGGCTAAAACGTCACTAGAGTCAAATGTCATGTGTACATTTTAATGCAAAGTAACAGTAAGTGGAGCTTCTCTTTAAACCTGTCCATCTTACACCAACAATTATTCAGCTTATGATCTTTGTTTCTGCGTGAGACGTACAAAACGAAACAACAGTGAGGCCGTCCTCTCTAGCCTGTCAATAACTCACACCGTCAGCTTGACACGCTGATTATTACGCAGAGGAGGAGAGAAGGTGTTTGCCTCAGCGAGCTGACAGCTTCCCTGCTGCGATTCAACATGCAGGCTGATTCTTAGTTTTGACACGTCAGGAGAGACTAATACTAAAATTCCACTTTTGTGGCTAGATTGTTTTGGGCAGATGAGAGCTAAAAAATTAAAAACCCCAGAGTAAGTGACGTGCTGGAATGATGTCTTAACATGTATCAGGAAGAAGTGTAAAGAAATGTTTACATGTGCTTTAATGTTAAATGTAACACAGCAGGCTTCCACCCATCTATATTAGAAAGCAAAACAACATTTTATTGATCATAACATACCCATAATTCCCTCTTTTTACCCCTAACACAGCTTGTATGGTATACAGCACAAAAAGACAAACCAAAGTCTCTTTCCTTATAAGAGGTCAAAGCTGTCAGGAGATATGCTAAATTTTAATGTAAAAAACCATCTCCTTCTCCTGATTGTCTCGTTGATGGCAGCACAAACAAATAATGTGGCCAAGAGACAAATACATAAGCAGGAAAAATACAAAAAAAGCCAAAATCCCACGATGCATGTGATGAGTTGGTTTGCCACTCCCCGTTTCTCCAATCTGCAGTTATCCTCTAGGAAGGGGAAGGGGTTTGGTGGGGGTGTATATGTCTTATGGAAATCCTACCACTCCAAAACACCCCCTTAAATCACAAGTCTATAAAAAAAAAAAAAAGAAGGTGCACAACCCTCCCATTCAGAGATGAAGATGATTTTTGGAAGGGACGTTTGTGTCACAGCAAGAAGGCAGGTATGGGGGAGGGAGGGAAGGGAGAGGGGAAGGGTGGGGGATGGAGGAGGGGAAGGGTGGGAGAGGGAGGTGTCAGGAGATGGTGTGGCTGTCACTCCTCGTCTGAGCTGCTGTTGTCCAGAGAGTAAACCATGAAGGCCAGATCAGGCCGGGCCGGTACCATTGGGTTCCCCGGCTTCACCATCTCAAAGCCCATGTAGTGAAACGTCTTGATGATGGACACTAGAGGGGAAACAAGAAGAGTGTCAGATGCTCCACTGAAGTCACCTGAGTGTCCTGTCTGAAGCCTCATGTTAATTAGTTTTGGCAATTTTATTAATAACATTTTTTTGTTGATATTGTTCTTTTGTTGCATAAATTCTCAGGGAATTATTACTTTTTAAAAATAAAAAGTTTAGTGTAACTTTTCCGGCAAATAGACTTATTCACTTTATTTCCCAGAGTAAGATGAGAAGATTAATCTCATGTCTGTGCAATACATACAGAGGTGCAGTCAGAACGTAGTTAGCCTAGCTTAGCTTAAAGACTGAAAACAGGGAAAAGGCTAATCTGCCTTCAAACACCTTTAAGGCCACATCCACACTACGATGTTTGTTTTTAAAACAATCTCCGTCCACACCAGCGTTTTAGCTACGTTTCAGAGTTGATCTCTGTCTACATTAAAACGACCATCCACGTACACTGGCCATGCATGTGCCGGTGTAAACAAGAAGCAGATTGTCTTCTCCACAGTTGCAGAAGATTTGGCGAAAGAAGAAACTAGTGCTACTCCAGACAAACCCCAGAGTAAGTGACGTGCATAACCACACCAGAGATTTTACACACAACATGGGAGTACAAGGCAACTGTGGCAGCGGACAACAGACTAGGAGTCGTCGCAAAGAAAATACAGCAACATGCACAGTACAAGTGTGTTATTTGCATAGAACAAAATATTTTTAACAACAATACCAAAACAAAAACACTGTCAGTAAAATTGTGTTGTTTTATTGTGTTGTATGACGTATAAGACCCAATCAGAAAGCCAAACATCATGGTTTTTTAAGTCCTCCATTTTGGCCTGTCCACACTAGTGAGCTACCCTGGAGTTTTACAAGGAAAACGGAGTCAGTAGCATTTTCAAACTCTGTTTTAGGTCTTCAGATTCGCAGATTTAGTCTGGACGGGAGGTGCAAACGTAGCAAAAGGTCTGCGTTTTAAAACGAAAAATGTAGTAGTGTGAATGTAGCCTAAAGCTCCCTTATTAACACATCGCATCTTGCATGTTTGTATCTTTGTACAATGTGTTAAGTAGTGATGTAGTTAACTCCTGCTTCCTGTCATTAGGCTCACGTATGCTCACATCCTGAGTCCTACTTATTAAACAGAGACCCAACAACAAAGTTTTGCCTCAGGGCCCCGTAACTGGTTAATCCAGCTATACACACTGAGAACAAATCTTAACTACTGACCGAGTACAGAGTCTACGGTCTTTATGTTTTCAAATCTATTTTAAAAGAGTTGTAAGAAGCAAACTCTGCTCCTAAAAACAAACAGAAGTATTTAAAGATAACAAGAGCTCTTACATCGATCCTCTCTGCTTTTATGGAACCACAGGAACACATAGTTTACTTTGAGCTTCTCTTCCGCAAACTCGAGCAGAGCAGTTAGCCTGAGGATGACATGAACAGAGAAAGAGAGAGAGAGTCAGTTGGTGAACAAGGAGAGAGGGGATGACGCACAAAGATTTTTTTTCTCTTTACATAAGAGCTGCAACTTTACATAATAATGCAGTGGCAGCTGCAAAGCTGTCTGCTCAACTGACTGGCCCTGTGCCCACAGCAGGCAAGGTTACTCTGCCCTGGCATCGATTACAGCCGAACAGAAAGACAGGCAATGAAAACAGAAACTTGTTAGCATCCATTTTGATTTGGGGCACAGTGATGGCTTAAAACAGGATAACAGCCTCTCGTGTACAATTTCGTGTGCAGACTTGACAGGGCTATTTCAAGTAAATGCTCTTAACACATCCTCACCCCTCTTTGCTTCCCTCCACCAGCGCCCCAGCAGGGATCTCCAGGAAGAGACTGTCCTCTGATAGCGCAGTATCCCAGAAGGCCGAGCGGCGCTCACTTAGCTGGTAGTGGAAGCGGAGAAGAGAGGGGTTCCCACCCACAGGAGATGCCTGTGTCACTGTTAACTTCTCATCCTGGATTATTACAGGTGGGACATGAAAAGAAACAAAGATTTGGTTTATCATTTCTATTTTATTGTTCAGCATTAATGGTGAAGATTCATTTTAAAACTGGAAAAAGCTTTGGCTGGAGCAAATAAGGGTCTGGAGACAAATTACCTAAATAATAACATAATTTGACCATACAAATTTGAGCTAAATTCACATACACGCTGGAAAAGTTTGAATTATGGATGAAAGTTGTGCATTTTATCTCTTTCTCAACGGATCACATCTCAAACCACAGATATGTTTTACCCTTTTACATCATCAGAACACCATAACAATGCAGTTAGTATAGACTTAATTGTTGTCTCCAAACTTGGGAGTGATAGCAGTTTAAAAATGTTGAGTGTTTACATTTGAATCAGAGATTGTATCCTTGTTGTCACCAACCACACCACTGGGAACTTTAAACAAGGCCAAATCACATATCAAAAGAATAAAATGCATGAAGAAAGCTTTCTACGTCGTACAGCAGTTCTGAAGTGAAACGACACAAAGAGGAAGTAGCTGTGGTCGTGTTGTTTTTTTTTTAAAGAAGCAGCACTGAGTAACATGTCTGCAGCAGGCAAGCCCTTTAATGTAACTGATGCTATTGGTCTTCAGATATTATGTCAAGCATAGGATTTTTGTACTGTGAGCATGTCTAACATAAAACGTTGATACGGTTATCAGAGATGATCATTTCAATGTGTAGCCTATTTGTTTGGTACATATATTTTACTCTCTGCAGCAGTACATGTATTTATAGCTGTCTAATAATAAGGGTGATTTGATTGCTGAAAAATCTCTGCATTTACTTAATAAATACTGAGCAGCGCTGTAAGTCACTCTGGTTCAGGTGACGTACATTTAACTGTCATGTAAATGTGCATAAATACTAAAGCAGACATGTAAATCAGGTTTTACTGTGTTACATAATTACACACTTACAGTCTTTGTGAATCTATGCAAGAGTTTGTGTTCTGAGTTGGGACCATATTTGACACACTGGTAACGTTACACAAGGTTTATTTTCCTCGCTGAGGACAGACTGAGGATGTTAATATGACAGTTGTGACTGATCTGTCTGATCCTAAATCTCTAATCCCCAGGGACAGTCAGTCACATGTCTGGGGTACAACCTGACACGCGTGCAGACACACAAACATACAGAGTAGAGAGGACAGAGCAGTGTGTGTGTGTGTGTGTGTGTGTGTGTGTATATAGATGTTTCCGAAATACAGAAATCTTTAATGTTACTCTGACTTCTGATGTTCTGTCAGGTGTTCTTTTAAGTGCTACATGAATAAACTTGTTACTTTATATCATAAAAGGTTAAGCCCCGCCAAGAGGAAGCTAGGTGAATGGATGAATGAATGTATTAAATCCACTGCAGGTGCAGATGATGAGATTAAAGGATTTTTAAGCTTTAACAAAAGCGACTACGCAAAATGAGGGTACTACTCATTAATAAGGTGTCTGTGTTGAGTCAGAGTGGACCCTGAGGGATGAAGCACTTAATTATTAAGTGCTTACATCAAAAAAGAACAACATGGGGTGACCCCCCAATCATTAACCTTGAAACGCATTTAGCTTTTATAAAATGTATTTTATCTCAATTTAAAAAGCTTTAATACCAATCTGGGACAAAGACTTGTATTATCAAAATGTCTTTGAATAACTCGCAGTTTAAATGGAAAGTGTGACGTGTGTGTACGTCACATTAACAGGAGGAGCCAGTGTTGTTGCTGTTTAGCACCGCAATTGAGGTGAGATTTATGCACAGTTTTATGGTAAGCAACAATTTGCATTATGGGTTCAGGTGCTGCACGGTTATAGGTTTGTCTGATGTGCAGAGGTCAGCAGCTTTACAAATGTTGGACTACAGTTCTCCGTGTTGCTGTGTGAAGTCGAGGACGGTCACCTTGTGTAGTAGCACGCCGAGAGAGTGATCCCTGACAGTCCCTCGCCCACCCGGGATCTTCAGTTGTGGGTGAGGGGCATCAGGAGCACCACAGAGGCCCTGGAGACTGAGGGATGGAGCTGGGCAGCCGAGACCCCGCTAACCAGGAACTGGAAGGAGAAAGGATAGACCCGTTAATGTTTCTAGATTCTTCTCAAAAATGAACATTAAAGCCAGCTCAAAATCCCAAAGCTCTCGCAACACTTAGTATTGATCACTGCAATGATAACACAGTGATGACAACACTGACTAGATAAATTATATGTTTATGTGTGGAACTAATAAATTCGCTCTCAATGCACACAGAATCAAAATCTCTGACGAGAGAATATATTGTAGATTCTGTTTAAAAAGGAAATAGGCCTCTGGATGTCCTGGATTATACTGACTGTGCATTTCCTAACAAGCTTGAATGAAGCGCTGTACTCATTGTGACACACACGGCAAGCTTGCCAAACTAAACTGTTGGTGTTGGCTGCTTCCAAAACTGTTTAGGAGTTCATCCGGTGTTTCAATATTAGGTCAAAGTCACTGAAGCGACCTGTTCAAGCTAATTTCTTCTTCACTTATATTATATTCTAATTTTAATAGCTGGTGGAAGAAGCCGTCTCCCTGTGTAGAAAAATGCAGTGGTTCTCAAACTTTCTCACTTCAAGGACCCCCTAAACTGACACAAATTAGACCTTGGACCCCCATCTGATAGGAATGTTGCTTTTAGATGTTTTATTACAGATAGTGTATGAAACCCATGACCAAAATGGTCATTGTTACCTATGGATTGAAATACAGTAAAAAATAACCTGTTCTCCCTTTTCTGGGAACTCCTTAAGGGCCCCGGAACTACTGTTCTAGAGACTTAAGAAAACATCTTTGTTTGCTACATATCCCTGAAAAAGTAGCATGTGTAAACAATGCACAATTAAAAATATATATATATATTTTAAAAACTTGTGTGTTTAATAGAAAACTCCACAGGGCATCTTTAACTCAGAGAGAACTGAAAGTAAAACACATGACTAATCCTGCTCTGCTACTGATGTAAACCTCTCAGCTTGTTGCCTCACCCACACAATCCCCATTTTAACTTCATTAGGCATGTCCCTGTAATTAGCAAGTATCCAGCACCCGAGGGAACATGTCCCACCTCTGTAGCATAGAGAACAACCAGAGGGATTTAACACGAGCGCACTGTTGGATCTGCAGGTTTCCAACTGTTCCCAACATCTATTTAAACAAAGGACAAGCGTACAAACTGTATGATTTTATCACTGTGGCACATTATTGTAATTTCTGCCTCTGACTGAAGTTTCTAATCAGAATAAGTAGCACACTTTAACTGCAACCTGCTTTAAACCTGAGACTCTGGTCCAGTAAGTGAAGTCTGGATGGCTATATATAGATTTCTCCAACCCCATGACCACAGTTCAAACAAATTCAAATCATAATGCACAAACAAAAAACAAAGCATGTGATGTGGACAAGCTCTGCAAGTTATTGAATTTCTCCTACCAAGTTTCAGTACTCCGGAAAATCCATCACAGGCCGTTTGTTTGTGACGAGCCTACAACAGGCAAAATTAAAGCCTATGATTTATAACAGCATTCAAAGAGTTCCCTGATGGGTTGTGCATGTGGTGGAAAGCATATAAACAAGCACATGATCTGTAAACACCTCTCCAAATAGACTGCGAGGCTTTCGGCGGACACACATCTTCTGCGTTTCAAGTTACAAGCCAGACATGATGGCAGACAGCCGACTTCGCCAGACGGGCCTGAGCACGAGGGCTGGGCATACTTCTGTCACATTTTGGCCTTTTAGATGAGCTGATAACCTCTCCACAGCCTCCCTCAGTTTTATCCCACAGAGATTCCTGCACCTTTATTGAAACCTGACACGTTACACTTTCTTCGGGCTGAAAGTGCACCACGTCGACCTGTTTGTGAGTGACTGTAGGTATATGGGAGGCATGTGCCACAGAAAAACACCAGCTACATGCAGAGGGAGCAGCTGTGCCACAGTTTCTCCCCACAGGCCACACAGGTAACCTGTGCGACCTGATCTGCAACTACGAGCCAAGAGAGAACAAAGCTTATTATACCGGGCCTCTTCACATCGCAGCAGCAACTGCAGACACCCTTTCTCCATCTTATCACTTCCTTGGTTCATAACTATGACGAGGCAACATATGAAGTCTGTCATAAAAACTCTGTCCTGCTCTCCCTGACCATGATTTCGTCTTTCAATAACAGCATATTTATGATATTTTTTGGTGTAGGGTAAATGTAGGGCTGGTTACTGTAATTTTGGAGCTTATTTTACTACTTCACATACTGCAGTGGTAGAAGTAGCCTATTATTCTGATCCTTTACTCTGGTGAAAGTAGTAGAGCTGCAACAATAAGTTGATTAATTGATCGAAAGGAAACTCAAAAAATGGTAGAATGTGTTCAGTCGTAGCAACATGCTTCAAACAAATTAGGGGTAGTATTTACTAATTACATGGATGATGACCCTGTTTAAGATTGTGTACAGTTCGAAACTTGTAATAAACTCTGCAAGGTCTTTAAAAATGTATAGCAAACTTTCCAAACTTCCAATCTTGCCTCATCTCGTAACAGTAATGCCAGGTGGTTACAAAATGGTGAACCTGCTGAAACTCTTAGAGCTGCTTAAAATAACACTGCTGTTTTATAATGTCATAAAATGACCCTTTATATGTTTATCTGTTCTAATAAGCAACACAGTGATTCTTTTGGCGGGTCTTTAAAAAACTTTAATGTAGTTTCAATCTATAACAATGCATCTGATTTCATAAACTAATCACTGGTTGTGTCTGTAAAATACTATACAATTATATAAGTAAACTAACTGCAGCTGTTAGATTAAGAGTAAAAAGCATTTTTTTCCCTTCTGAGATGTAGTGATTAGAAGTATCAAAATAAATATATTTTCCTTTTTTTTTAACCAGCTGTAAAACGTGAGTGTGTGGCACGTTCACTTCGGCTACAGCGTTGTGAAACGAGCTAGATGCTCAAGTTGCAGCCTAATAATCTCAGGGTTTGTGTATTGTGCTCGCTGCTTCAGAGAAAATAGAGTTCCTGTTCCTTGTTTACAGTATAAACGCCACCATAATGTCTCACTATTAGTTACTATCCTTCATCAGCAGAGTGGACCGCTAGTTATCAGGTTACATACTTTACTACTCTCCAAAAGGTTTAAAACGAAGCCTGGCTACATGTTACCAGCTATGAGCCAGGCTAAATTAGTCCAGTGAGCTCCCTACTACAGTTCAGGGACAAACATTTGGAAAGGGTAACACAGGTAAAGCTAGCATATTCACAGTCATTTGAGAGTAAAGCGCTTTCACTTTCTTTGTGTGTGTGAAGAATGGTCCAATATGGTCCCAGTGACTTTAACATAGTATTTTTGCTTGAAATGCCCATCCCTACTTTGGCATGACGTGAATGTTGGCAATGCACAGTCTACATCGCCTACAGCATTTCTTAATTTATTCCCCTGACACAAAATTGACACAGACTGTATCGAGGACAGTTAGGACACAGACGGAGGACGAGATCAGCACACTCGCCAAGATGTCAAGACCTGCTTCTCGTTTTCCATCTTCCCTTTCAGTGACACGGACACAAGAGCCTGTCCTTGATGGAAATGCCAGCTTGTTTTGAAAGCCAACACTTTCGTCCTCTGACATTTCAGCCAGACTCCAAGCAACCCCTCCCCGTACTCCCATCCCATGATGCCACTCCAGCTGGAGAGCGCCGGCCTTTAGCCCCCCCCCCCAAACAGGTCACAAGGTCACACTAAAAACAGAATTTAGGTTAGGTTTTTAAAGAAGGTTGACTGTGCACCAACATGAATGCCAAGTGCACTGTAGAGCTTGTATTAATATGCTGGTGAGGATCATCTGTGTGTTGCAGTGAGATTCAAAGATGCCAAATGCGTCATTGTCTGATTCTGCCAGGAGGGGTGAGGGCATGTGAGGGTATGCAAGAGAAACATTTTCTTCTTTCTAAGGGTGAACGCTTCCACTGCCAGTCTGCTCTTCCTGAGCTGTGAGTTGTTTTGAGAACAGATTCAGGTGAATTGTTTGAGGGGATGAACAGCCCGGTTTGGCCAGCTGCTGAGGCAGAGTTTAGCCACCAGCCAAGAAACACACAACTCAACCAAAACAGGAAGCGCTCTGGTAGGTCCTCCAAAACGACTGAAACACACCAAACCAACTTCTAACACTATAATTACCAGGTCAGTAATGGAAAAAAAGACTCAGCTTAAACACAGACTGTCAACATAAACAAGCTTTTTTGCCCCAAAAAAAGACCTGTGGTGAAAATGATTTAGGTTGGAGACATTAAACATTACTGTGTGCTGGAAAGTAAACAGTAGAGTCCTCAGACCTCCTCCGACCCTTGGAAATTTGGCAGAGCAACGTGGCGGAAAAATGTCAAGACAGAAACAGGAAAGGAACACGTGCTCTGAAACCTGAGTGTGGATGGACGAACCCTTGTCAAAACCTGTTGCTCTGACCCCTGGACCCAAACTGTGGCTGGTACGGATGTCAGACACACAGAAGACAACAAAAAACAACTAAACTAGTCTAAATAAACAGACCAGTACAGTGCAGGAAAGTGTTAAAGCAAATAAATGTTCCTTTTGTTACTCTGGAACTCTGGGAGGTCTTTAGGAGAGTAGAAGTAGTATTGCTTTGCAGAGAAATATTGTAAAAACAGAACCCATGACAATCATAAACCCACTAAACTGTGAAAACAGGCAGAGTTTAATAAACCAGTGGCAACAATAAATAACAGTGCAACACCAAACTGACGGATGAGCCCGGAAAGCAACGTTATAATTCACCATCTTATTAACGCATCATTTGAGCCTGCGCAGAAATTGCCTGTTGTGAAAACACTAGCTTTGGCAGGAAACAATGCCATTATGCCAACCTATTTATCCAACAGCAGAAAGGGTGTGTCTGGGACCAAACTATCTGTGGTGGCATTGGGCGGTGAACCACGTTAACCATCTTTCCATGGTGTATTTCAGCTGATGACATCAGCAGTTTCCAACAAGCGTACTTAATCAAAAACACTTGGGAGAGAAACCGAAAATGATAAACTTTGTGTCCATTTCAGAACATGCAAAGTGATGCAAGTGACGTGTCAGGTCTGTGAACGTTCTGCCAACTTTAACAGTCCCCTCACATGGGATAACATCATTACATATCAAAGTTGAAAATTCTTTGTCACCTTCTGATTAAGTCAAATTTATTAGCGTTGACACAATCACTTAATCAATTAGACTATCAACAGAAAATTTACTACTACTTAAGACTTTTTTTAAGCACTATTATGCAGTAATTTATCTTAAAATAACAGCTTCAAAGTCATTTTTATGGTACACTGACTTGTATTAGGGTCACCTGGTATTGCACCAACACTGGAATCCCAGGCAGGAAACCTTTTACGACGGCGACGTAACGCTTTACGACACCATGTCACACAACACCACCATTTTTCAGGAAGCTCACTATGAGAAGAATCTAGCTCTGTATTCTCAAAATGGATATTATGGTAGAGGCTGTGAAGAGACAGAAGAAGTTGTTATAGGAAGCGAAAAATAGAATAATAGAGTAAATCTTGTACTGACTTTTGCTCGTTGGCGTGAGCTAAATGAAAGGAGGGGCACCAAACTGCTTTTAAATTACAAAAAAAAAGGTACAGGCTTCAGCTTCTCGTCATTATAATCATCATTTGCAGCTCTAAAAAGTAACCTTTTCTACATGCAAAGAGCCTCAAGATTTTTTTTTGCCAGTGAGCAGGCATTTTCTTTCAGTGCAATGTGTTTATTTCAAGCCTGTAAGGATAATGCTAAAGGTCTGTATCCTCATCTGCAGTCAACTATAATAGCTGATGTTGAAAACTACAGATGTCAAATTGGTTGGCACAGTTAATGTTTTGGTTTCGTTACGGAAAATTCAACAGCTGTCTGATCTACAATCTTCCAGCAGTCACAGCAACCACTGAAGAGATCAGTTAGCCAGTCACTTAAAGGAGCACTTAGTTAAACTCAGGTAAGATAATCCAGCGGTTTCTGACTGAAACCACCCTCATACTCCACAAAAAACACATACACTAAAGTGGAGTGGAGGGGGTTATGTAACCAGGCTGATGTAGGCCAGTTTATGCCTTTAGCTGACAGGGCCATAACAGTCAGAGCTAATATAGTCGCTGGCTCACAGTATCAATGGACCTCTCCCTCTCTCTGCGTGTCAGATGATGAAGCCCACACAAATAAACAAGGCTTATGCCTCCGATTTTGAACTGAGAAAGACAAAGAAAACACAGGCTACAATTTATGCATGCTACTCCTCATAAAATGATTTATCTTAAGTTCTACCATACTACCAGTTCTCACATAAAAAATTACCTATTGCATAATGAAAGCCATATTACTACTACAGCGGTAGAAAATACAACACAGTAGTATATGGTTACTGTAAAGTCACTGCTGGGTTGCACACTGTCATAAAAGGTCAGACATTTGCAAAGTAAAGTAAGGTAATAAGGTGCTAATACCTTGTTCAATACATTAAGTACACTGGCAGAGAAGCCTAACCTTAAGCAAAACTGCAAGTAGGGCAGAAACTAACTATTTTTCAATTAGTCTGTTGATAATTTTTTCAATTTATCGTTTAGTCTATAAAATGCCAGAAGGTAGTGAAAATGCCTCTCACAATTCCCCAGAGCCCAATCTGAGTAATAAACGTGTCGGGCAGATACATTGGACGAATTTAGGTTGTCACAGGTTTATCAATATCAGCATTTATGTTGGCTGATAAGATGGAGTTGCGGTACAGAAATGCCAATGACATGTTTGAGGTAGTTTAGGAACAGCATCTTCATTAGCACTATTACTTACTATTAGTTAGTTAGTCAACAGTCCAAACCTCACATTTATGAAGCTGGAGTGTATTTTCTCCTGTAATTCTTGATGGCTGAAACAATGTGATGATTAATAGATAAGTTGATCAATATTAATTGCCAATTTTGATAGTCAATTAATTAATTCAGTTATTCATCAAGCAAAAATGTATAATGTTTGCCTTTTCCAGTTTCTTGAATGTAAGGATCAGCAACTTCTCTTTTTAATATCTTTATAAGTGAAATAAAATGTAATATCATTGGGTTTTAGACTGCTGACTAAACCATACAACCAGTGTGTGGAAGCTACATGGAGCTGTGTGAACTTTTAATGGCCGTTTCTTATTACTTGAAGCCATTTCACAGACTACACGATTTAAATTAATTATTCAATTAAATTACATTCTGACGGATTAATCGATAGTTTTTGTTTGAAACCCTATTTTTTTTTACTGTAAACAACTTGCAAACATTTGAGGAATAAAGTTACGAACTTGGGATTTAAACAAGAAAATGCGGTGTAATGGGGACTTAAATAATAAAAATCAAACCATTTGCAGTGTGGTCTGGAGACCTTGCAAACCGCCACACCCACCACTAAGATAAGTAATAGAAAATTTCACTTTGCACAGCCATTATGTTTAAGGATCTTTTTTCAGGTGTTCACTCAGAGAAAAACATCGTTTGGAGCATCACTCTGGGTGCAACATCCAAACATGTTTGTGCACAGACAGTAAAAAAAAAACAACTGTCAATAACTGTTAAATATGTTGGTGTCAGTCTGCAAACAGAACGAGCAGGTCATGTCATGTTTGTTTACAGCGCCCTTTCGGTCAGTCTGCTAATTTCTCGAATATTCGCACTTGTTTTCCTGTCGTTTTTTTACGAGCAAACTAGCTAAAAGTAAAGTCAAACTATTTTTATAAGCCCAAAGCTATAATATTTTACCTCATACCTACTGAAACATGAATCCGAGACTACGGTGGACAAGTGACATGGACAAAAAGTGTTTTAAATGTTTCTATAAGAATATTATATTCAGCATCCTCCTACCTTTCCTCTGTGTTCAGCATGATAGCTTCGAGGAAACACGGATCTTTAGGTCCTTTTTGACAACTAAAACAATTACTATTCGATAAACACTCCACTGAAAAGTTAACCATCCGTGAATTAAGACAAAACCTTGTTGCAGTTAAAGTCTCGTGTTTGTTGAGACGAGTTCACCTTCCCGAGCTCCACAGCAGCAAAATCTGCAATCTGCGGCACCACCACGGGGGTATTTATAGCTGCAGCAAGGCATCATGGGTAATCCACCACAGGAAGTGAGAGGTTTTTTTCACTGACAAAAATAAAAATATAATGTGACAATAATAATTACCGTATATTATTTATCATGTCATGACCCTTTGCTATAAGTTTACTGTAACTGTATCACAAGGTTAGTTTTAAAGAAATTACTGTAATATTGCTAAAACAAAAATCATGTTGTAGCTACTTAAATGTGTATTTTGTGATAGGCTCCTTTATCAGTCCTCAAGGCTACATTTCAGAGGGAAATTATATACTGGATACCTGTTTTATGGTTGTATATTTGTTTTGTCATTGATGAGGTAGGCTAATTAAATTTATTACTTTAAGGTAAAAATAGGTACAAGCCCTGCAGTCATAATTGTATATACAGTATCAGCAGCGAAATGTAATTAATGTATCAAACATAAAAATAGGCTACTCATTCAGTAATTGAACGGCCACTATTAGTGTTATACTTTATAGACTGTTTGATCTACAATGTCGTTTTTGATAAATTCATCACACATTTTCTATGTAAAATCCTAATGTACAAAGTAACTAGTAACTATAGCTGTGAACTAAAAGTAATGATGTAAAAAGTATAATATGTTCCTCTGAAATATAGTAGAATAGAGGTTAGAGTTAAGTATATTACCTCAGATTTGTACATCAGTAGAGCGTGCACATTAGGTGTGTGCTCCATTACTGCTTGACTTTAAAGAGTCATCATTAATAATGTGACTTATGCCAGCTGAAATGAATCAACATAATAAAGACGTATAGTTAGATCTTGCATCGCTTGGACCAACTACAGAATTAAATTGATTACATAAGCTAACAAAGTACATTTAATCAAGTACTGTAGTACTTTAAATTACTTTATTTACTTTATTTGAGTGTTTCTGTTGTGTGATTCTACTTTGCGTACAAGACATTTCACTTATTGTACATAGACTGTAATCACCCATTGTTGTAGATAAGTACTGATGATAATCAAATGAACATAATTATTATGATGATTTAGCCTCCCCTACAGTGTTAAAATACTCTTTACACGTACATTAACCAGACACTTTGAAAGGTACCATCTCAACACTTAAAATGCAGAATAAGACCAATTAGACCAATATACAGTAGGTACTGTATTTAGTACAAGTAAACTTTCAATTCAATTCAATTCAATTCAATTTTATTTATATAGCGCCAAATCACAACAACAGTTATCTCACAGCGCTTTTCATAAAGGAGCAGGTCTAGACCGTACTCTATGATGGTATTTACAGAAAACGAGTATGAACAGAACTAATAGATAGTATCTATGGTAGAATTAGTGTATCCATGTTATGTAGAGCAAAACAAATGTCTCCACATAGAATATATATAATATAGAAGTATAGAATATATTGTTCTATTGATAGTGTTGTATGGTATGCTTACTGTAAATAGCATGTTATAAATTAAGTATTTCCATAGTTATTTTCTCTGAGGGATTGACCTACTTTTGAAGCCTTTATCTTTAAATCAGTGCTTTACAGGATTAGCTTATATGTGGCCTGGCTGAGATGTTCTGAATACAGACCTTTATTTTTTTAGCTAGTCATTGATTTTATCAACAGGCTATAAAGAGTATAAGTACAGCCAAACAATTCTCAGAACAAATTTTGCATATAGGATACTTTTTGAGCCTTTAAAACCCCCTCCTTCCTCCTTAGTTTAATTCTCTTAAAACTCACCTTGCCTTTATTTGGGACAGGCCTTTAGTTTCTTTACCATGCCGGTATATCTGAATGAATGGTGGTGCTCATTGTTTCCGTAAAATTTACTAAACGATCGAATTGTGGAAAATCTAACCAATGTGTAGTGTGTCCATATTGACAAAAGTTTAAACATTTATATTGGTATGCACAATCTAAACAGCTAAGGACTAGCTCAAGCAGGTGACCCGGTGGACTTCAAAAGGTTTTATACATCCAAAGAACTTCTATAAAAACAGAGCAGGTGTCTAATTGAGACCCGCCTTTATTTGCAGCCAAACCAGGCCAGTAAGTCAGTAAGTCCCTTCTTGCTCAAAATGTAACTAATTCCTGAGTAGATAGTGTCTTAAAAGTGTCATATGCAAGCATGTGAAGCAATTAACATCTATATATGTATATATGTATTGCCAGTGGGTGAATGGACTGTAACGTAATTTAGAGACCTTCTTCAACTTTCTTAGTTGCCTTTAATAATTTGACTTACATAAGTGTTGCACTTTAAAGTACTGGAAGAAACATCTCATTAAAATACTGAGTAATTTCTCACAGTCCAGCTGATTCACAGAGCAGTTTCCCATAGTGTGTGGAGTATACTGTGCTTATAGGTAATCTAATTAGTTACTGTTGTTGGTGTTTTTGTGATGACAGTACTGACAATGTTTGGTAAAAATCTGAGAAAGGAAGGCCAAATTAGACTGAAGAGAAAGTTGTGCTGCAAACACTTGCAGAATTCTTTTCAAACTTGTGTACATAATAGTCCTGCCTGTTCTTTGTTCAGCTTTGTTGTCCCTGTTCTTAGTTGTTCTGTCTATTACTGTGTAAGTACATTGAAAGCAATGAATAAAGTCATTTATGAATACAAATACTTGACCAATAAAGCTGATTCTGATTCTGATATAATCTGAAAGTATTGTTGAGTCTAAAGCAATGATTATGGGAAGAAATAGTCCTCTATTTATTTCATATGTGGCCTGATAATCTCTTTTGGGGGGTCTGGATTTCAAGGCCATCAAAATACAAGTTAATTTGCTTCCTGGAAGTGTACACAAAGTTCTGTTCTTACTCTCAAACTGACCGTCTGTCCCTCGCAGTGGTTAGCTTATGTAAGGAGGAATGGAAAAGAGACCCTGTGCCAAACAGATTATCCGATTAGTAACAAGATAGCAACCCAGCTACTTGATCCTGGCACATCATAGCATAAATGTCCAGGTTGTAAGCAGGGAACATGGGGGTCATTGCCACCTGCTAGGCACCATTGAACAGCAGCTCATGATGTAACAATGAGTGAAACCCGCTGAGGGAGTCTCTGTCTTGTAAATGACAGCATCAGTGTCAAGAGTTACTTACAGCAAGTTTAATGATAGAATTAATATCTAGTCCACCAATTTGTCTCTATAATTAATAATAAATAATATAAAAGAACAATTCTATATGCAATATAAAAAAACAAAAGAACAACTAATAAGGGGAGATATATATAGATATAGATATAGATATAGATATAGATATAGATATAGATATTGATATATATATAGCTCCTGGATAGCTCAGTGGTTAATGCAACTGACTTTGGTACAGGTGATAGGTTCAATTCAGGGTGGGGGTATCCAGGTGGACCCTTAGGCAAGGTCCTTAATGCTACTTGCCTACCTCAGGCATGAGTGAAACCGCAAATACAAGCCCGGGTCAACAAGGTCCGCGTCAGGTGCTAGGGAACCTGATGACAAAATGGGCAACTGGAACACGACATTCATGGACTAGTATGGACTAGCATGCAATGCTACTATACAAGCAATCGGTGAGAGGGGTTATATGCAGAGATTATGGGATATATCGATGCTTCGAAACCCATCATCAACACTGACAAAGAAACAACTCCTAGCTCAGTGTTCTAACACCCGCAAACAGCAACTCCTATCACAACTAGAGATTGATGAGGTACAACAAGGCAAGGAGCACAAGAACAGGCACTCAGTACAAGGGGGGGGTCTACCACACCGGGCAGGACCCCATCTGCCAGGAGTATGGGCTGGAAGTCCCAAAGTCAAAATGGAAGACACCTCCTAGGGTAGTTGAGAATGACCGAGCTAAGATCCTGTGGGACTTCAAGATCCAGACTGACAACCTGGTGATGGCTAACCAACCACTGACAAACAGCAGAAGAAGGCTACAGTGATAGATGTGGAAATCCCAAGCAACAGCAACATCAAGAAAAAGGAACACGATAAGCTTGAGAAATACCAAGGGCTGAAAGAGGAGCCAGAAAAGATGTGGAAAGTAAGAGCAATAGTGGTTCCAGTGGTAATCGGAGCACTGGGGGCTGTGACCCCCAAACTGGGCTACAGCAGATACCAGGTAAAACATCAGAGGTCTCTGCCCGGAAAGTGCAGTCCTAGGAACAGCTAGAAGATACTGCACAGAACCCTCAAACTCCCAGCCCTCTGGTATAGGATCCAAGCTTGAGGATGACACATAGGGGGATTTTATATATATACAGGTGCTGGTCATATAATTAGAATATCATCAAAAAGTTGATTTATTTCAGTAATTCCATTCAAAAAGTGAAACTTGTAAAATGTATACATTCATTCTACACAGACTGATATATTTCAAGTGTTCATTCCTTTTAATTTTGATGATGATAACTGACAACTAATGAAAAAAGTGTACAAGAAATAGGGATAACCGCACCCTGGAGAGGATTGTGAAACAAAACCCATTCAAAAATGTGGGGGAGATTCACAAAGAGTGGACTGCAGCTGGAGTCAGTGCTTCAAGAACCACCACACACAGACGTATGCAAGACATGGGTTTCAGCTGTCGCATTCCTTGTGTCAAGCCACTCTTGAACAAGACAGCATCAGAAGCGTCTCGCCTGGGCTAAAGACAAAAAGGACTGGACTGCTGCTGAGTGGTCCAAAGTTATGTTCTCTGATGAAAGTAAATTTTGCATTTCCTTTGGAAATTAAGGTCC
>NC_060171.1:8588423-8597563 GCF_021292245.1 Micropterus dolomieu
TTCAAGTGTTCATTCCTTTTAATTTTGATGATTATAACTGACAACTAATGAAAACCCCAAAATCAGTATCTCAGAAAATTAGAATATTGTGAAAAGGTTCAATATTGAAGACACCTGGTGCCACACTCTAATCAGCTAATTAACTCAAAACACCTGCAAAGGCCTTTAAATGGTCTCTCAGTCTAGTTCTGTAGGCTACACAATCATGGGGAAGACTGCTGACTTGACAGCTGTCCAAAAGACCACCATTGACACCTTGCACAAGGAGGGCAAGACACAAAAGGTCATTGCTAAAGAGGCTGGCTGTTCACAGAGCTCTGTGTCCAAGCACATTAATAGAGAGGCCAAGGGAAGGAAAAGATGTGGTAGAAAAAAAGTGTACAAGCAATAGGGATAACCGAACCCTGGAGAGGATTGTGAAACAAAACCCATTCAAAAATGTGGGGGAGATTCACAAAGTGGAGTGGACTGCAGCTGGAGTCAGTGCTTCAAGAACCACCACGCACAGACGTATGCAAGACATGGGTTTCAGCTGTCGCATTCCTTGTGTCAAGCCACTCTTGAACAAGACACAGCATCAGAAGCGTCTCGCCTGGGCTAAAGACAAAAAGGACTGGACTGCTGCTGAGTGGTCCAAAGTTATGTTCTCTGATGAAAGTAAATTTTGCATTTCCTTTGGAAATTAAGGTCCCAGAGTCTGGAGGAAGAGAGGAGAGCCACAGAATCCACGTTGCTTGAAGTCCAGTGTAAAGTTTCCACAGTCAGTGATGGTTTGGGGTGCCATGTCACATCTGCTGGTGTTGGTCCACTGTGTTTTCTGAGGTCCAAGGTCAACGCAGCCGTCTACCAGGAAGTTTTAGAGCACTTCATGCTTCCTGCTGCTGACCAACTTTATTAAGATGTAGATTTCATTTCCCAACAGGACTTGGCACCTGCACACAGTGCCAAAGCTACCAGTACCTGGTTTAAGGACCATGGTATCCCTGTTCTTAATTGGCCAGCAAACTCGCCTGACCTTAACCCTATAGAAAATCTATGGGGTATTGTGAAGAGGAAGATGCGATATGCCAGACCCAACAATGCAGAAGAACTGAAGGCCACTATCAGAGCAACCTGGGCTCTCATAACACCTGAGCAGTGCCACAGACTGATCGACTCCATGCCACGCCGCATTGCTGCAGTAATTCAGGCAAAAGGAGCCCCAACTAAGTACTGAGTGCTGTACATGCTCATCCTTTTCATGTTCATACTTTGCAGAACAACAGGGGAAAAACGGTTAGGGAAACAGGAGGAGGAAGATTCATCTTCTTAAACAAATGCAGTTAAGCTTCCCTTGAGCAAGACATCTACATAACTCTAACTGCTCCAATCAAAACTGTTTATCAGTTGCGAGAAGTCCTAACTCTCCTGTTTATCAGGACAACACAGTGTGAAAACATTTGTTTGGCAGACAATTGACTGATGAACAGAAATTGCACTAACTTCAAATAGAGGCTACTGTGAGGGCATTTATTTTCAGTGAAAGTTTTCAGTAAGTTTAAAAAATTTTCATCTTTTAATAGAAGTTTCAAATAAAAAGTTTCAAATATAAGTATTCTGCATAAAATGAAAAATATACATTCATTTCAGTGCATTTCCAAATCAATTCAGATTTTCAACACCTCTGGATGTTAATGTAGTTCAACACTTGCATCGGTGGCATTCACATTTACCTTCTATCCTATCCTTCCTATCATGAAAAAATTAAACAGAAACACAATTTTAGAGAATATAAACTTAGAAAAGCATATAAAGCACATTTGAAAGTATATGTCAGCCCTTTACTTATCCAGTGCCATTATCCGAAATGCAGACATAGGATATGTTACAAAAACATGATAAATAAATAATTCACATTATTAAACAAGCTTATTAACAAGTTCATACTTGTTAGAAACCAATGGCCTATTTCTGCTTCAGGAATCCCATCAGACGTTTCAATTCAGTCACACTGAGACTGCAAACAAATACTGAAGCCGAGGTCAAATTCTTGGCCTCATTATTTTAATGCAAAGACATGTGCTGAGATGCCCTATTTGTGTTGTTTTCTGTCTCAAACACTGATGGATTGCTGCTGTTTCCACATGACAAGTTTAAAAACAATGTGACTTTAGTGGGACAGTAGCATTATAGTGACATTTAAAGAAACAGCTTTGTTGCATGAAAGTGAGTGGTGTTTATATTGAATTCAGTTTAGATTAGCACTTCATTCATTACGGATAAAAACAAACATTTCTAACGACAAAGAATAAACAGTACAGCAACCCTTAAAGAAATAGTAGACTGATTACTGGATTAACATGTATATTAGCATAGTGCTAATTGTCAGCAGCATGCATACAGAGCTTGAGCAGTTCATATAGCATGGTTTGACTGTATTTATAATAGTTTGCAATCTTCCAGTTCAGAAATCATAAATGCTTCAAGTTCAAATTAATTAAGATACAGAATATCCAAGAACAAGATGAGTCTACAGCTATGCAAGCGGTTCTGTGGGGCTGGGGAGCAGGGGCGGATTATCCATCTGGGCGTTTGGGAACATTCCCGAGCGGCCGATCCATTTTAGGCCGAACCAGCTGGTGGTCAAGAGTTTTTATTGGTCAATTTTTTATGTTTAACTTTATGATCCGCGACCGCGCCAGCTTACCGGTCAGCTGCAGCGAACGCTATCTGTGTGTCTATCAGACTGGGCCAAACTAATACTTTCAATATAATAATTAATCCTTTCAATATATAATTAGCTCAAAGGCGCAAATAAAAGGAGTTTACTTTCCATCTGAGATGATTTCATTCTCAAAACGTTTTGTTGAGGCTGAACTCAGCACTGGGTGGAGTGACAATCGCAACAGAGATGTGAAAAGAAAGAAAGAGGAAAAAGAAATGTGTGGTGCCGAAAAACTTAGAATTAAGTAGAAAAAAATGTTGGCACAAGAGGCAGCTAAATGAGCTATATTAGCCGACCTCTTTCTTGGTGGAAAGGTGATTGGGGCAGTACCCAGCACAGAGACAGGTGCATGATAAGTAATGCATTTATTATATACCTAAATGATTTATAGGCCCATATGCATTTATGTATAGGCATATAGACTATATTATATATATTATAAGCAACAATGTGTTATCACACAAAGACAACATTGTTCTATAAGTGAGGAATCTCTTTCAATGTACATAAGTTGTTAAGCTCAGTGGAGGTGATGGAGAGGGACAGGGTGATGATTACCTCAGTCATGTTGATGAGGAGGGAGAGAAGGAACTAGAGGAGCTGCAAGAGAAGGAGGAGCAGCCGGAGGAGGACGAGGAGGAGGAGGTCAATGGAACCAGACAAAACAGTGACATCTACAGGGGCAGTGTGTTTTTAGAATTAGAAAATGGATTACTGACGTTCTTCTCATGCATATGTAGCTGTACAATCAATACAAGCAGATGTCAGCACAGGGGAAGCTGAGACAGGGAGACACCTACTCAGAGCTGAAGATGAGGGATTTGATTTTTATGCACACACATACATACACTGCTCTATTTTATGGGACTGCATTGTTTTGGTTATATTTAAGTATTTTAGCCCTCTGACTGATTCAGGCTTGCCTGATATGAGAGCTGCCTTGCTTATACAAACTGAGGAGGCAGGTGTCATCCTAAAGTTTCTTGAAGGTCATCACTGTTTACAACAAAAACACTAATACGTATTCAAATAACTGCAAAAAATATTTCTCCATGCCCCCAAAGGGCATTCGAATAAAAGGCCTCTCCGTCTCAAAGTCCTGGGCTGAATTTCAGTCCCAGTTCACCCCTGCTGGGGAGTGTATCTATGCTCCCAGGGTCCTATGTTTCCCACCTCAATATCTTCTTCATATGACACATTAAGGAGACCTTTCAGAGGTTTTTATGTTTTCAGTAATGTTTTTCCCTAGGTCAAATGTTCAACATATGTTTCCTTGGGTCAATAAATTGAGATCAACCACCTACAACTTAGGCTACTGATGTTATACTCCTTGAAACCTACACCCTCACATTTGAGGGCAAGACTGATTTCTTGACTTTAGACATCGATATCTCCACAGCGGCTGAAAGGAATTCTTGTTCTTTTACAATTTGAACAAAGCATAGCTCTTACTCGTAGCCTGGCCTCTGGGAACATAGACATGAGCCCGTGAGGCTGAACTGCACAATGTTGCTTTGACCTAAATGCTAACATTAGTGTGCTAAAATGTTCACAATGACAATGCTAACATATTGACATTTGGCAGGTGATATATTGACCATGGTCACCATCCTAATAAAGCATGTTAGCATACTGACTAATATTTTTCTTTTAAATAAATGTAGCACATACCACATTTGACCTTTTGCACTGCTTATATCAAGTCTTTTCTAATCATCTGACTGTTTGACTATAGCAAAAACAATTCATCATAAAACAGACAGTAAAATAAAGTTTTTTTCCAATGCCTAGAACATGTCACTAGTTTTACTGTTTTACTTTTTGCAGTGGACAAAAAGCAATCTGAGCCCAGGCTGAAGCTCAAGTGAACACTGAGCATCTTAGTTTCCAGGACAAACGGTCCCTCGGCTGCCCTTCATGAACTCCAACGTAGAGTCATAGAGTTGGACATGAGATGCTGGCTGAAAAACAAAACCTCTCTCGTGTTTCAACACATTGCCTCGATACTGTTTGAGACTGACACCCCTCTGACCTGGTATTTTGTTTTGTCTGCACAAGTTCCTTACACCGATGACAAAAGGCAGATCGTGTGAACTGCATGGGACACTCTATCGCTGCTTTGAAATATGTAGCAGGAGCTTGGTGGGGAATGAGTCTGCAAAACTGTTGCTTAAAGAGCAGCTCCTGTAGTTGCCAAATAATGATGTTTAATAATGGGCTGAAGTTGTAATTAGTTATCTACATCTGAGAGACTTCTCCAGGAAACTAAACAAACATTCACTTTTGACCTCAGGTGAGAGTACCAATGAAAGTCGTTCAGACTTGGCCTCATGTGTCTCCAACGACCATAATGACTGTTGCTACAGCAGCCATGAGCACTAGCAAACCAGCAGTGTCCATCATGATGACAATGACCCCACAGAGATTCAATAGTGTTTTGAACTGAAGAAGTCTCTCAGAAGTCCAGTTGCCCTTGATTTTAACCTTCCTTGGATGGGTCAGAGGATGGGTCGGGTTGATTTCTGCTGATTTAGTGATGAATATTTAATGTTATAGAGAAATACTTGGCAGTTAAAAGAGCGCCTTCAGGAAGTTTGAAAACCTGGAGTTATGGACTTATGTGGTAGTGGAGTGGAGATTTATACATCACTAAAAGAAAATGGGTTGCACCACACAAACTACAGATTAGTTGTCACAAAATATTTACACACACTAACTGCCAGGTGTAACTGTTATGTAGCTGACTGAACCAACTGACAAAGCTAACATTAGCTTGTGAAGAGTAAAAGCAGAAATATGGAATATGGTTGACATATCTTACCTGAAACTTTATAAACGCTGTTTAATAATGATATAAATCATGAAGATTTTAAACTACATTTCACAAAAACACATACCCAAATTACTAAATGTTATGCCAATAACATATGACTAAATTAGTAAAAAACATCAATTAGGTCAGCATCAGATATTTCCCACTCTAAACTGTGTGAATGCTACTTTCTCTGAAACACATATAAATTTATCCATGTATGTAGACATAAATAAAACAAAGTAATATCTACATTTACAAAACACTATGTATTTTACACGTAAAAAAATTTTATGCTCTAGTTATACTAGCTTGTGATGATACAGTGACTTCCTTTTTTCATAACTGATTGCTCTTGATTGGACAACACCGAAGATGTTTCTTAGTAAAAGATTTACACATTTCTAAAGATTTAGCTATGACATTTCCTATATTTTAGTAGTGAGAGTGAGTAAATGACTGGTTTCAAACTAACTAGTACATTCTAAGAACTTAGTAAGGACTTTATGTTCAAACTTACAAATGTATTTATGAATAGCTGTTGCAGCACAATCCTGGCTACAACTTGCTCTTGACCAGTTTGACACTGCAGTTAACTTTTGTTGTGGCCATAGCTCATAATTTTTCTTGAAAAGGTATTTCAGTGCTGTTCATACTATGTCATATTGTATATACTGTATTCCAATACACCTACCTCAGGTCATAAGGTCATAGGTCTTATTTATTTTTTCCACACACACTGTGTACATGTATGCATGTACCTGTATGTGTACCTGTATATCACATCCACCATGTCCACCATCCACATGTACATAATGAGAATAATAGTTTACTCTTGCATCCTTTGCACTCTGATCCCTGCACTGTTTGTCAATATGTCTATATTGTTTTGTTCATAGTGTGTATATTAGTGTTGTCGATACTGTAGTTTGTGTCTGATTTTATTTTAGCATTATTTTATTATTGTGTTATGGTATTTTTGTATGAGTAAGCACATCATGAGCATTGTACAATCCTGAGTCAAATTCCTCGTATGTGTACACATACCTGGCAATAAAGCTGATTCTGATTCTGATTATGCCGATGTGACTGTTGGTCATGGTTTTATTGGAACAGACGCATTTCTCTGAAATATTTATTTGGTTCTTATGACCTCACAGTGCAGCCGGCAGTTGCAGTGCGGGATCATGTACAGGTTGCACTGGTTCAGGTTAGATCAGATTTTAGAAAACAACAATCAACAAAAACCATATGTGGTACATAGAAGGGAAAACATCAAAACCTGGACAATGACTTCTCAATACCTGTCTTCAAGTTTCATGCTTGCAGCTAAACTATATCTGTTACAAAGCACAGGGAAGAAAAGAGGTGCTTGTGTTGCGTTTTGGCTACCGTATGTGACTGTGCTATGACAATCCCTGGACAAACTCTTGATCTAATTAAAGTTCCCATTGTTCCTCTCTGGCAACGTTCCACATTCTGTGTGGGGAAAGGTTGATTTACTCGTGCAGGTAATCACAACAAACACAAGGACAATGTCCTGAATTTCTATGTTATTTCAACAGCTGTGGTCCTGACTGAAATTGGTTCCTTGTCATATGCAGATGAAATGACAGCAACTGTGAATTTGGATAAGAACAGCTGATCACTCTTTGGCAAATCTTCAGTGGACGTTAAGTTGATGATAGTTATTGTTGTGGGTGAGGTCCTCGTCAACAATGGAGCCAAGCAAGGAAGGAAGGAGAAGTTGTCAGCCTTTGTTCTTCAGATGATTTGAGATTGTTTATGTGTACTTTTGTTAGTCGTATGGCGGATGCTGTTATGCATAGCAGCTGACAGTGTATTGTTTTGGGGGTTGATCTGCAGGGTGTGGATGGATCCTTGTTCAAACTACGTGGCTTTCCACTCCAACTGCTATAATAACAATGCAAATCATTACTAAACACCATGTCCTGATTCTACTTAAACTCCTGACAGAAGAAGAAAACAAAACTTCATTGGATTGCTAGAAATCAAGCACACTGTATTTGTTCCTCTTTAACTTAGTCCACTTGGACAATGGCATAACAATAACCTGAACTGTGACACTCAATCTTTGCATTGGTTGCAGTTCTGAAGCAGTCGCAGGTCTAAGCACCAAAACTACTTTTGGGTTTAGACACAGAATCTGATGCTGTAGGTTTCTTTTGTGTCCTCCCTTGAATTCACATTCTTTCAGTCAATAATGAAGAATTATTTAATCAAAATCAATAAAAGAGGCTGCATCCAATCAGTAAAGAAATGCATTACAGTGAAAGCTGCACTGTATTGAACAACATTTCATTAGCTAAAGCCTTGTGGTCTGTTCGGAGGCAAAGTGGTAGACTGGCGCTGACTGGCATGTCCTTTACAGTTGCAGGGTGCTGGAGGAGGAAACGTGGTTCCAGTGCTGTCAATCCCACTTGTGTCACCTTGTTTTTCTCAGGAAGTTGCCTTCACATGATAAATCGCGTGCTGAGTTCATGTCTGAGAAGCATGCTGTTCTCTCTCTGCAGTCATACTCAGCACCTTTGTATAAGCTGATTGTCTCTCTGTAATGCAGCCCTGCAGGATTGTCTCACTGTTTCCAGGCAGAGCTGTCGGTGTGCCCTACAGCTGACTTGATCTTCAGACAAATAATCTGGCCTACAAAGGCAGAGAGCAGTAGCTCCAGAAAAGCTGCAATTGAACAAAAAGAGTTTTTCAGTGTTTCAGATAGGATGTAATTCCTTCATATTATTTTATTCCTTTTTGGACTTATTATTACTATTACTATTATTTTACCCAAAGTTGATGTAAAACTTTTGAAAATCTTCAAAATATGAGGAGAATCACATTGTTTTATATTATAATATTCTATTATTAATTGGAACTGCAAAGTAACTACAAGTATCAAATAAATGCAGTGGAGTAAAAAGTACAGTATTTCACTCTAAATTGTAGTCAAGTAGAAGTATAAAATTGTACTCAAATATAGTACTTGCGTAAATGTAGAAAGTTACTTTCTACCACTGAATATTGTCAAGTCTTACTGCGAGCATGGAAGTTAGATGTTGCATGTACTATTTTGTCACAGCTGGCTCAAAACCGCAACAAAAAAGAACAGTTCAATGACACAAACTGCAGTAAAGGTTCAATTAAATTCAATTCAATTTTATTTATATAGTGCCAAATCACAACAACAGTTATCTCACAGCGCTTTTCATAAAAGAGCAGGTCTAGACCGTACTCTGTGATGATATTTACAGAAACCCAACAGTTCCCACCAAGAGCAAGCACTAGGCGACAGAGCCAAGGAAAAACTTCCTTTTAAGAGGCAGAAACCTCGAGCAGAACCATGGCTCAGGGTGGGCGGCCATCTGCCTCGACCGGTTGGGGTGAAGGAGAGAGAGGGAGAGAGAGAGAGAGAGAGAGAGAGAGAGAGAGAGAGCAGGAGAGGAACAGAGAGAAAAAGAGAGGGATGTAAGGAGAGAGAGAGGGGAGGGAGGCAGCCTACACAATATACACACACAGAGGTACAGACAGTAAAGGTGATGTTGCTATAGACTAAATAAAAAATGGTACAGATATTTATAGTAGTGTTAATGGTAACAGTCGTAATGTTAA
>NC_060171.1:8597663-8667768 GCF_021292245.1 Micropterus dolomieu
TCCAGGTTTTAACATCCTGAAGGCACATTTGAAGTTTAGCTAACTGATGAGTTTCATCTGGTTTGATCGATAGATATAACTGAGTATCATCTGCATAACAATGAAAGCTTATGGAATATTTCCTGATAATATTGCCTAGAGGAAGCATATATAAAGTGAAGAGGATTGGTCCAAGGACAGATCCTTGAGGAACTCCATGACTAACTTTGGCATGCATGGAGGACTCATCATTAACATGTACAAACTGAAATCGATCTGATAAATAGGACTTAAACCAGCTTAGAGCGGTTCCTTTAATGCCAATGAAATGTTCCAGTCTCTGCAATAGGATCTGATGGTCAATGGTATCAAATGCTGCACTAAGATCTAATAATAAGGTAACATTACTTTTATTTTTAATAGAAACAACTTAATTAACATTATTACTCAAAATAATGCAGTGTCATGTGGTAATTAGTAAGTCAGTAATGTCCACATGTTTGCATGTGAGAAATGATGAGTGCAATGTAGTGTTGATAAAGAAAGCAACAATAATGAGGAGCGAGGAGTAAAGGGAACTGCGTTTCCCTCCTCTCTAGCCCTCCCCCAAGTGCAACAGGTAGGATCTGCTTTATATATGGAGAACACTGGGCCCCAGGTGGCTTCAATACATGATGATTATGACGACCCCACCTACTGACACCTACAACAGAACACACACATGAACACTTAGCTACCTGACAGAGAGAAGGACGTCCCATGGACGTCACAATTTTTATTAAGTATTTTAAATACTGGACCCAAGCTGGTACAATACATACAACAACAATAAACCAAGTGCTTGGCATCACTCACGACAGACAGCATGCCTGTGAAAATTCTCAACCATCCAGGTCGCAGTCCAGTTACCCTTGATTTTAACCTTCCTTGGACAGACAGCATGTTCACTCCCACCAGTCTGTTAAATAATATAGCACTTTTCAATACAGGAAACACCTTTCTGACAGAACTGCAGCAGTGGCTGGACTGTAGGATTATGGTCATCTTGGGGGCGAGGCAGTCTCCAGGAACTGTGTGAGTGGGTAATCTCTCAGTTGGCTCCATATCTGACTGGATATGCCGATGCCTCAAGTGCCAACAGAGCTGCTCTTTCTAAAAGAAGCCCATCTTGCCCCTCAGCTACGCGCTGGATTACATAAGTGCGGCTGTCCCATTTCCACCCACCATCTTGTATGTACACCACAGAAGAGGAGACTTTTAGTGTAAATATAGCAAGTTATAGTTCCTTACTTCAGTATGTGGGCCCATAAATATTAGATTAATGCACAGACTTACTTTTACTCTTTCAAGCATTCATGCATTCATGCATGTGGTATAGACCTGCTCTATTTGAGAAATGCCCAAAAAAACTTCTGTTATGATTTGACACAATAAAAAATAAAATGCAATTAACCATGCAGACATTACTTTCTGTATTCCTCTCAACATACATATCAAAAGAACTTGAAAATCTGGTTCACAGGTTCACAGCCTGAGGAACTACAGTAAGTAATATTTCAAACTCTTACACAACCCCTTCAACTAGCTTGTCAGCATAACACAGTGCCACTGCTATTACCCAGCTACATGAGACGAGCAGGAATGCAGCAGCACTCTTGTTGTCTCTGGCAGAGCACTTAACAATGTCCCCCCATGACACAGTGTCATCATTTTATCATGTCCCCAAAAATATGCATCAAGGCTGGAGGGGTAAGTGATTTTAGTTAGCCAAATACCCTGTACCGAGCGTACAGAGCACTATGGCCACCTGGTCTGTATCCCCTGTGATTTTACTTATTAACTACATTTTAATTTTAATCCTGAGAATGAGATGGAGAGAAGATGAGTTAAAGATGGATTTTAAAGGCTCAAGACAATTAATCAAAAGTGAAACATGGAGAAATATGCATTCTGTATGAAGTTTGACTTTTGATACATTAAACTGTAGATCAAATGCATGCAAGCACATAAGAATATATTATGCACCACAGTGTTTCATTAATTTATGATGTACCACAAAAAAAGAAATGCTCAAGAGACTGCAAGAAAAAAATAGTCAAAATATTTTATAATTAATGCCCTTGTTATGATTAAAAAACATTTTTCACACTTGCAACAGTGACCATTTTGAGTAAAAAACTTCCTTTTAAGAGGCAGAAACCTCGAGCAGAACCATGGCTCAGGGTGGGCGGCCATCTGCCTCGACCGGTTGGGGTGAAGGAGAGAGAGGGAGAGAGAGAGAGAGAGAGAGAGAGAGAGCAGGAGAGGAACAGAGAGAAAAAGAGAGGGATGTAAGGAGAGAGAGAGGGGAGGGAGGCAGCCTACACAATATACACACAGAGGTACAGACAGTAAAGGTGATGTTGCTATAGACTAAATAAAAAATGGTACAGATATTTATAGTAGTGTTAATGGTAACAGTCGTAATGTTAATGATTATAATAACAATAATAACAATAAGACTAGCAACAATAGTCGTTGCAGCAGAGGGTGTCGAGCAGCCACAGATCCAGACTCCACAGCTCCAGAGCCAGAAAACCTGCAGGAAGTGATAGGAGGAGAGAGGAGAGAGACGAGAAAGCACAAGACTACCGGAAAGGGGAGAAGGATAAACAGGGGATCACCAAAGTTATTTCATTTCATTCTGAGTGGGACATGAACATCTGGACCACAGTCCTTGGTAATCCATCCAATAGTTGTCAAGATATTTCACTCAAAACCTGAAATGTCAACCTGCCTGTAGTGCTAGATGAAAAGTCAGTGGATCACCAAAGTCAGTACAGGTTTCATCTGGGTTTAATCTTTTCTTTCTTATCTTGTTTATCATTTTGCCACCCCACAAGATTCTCTGGCAGAAACTTAAGAGGTTCCCAACCTAGGGGTCTGTCTCATGAGATAAAATTATAGAGGAAGCACTGTGGCTCTCTAGCTGCTCTCTAACCTCTAACCCTGACCCAACCTCCTTCGCTGGAAAATGTTAAGATATTTCCTATCTTTCCATCCTTATAAGTACATTTGTGTCTCACAAGTTTAAGGCATGTGCCATAACTCAGATTTATTCGTGATGAGCTTCAGAGAAGACACGAGCACATGATCTTTCATGTAATTCCCATTAAAGACAATAGAAACCCACCAGAGCCTGCCTAAATTAGCACACACTCTCGGTGGCCTTGTTCCACCGTTTTCCTGTTCAGAGCGGTGAGCAAGCAGTAACTCTGGAGGAAGGGCAGGAGATCGTGGGAACCCAGGCGTGTCACCGCAGCCTCGGCCCGAAGAAAGCTCCTTCCAGAGAACAACATGACAAACTCTGCAAGCAGCAAAGAAGGGGAAAAGAAACCAGAGAGGAAACCAGAGAACAATGAAAAAATGGATGTGACACCACTGCTCGGCTATAGGTCTGGGTGGGAACCCAAAAGTCTGTACTGGAGTCAGAGCCTGGCTTTCTAAAACTCATTGACAAAAAACAAGGCCCAGTTCCCACAATGACCTTTCCCACGCTGCTGCTTGTGTTGTATATTTATACTTCTCTTGTCGAACTCTTTCCCCTCTGATTTGTACACTGCATGTTTGTGTTTCCTTATCTTTGTGGACGTGCTTCGGCTGTTGTTTTGATTTGAATGATATTTGATTGATATGAATTTTGAATTTGATCCTGCAGTTGTCGGGAATATAAAGCTTTTTCTTAGAACATTATACATTCAGTCAGAAACTACCACCAGGTGCCACAGTGTCTACCTCAGTTTATTTTATTTAATCTGCTCCCCTGTCCAGCCACATTTCCACTTGCCCTAGTCCCCTGATGCCCTGAGACTTTCCTACCGGTCCCAGTTACCTGAATCCTTCTCACATCTTCCTCATTCACCAATTACCTGTCAGAATTTATACCCCCTTGCTTCCATTCAGTTGCCTGATTATCAATGTTATGATCTGATGGTCTGAATAACTCACTATTTGTTACTAGTTGCTTTTTAGAAATAAAGTCTCAGTTTCACAAGTTTCACAAATCTGGGAGGGGACAGGAAAGAAAGTCGACAGGTGCGAGCAGGAGGGGAATCATAGATCTGTTTGTTATTTATAGGCTAAATATGGATTTCTAACATGAATAAACACATTTTTCTTTTTAATTGGGAACGGGATGGGACAGGAGTCATTCTTCCGGGATTGGGACAGGACTTTGTTTTAACTCTGTTATGAGATTAGGACAGGGTTATTTTTGTGGGAGCGGGATGGCACAGGAGTGAAAATCCACTCTCATGTCACCCTCTAACCCAAATCTCTGACCAAACAGGGTCTCACTGCTTTTTAAAGCTACATATGAAAAACACCAGGCCTTGCAAGAATCCATCTTCTCATTGAGCAGTCTGACAATATCCTCAGGGATTCCAGATATTAAATTGCAGCACATGCACCTGTTCTCTATCAGCTACATTCAAACTCAAATATGCTCCACTGGTCCCTGACAGGAGGCAGGATGTGGACGTTCGATCCTCCAGTGTGAAAGAATACCTCCATGCTTGGTGTTGTGATTCTCTCTAGTGTTCTTTTAATCTCGTTGACAAAGCCTCTTGCAGGAAGCTATGCCAGAAATGTCCGGCCCATCACGGCTTTTCCAGTAAAGCCAGTATAAGTGTAGAATAACACTGTTTCACCGGACAATCCCCAATCGCCACAAACAAGGCCAAACCGAACAACAGAGGGTTTAACCAAGACCACGGTTGTGCCGACTCCAGGGAATTCTTTCCATATTTTCCTTCTGGTGAGTCACTCTATGGTTGAGTGAATCTGGGCAAAACAAGGACTGCAGGGCATGGACCTGCTGTTTTTCTTGGCTGGATTGTTGTTTAGCAATCCTGAAGCATATTTCCCCTCAACCACTTATTACAAAACATACATTACAATGAATTATATTGAGGAATTTAAAGTTGAAACCCCATGAGGCGCAACATCCATTTTTACAACTCTTTACAAACTATCAAACTTATATCACAGCTCATCAAGGCGAATTGGATTCTATAATTTTAGAGTGGGATAATCTTCCCAAATGATACTCTGATCATAGCGTTGACACGCTCCTCTGTAATTATGCAACTTCAAACTAAACCATGTCTGATAATAAAGATGGACTTTCCCTGTGTGGGAAGTCTTTTCAGTCAGGGTGTGTGCTTGCCGTATTACAGGATCATAGCATGGAAACTGAGGCATCAGGTCTGGGTCAAATCTAAAGCTTGACACAACCTAATCTGATATTATGAGGTACGGAATGACCTGTGGAACAACAATCTGGCATTTGGCTGGATTTTAAAGAGAATTTATACAGTAAGGGGGAGGAACAGTGGTGCAGTGGGTAGCACTGTTGCATCACAGCAAAAAGGTTTTGGGTTTAAACCTTTCTGTGTGGAGTTTGCGTGGTCTGCATGTGCCTGCATGGTTTGCTCTGGTTTCCTCCCACAGTTTTTGTACAAAACTCAGAAGAAGCCAAAGTTCTGAAATGTTATTCCCTAAATTCTCATCTCTTCACTGTATGCCGCGGGACGCATTGTAAAGTATTATCATTAGGAACATCACAAATACATTTATGGAATTTGCTTCAGCAATTCTGAACGCGAGGACCTTACCAAAACATATTCATTACATTTTGAACTGGGTCCAGTACAAATGACTGAATATAATCTAATTTTCAAAGTGGACCAATTTCATGCTATTTACAGCTCTAGCAAAGAATGCAAAGACAAAAACAGCCCATCAAATAAAGAGATGAGTGATTAACTTTCCCATTTTAGGATGTGAAACTGGAACACATTTGAGATTACCTTCTGTCTGCAGAGGAGTTGACAAGAGCAGATGAGGTCAGTTATGTTTAGGAATACCATTCCCTCACCCAGCACTGTTCCCATGGCCTCTACATGTTTCCAGACACTGCTTCTAAATATGGCTACATGGGAATAAACTGCATTATATTACAATTATATAAATTATTATCAGGGGTAGGCTATAGATGGCAGCTGATACATATGGTTAATATTATAGTTTTAATGGTGTAAGAGCTCTTATCAACCCCCAAATTTAGGCTTATGTTCCTGGTCATTATACAGAGACAGTTGATATTTTTGCATTGTATTCCCATATGGCTACTATACTCCAGCACAAAGGCATTTATTGCTGCTTAATATGCACAATAATGAACTCTTTATTTATGCACTTCTGTCAGACTCTTATTCATTCTCATTCAGTGTGGAAAAAACAGACCAATCTGATCTGGAAACAGTCCACAATCCATATTTATGACTCAAAACAGCATCCAGTCAAGCAGAACATGTGAACACGCCTGAAGTTGACTGTTTAGTGTTTGTTTTAACACGCATGAAGCTCCCGATGGGAGTTTTGCCACATGAACATCAGGAAGACCAAACAATTACAGGAAGGTGTGTCTAATGTTTTGTTTCTGTATTTGACATTAATCACAATGTCCTGGTGCAGTGAATTCCAATATTTGTCACAGAAGAACAGAAAAGCAAAAAAGTCTGTAAACAACTTTCTTGCTGCAGATAATGTGACAGAAGTGGAACGGACAAGGGACAACCCACAGGAGCTATTTTATCCTCAACAATCATGAATAGACAAGAGTGCCACAGAAATGCACATTCCCTCATTTTATTGCACTAAAATCACATGTGAAACCAGAAACATGGACTGCCTCCACGCGGCTGATATCTGTGGTGTGAGGGGGCCCTCTGCAGTTCGGACTGACTCTGCTCAAGTCTGTGATGTTTAGTCCAGAGGTCACTGTCCTTTGGAAAATAAGCATGAAACAAACTGATTTAAAGAATGAAGTTTACGAGGTGAATGTTTTATTCTGAGGTGTAAGAAAGTTTCCCTTTATCAGGAGTTATGCATCAGCTTCATCTGGATACAGTTGGCTGCTGCATGTATTGTGAGCAGTTTGAGACTTTGTGAGTAATCACTCATACTTTGAAAGAATTTTAGGGGTACTATGACACAGGTTTCCCCAGGTCATGATAGGGCCAATTTGCTGAGCTAAAGTAAGCCAAAAGGTGACAGCCAGGCACTCTCCAAAAGAATAGGTCACACTCTTGTCTCTCCTCTCTGTCTTCTAGGTCAACTGACGGATGCAGCTGCTCCAATGATGATGCACGGCTATTCATTTGTAAGGAAACCAAAAGGTAGAAATTATCTTTATTTTGTTTCTTAACAGACAGACTGGCTATGTGTAGAAAGTGTTGCATGTGGCTTTAATGACACACAGCGTGACTTTAGTTTAAGACTCTTCACACATGCATAGAGGTGAACAATAACCTTATTTGTACACCGTGAACCTCTGTTGATCTAGGATGGATAAATATCCCCAAATTATTCAGATTTGGCATTGCACGTGTTCACACTTTGTATGCTGGCACTGCAGCTCCTCGGCCACGCTCAAACAAATGCCACGTACATCTTTATCGGTCTCAGAATCTTCTTCATCACACTGGAACCTGGCTCACAAGATTCTGATAACCAATATACATGTAAAGAGGTATATAACTCAGTTATGTGCATTTTCATTTCTCCATGTGTCCAGCTAATTCACAAGAACGTCCCACACCAAGTCTTGTTAGCTAATGATTGCCTTACTTTTTGTAGAAATCTGTGCAAAATAAGAATTTGCTTTTGAAAACATGCAAGTTCCATCTAATCTCTTGGCCTGTGTGGCACTGAGTGCAGGGGAGAGGGGGCTAATTTAAAAAGGATGGTGGGTTTCCATTAGTGCACCCAGATAGGATAATAAAACTTCTAGGTACAGAGCTCCCCTAGTGGTCGCAAGAAGTTAACATACATCTTCCACAGTAGTAACAGCTAAAGCCAAAACAAGTTATACATAGACCTGCAGAACTTGAATTAGTATGGTGCCAATGAAATTCACTCAGCAATTTAAGAAAAATCGAAACCTTTATTCCAGATTTCTTTTTTTACAAAAAACCGCCCCCCCAACGAACAGTTAAGTGCACCTTGGAATGCTCGTCAGTAAATGGACCCAGAGTGTTGTCAAGATTGCTCGATGTTAATGATCTTCTGGTGCTTTAAGACGGCAGCCACAGACACCGAATGACCCAAAGCCCCTTTTCCAGGATCACAGGTCTGTTGGTGATAAAAACGAGGTGGCCTGCACGATCCCCCCAGTCCTGTTTTCTTTGCACTCCCCCACCCCCCCAGCTGCACTCTACTCCTTGGCCACAGCGAACGGCTTCTCCACCTCGATTTTGCCGCAATCGTGAATGGTGACATCTTTAAGAGGCTTATCGCGGCTATCTGTCTTTGTGGCTTCAATCTTCTTCACCACATCCTGGAAAATCGTCACAAAAGAAAAAGAGGATATCAGAAGGGATCAGTGCAGTCAAAATCTAATTAAAAAAGTTTAGATAACAGTAAGCAGTAACATAATACCCCCCCCCCGTACAAAGTGTACATGACGGTTTCATTTTGACTGATTAGCCTGTAATGGCTGGCTGAACCTCAGTGCAGAGGAAGTATTCAGATCCTTTGCTTAAGCACCATAACGTAAGAATACAACTAATACAAAAGTAGTCATTATGCAGATTGGTCCTTTTTACTGCTTTTATTATACATAAAGCTGGAAGATTATCACTGCTATATTGAGATCCAAGTCCGGTGCAGGATACGCATCTCACGTGGAGCATTTCAGAATAAGAACGTTTAGCCTGCCTAATGTTGCTGACTTAAGATTTTGTTAATTTGTTCAGCAGTCCTTGATTTGTGCGCTACTATTGCAATTAGGTAGGCTACATAGTTTAATTGTTTTTCCTTGTCTGTTTTGTTGATATACAGCTGTCAGATAAATGTAGTGGCCTAAGAAGTATAAAATTGAAGACCCTCGAAAATAATGGTAATCCAGTACATCATTGTAGTAAATGTACATCAATTCTTTCAACCACTGGTCAATGCATTTGTTTTCTGATAGACCCATTTGCAACTTGCACATTTGAATCTAGAGCTCCACTGTCTTTTATGCTACTAAACTTCAGTGTTAACATTTAGATTCATAATTCTCAGTCATTTTGTAATATTAGTGAAAGTAGGTTGTCATTATGTTTATATGCATTCAGAGTAATCAATAAATTTTAGACGTAGACAATGAAATTGGACATTTGATATTTTCCTGACCCTGAGATTGTGCCACTGAACAGAAACAACCCCGAAGTAGAAAAATATTCAGGACATTATTGGTGCAGATTACCATTTACAATCCAGATGACACAATCACTTCTGTTCAGTCACTGACGTCAGAGTTAAAGTAGGTTGTCAATTTATGCAACTGCATTTTAGAAAAGTGTCAGGACGTTACATAAAGCTGACCAGTGTGCTTTATGTTAACCTCACTCCTTTGTTTGATCACAACTCTTTGTGCACCCGAGAAAGGCAATAGGAAACCGTCTGCTATCCAACAGACAAGCGTTTGGATAGCAGACATTAACACTCTTTAGATTTGGTTGGTCAGTCACCTTCATGCAGCTTGTGTGTTTAACTTCCCCAGATGTGAGTGAGACAGTGACCCAAGTATGCGACCGCCGTCGGGCCCGGTACTCACCATCCCTTCCAGAATTTTTCCAAAGACCACATGTTTGCCGTTAAGCCATGGAGTCTCAACTGTGGTGATGAAGAACTGAGAGCCATTTGTGTCTTTGCCTGCGTTGGCCATACTGAGCCAGCCAGGGCCGTAGTGCTTCAGCTTGAAGTTCTCATCTGGGAAGCGGTCTCCATAGATGCTCTTGCCTTCATTTAAAGAAAAAGAGAAAACCCTCATGTCATTTAAATCTGTACAAGACAGTTAGCTGAAATTATGTTGTTTCCACAAACTAGCAGTCTTTACATCTCACTTATGACTTGATTGCTTCCAAATGTTTATCTTCACTTTATCTATACATTTTCTTTTTCATGAATAATGAACAGCACCTGCCACATGTAATGAATTATTATTGTTGTTCCAAAATGACTAAGTGACACTTATGAATTAGCTTTTAGGAGAAATTTTAAAGATTACTTTAGGAGCTTATTAAAAAAAAATAGTGAGGTAGACACTGCAATGTGGCATTTTCCTGCACAGTTCAACTCTTTTGATAATACCCATAAAAGAGCCCATGTGTGAAACAGCCCTCAAGTCTTGATGTTCAGGACAGAACTGATGCAGACAGTCGTGACCAAGTTTGTTCTTGCAGAGACAGGTCTGCATCCTGACATAAATTCCAGTCTGCAGGTGTCAGTGGCCATCTTACCTCCAGTGCCATCTCCTCTGGTGAAGTCTCCACCCTGGATCATGAACTCCTTGATGACTCTGTGGAATTTGCTGCCCTTGTAACCAAATCCTTTCTGTTTAATTAGAACAAACACCAAAACGCTTGAGAAGTCTTGCAGGGATATTGGCTGAGTGCATTTGACATTTCAGACCATGTGAATGAGAGTGAAATTACTTATTCAAAGTGTGTCTCCAGGACATGGCATTTTGGGAAAGTAGACAAGGATGTTGACCACAAGTTAAAAGTATACAATATGGCTTATTTCAACAACAATACCCACTGAACTCTGACACCTTTAACAAGCCCGTTTACTGTGGAAAAAGGAGGAAAAAAACAAAAATAAACACATCTTTGAATGTGTCAATTTTGTTTATGTCTGCTTTAACAGTGTTTTCTTCCCCTCATTTAAATTCACAGTCATCAATCCGGTGATTATTGGGCCAAGCCAATAATTGCAGACTGTTGCACTTTGGGTACACATTGTGAACTGGGACATTCTCACCTCTCCTGTCGCCAAAGCCACAAAGTTGTCGACTGTTTTGGGAACAGTTTTCCCAAACAACCCGATGACAACTCTTCCAACATCTTCATCTCCAATCCGAATGTCAAAGAAAACCTACAAAAAGAAGTCAAGTTATTTAGTTGTTTTACACCTCAGTACCTTCCATGACGAAGGAAAACACATTTTCTACCTTTATTTTTTTTTTATTGACATTTTAAATCATAATGGATGGGATGACATAACCGTGCAAGCGCAGAATCTTTCTATGAGTAGGCAAATATATAGTGCATTCTTTCCAGTGTCTTACATATTGATGATATCAGTCTTAATCTGAAGGTTTGATACACCATATAATTTCATTCAACGATAATCGCAACCCACTCCTTTTGATGAGAAGTTTGCCTGCAGCCATTTTCTTTATTATGACTGCTTTCTTGATAACTGTCTCTTTAAGAGACATTTATTCTTTGATGCAAGTTAATCTAGGATTTATCCCAGTTATGTGACAAAAATCTAATTCTATTGTTATTTTCTCTTGAGATATTTTGCCAATATGATCAAATTACAGATATGAAGTTATAGTTCAGACCATTTGGTTGTTCTCATAACTGACTCACTAGCTCACCATTTGCAGTGCAAACTACTGCTTTGCAGTGTATGACAGTTTTTAATAAGACATGCATGTATACAGAAATGTGGTTTGGACTTGCAGGTTTTTCGCAATAATATTTGTTGCAAGTGAATGAGAGTAGTCTTCAGTTTTACACTGGAGGAGCACTGGAAACAAAGAGCCTCTCGGTCAGCTGCTGACCAGCTCAAAGCTTCCCTGTGACTGTATACGTGGCTACACCCAGACACAACACGGCCAGACATTACGTCTGATAAGCCTCACTGAGCAGCAGCCGAGGAGTTAGCTAAATGGGTATAGTATACGCCTTAAGTGGATGTGAGCAGCTGACAATTTAAACATTTTAAAATACCGACAGTTAACATAAAGGCCTAAGTACTGGCTAAGGTAGCTATGCTAGCGCCACTGAGATTAGCAAGGAGCAAAGGCCAGGGTTACAGGTCTCATTCGGTTTGCTGTCCAGGTCAGACAACAGCGACTAACCCACTTATATACATCAATTAATAAAATTGTAAATCTCATTCATTACTGCACCCAACCCAACTGACGGTAACGTTAGCTACATCAGCCGTTAACGGCTACATTAGCCTTTTGCTAGCTGACGTTAGCTTCCCGGCTTTTAGCGAAGGATGAACCACTAGAGGCAAAACCACGAGTGACGTGGCTTTACAATCTGCAGCTAGGAGAGCTTTGATTTTCCTACACCATCCCCTAGCATGATACGTTAGCTACTGAGCAGGCACCTACCTTCGCAGTTACTTTGGGGCCTTTCTTCTTCTCGTCAGCAGACGAGCCATTTGGGAAAGCGAGAAAAATCAGAGATCCCACAATGACTGTAACGGCTACAAGGAACTTCATCCTTCTCTCGCAAAGTCTAACCATCAACAAGAAAAATGAGCAGCCCGGGGACGGCCTGTTAGTCGTGCTTGTTTTATAGGAGCCGGGGGTAGAAGTGCGGTATCCGGGGAGGAGACTGCCGCGGCGGCCGCTCCAGGGTGCGCTGCCTCCACGACACAGGGGCCGGACTTTAACGCAGCGCGCAGACGCACGGGGCCCTGATTGGTTCACGTAGTTGAGCGTTTTAGCCAATCAGATGCAGACGCGTAACACCGTTTTGCCCGAGATCCAGCATTCCTCAGCAATGTAAGGACATTGTTCCCGTCTGCAGCTAGTCTCAGCAAGGCCCGGTCACCGGGTCCCCCACTGACACTCCCCCGTTTCAAATTATACAAACGTCTCTGCACATGTAAATATCACTTCATTTCATATGCACATATTTGTTGTTAATTGTTAATCTTTGTTTCTTTATTGTTATTTTTTTATATTGTCAATTTATATATTTATGTATTTAGTTTTCTCTTCCGTTGCAATACGTCTGCACAACACAAACCAGAGTAATGCACATGTCAATATCTGCCACATTGTTCTTTATCTGCAAATAGTTGTATTACTTTTATTATTCTTATATAACTTGCATTTGTTTATTCCATATTTATATATTTCTACATCTCTATTTATGTCAGCTGTATGTTTTTCTACCTGTAGCACATTATCACCAATGCAATTTCCTTGTATGTGTAAAACACTACTTGGCAATAAAGCTCCTTCTGATTCTGATTCTATTGGAAATGATTTGGTACAGGATCTGATCATACTGTGTAAATACTGAGCAGGCTAACAGCTAAATAGATGTTTTATACAAGTTAACATACTTTTACCACTCTCAAATATTTGATATTCTATTCTGTAAACCACTAATGTAGCAGCATGGTGAGTCTTGGGATCTCTCCCAAGCATGGCCAGGTTAACCCACGTTGGGGCCCTGGAGAAAACAACAAAAACAAAAGCTGCAGGCCCCCTAATGATATCCTGCACCACCACTATCTCTCTTTACATTGTGTATGTATCCTGTCACCTTCAAGTAAACAAATTAAAGATTAAAGATTTACTTAGCAATACGCACCATGTCAGCACAAATATATCTTCTTTGACATATCTGGTCTTTTACAAGACAGGTGACCGTTTCATCCAATATTAAACATGGAAGCTGAAATTTGACACATTAGAAAATGTTGTCTTGCATTGCTTTTGGCACTTTTTACAAAACACATCTTACTCATGACCCATGGCACAGAATGCGACAGGACTTTAATTTAGCTGTGAGCAAGAGTCCCTTGTGATCTGTGTGTAAGTGAAATCCCCAGAGCCTCACAGTCAATGCAAGACTCAGTTAAAGGACCTTGTCATTTCACTTTCAGTAGAAATGATAATTTATTGATATATACATATTGCAATAAATCAAATTGCCGCAAAACATACAAAACACTGAATATGGGTGCTCTGAGGTCCCAAATAGTCTGATGATGTGGGGCAGCTGCCTCCTCTGCCAAGTTGGTAATCCAGCCTTGTTCCCAAGTACTCTCTTATACAGAGGCAATGTTTTGTATGTACGTAGAGAAACACACTTATTTATCATCTTTAGCCCACACAATATTAATAAACCTTTTACATTACACACTGTATTCCTGATCCACTGAGCTGTTTTTTGCTGAACCCTGTAAGCATCTTTAAATGATCAAAATATTTAGATTGCTTAGAATAGTTTCTACTGAATTACCACTTACTATTTTAAATTGGGTTGTAACTAACGTTTATTTTTATTACCAATAAATCTAATGATAATCTTTAATTGCTTAGTAAAATAAACATTTACCCATTTCTAAAACACCTAATTTCTCAGAGTATCTTCAAAAGATCTTGTTTAGTTCAACAAACATTCTAAAACTCAAACTTAATCACTTAACAGTTAGCAATTATACACATCCAAGCAACTGGGACCAGAAAATGTTTGCCATTTTACTTGACAAACATTTTAAAATTGCTTATCAATGTAAGTTGCCCATATTGAATTAATCACGACAGCACTTCTTTTAAATTCTTTCAATACTGACAAATATGCACAAAAATCTGCTGCACCACAACCAAGCACTACTCTCCGTACATATTTTAATGACAAACTACAAGTAAATGAAACTTGTTGACAGTTACAAATGTTAAAAACATGAGACGCAAACTATGAAATGAGGAAAATTGAATAGATTGTCATTGCTAAAAAATAAAAGGGGGGTTCGGAGTTAAGGTTACATTCACCTTTGCAGGTACACCTGCCACTTCCTAGTAGTGCAAAGAATTAATTCTGCTAAACAAAATGCTATACATCTTTGTTGTTGTACGTTTCCATTAAGACTCCATTATCGCATGCCTTCAGTAGCCATGTGAGGTATACAAATACATTGTTCTGACAGTTTCATACTATACATCTAACATGATGTAGGCGTTCCCAAGCAAGCTAAAAACAACGAACCCATGAAAAAGCATAATGAACTTTTACGCTAGAATTTAAATCAGGAAGCTTTTCTTACAGTATGTTACACTGGCCAGTTTTAAGGGTTTCTAGCCGATCATGTTACATACTCACATTTTATAAGTGAGGAAAAGCAGTAACTGAAATGCTGTACAAAGTAAACAAACAAGTACAGTAACCCTGATAACATATGTCCTATGCCTCTTTTAGGAATTATATTTTACCTTTAATTGCAAATGGAACCTTTAGGTGAACAAGCTGGCATCTGAGTGTAAACTGAGCTTTACTGCATAAATAAAAGATCACCTTCTAAACCACATTTAATTTTGCATTTATAAGCGTAACATTTCATTATTTGATCAAAAATGTATACGGACGCTGGATCAGGAACTTATAACGTAGAGCAGCCAACAGAGATTATGATAACTCTATAACAACTGTTGTTTGTGCCACGTAGTTTCCAAACATCTTTATAGTGGGAGTGTTTAGACCAAAAAACTGAAAAAACACACACTTTGTCACATTTGCTAGTATTTTGATCCATTCAGGACAAATAACAAAAATGTCAAGTATATCGATAACAGTTATTACACGTAAAGAAGTCAAGATATCCATGGGAGAATGAGGTTTCAGTGATCTAGTAAATATTTGACGTGAATATACAAAAAGTTTAAGAAACACAGAATATCAAGAATACCACTTAGATTCGACCATATAGTAAGACGCTCATCAGTTTCCAGTCAAACACAATTGTTTATGTGTGTGCACATATAGCTATCTGAGAAGGGTAACTGATGTGATGCTTAAGCTTGTTTTAGTTTTGCTCTGAAATATGAATAAGATATTTAATAATAAAAATTTCTAATTTCGTTTCTCAAGGCACAGCATACTGAAGATAGGCAGGTCAAAGTAAATTAGGTGAGCCTGGTGAACAAAACTCTTTGGAGTTTGTGAAGATGGCTTTGAGCTGCACCCAGTGCATAGAGTCTGGCCACCTCACAGCCCGGTCCACTTCTGTAAAGCTCTGCCTCAGTTTCTGTGTCTGCTGGAAGATTAGAGGAGGGAGAACAGAGAGGGCCGGAGCAGGCTGGAGGAGTCATCAGGCAAAATTTTAAAACTATCACCATCGATCACATTACTAAACTCAGTGGAGCTTCAGGAAGGAAGACACAGAACCTGATTCAGGACACCGAGGTTCTGAACAAGTTTAGAAACACGACTCCAACCCAACAACCACAGCTGCAGGTGTGGTTTTTCATTAACGTTTTCCAGACAAATGGAGTGTCAGCTTCTAGCAAACCTCAGAAGGGCTGCTGAGTCTTCAACTCTGAGTAAACTAGTCCCTCTGCTGAGATGGCATCGCCAAGCCCTACTGTCCGAAGTGGCTGTTTGCAGACCAGCACCGGCGTCAGGTGGAAGGTGACGTTTCCTCTGCGCCACACAGCAGCAGGCTCTGCTGGGTTTAGGGACAGCTTCTCTCGCGGCTCACTGTGTGAGCTGTGAAACTCTAGTGGGGCTTTGAGCTCCACTTTGCTAACGTCAACAGACTCAAGACCACAGGCCTGACTGCTGGCAACTCGGGCTCCAGCCATCACTGCTGATGCCTGGTTCCCCCAGTATCCGTCCACTGTAGCCAGGATGTGGTAGGCCAGTGTGTGGAAGTGAATACGAGTTAGTTCCGCTTCAGATGATGGGTCGCTACGCCCGTGCTGCTCCAGGATCCAGAGGAGGATGTCGCTGACTCGGGCCACATCCGGAATGCCCTTCCAGGCAGCCAGGTCTGCATGAGGTCCGCCACCAGCCTGAGAGAGGAAGAGCAGCTCTTGCTCGTTCAGCCCAATGGAGCTGACTATGGGCAAAACCTGCTAACAGGAAGCAGGAAAAAAAAAAACTTTAATTAACTATAGAGAACCCTTCAGGGATTTGTGGATTTTGAACACACTCATCTTTTCTCTGTAAAGAACATTGCGCAGTTCACTACATGAAAGACTCTTTTAGACAACTGTTTGACATTATACCTCCTGCATGATGCTGTTCATGTAGTCTTTGTCGGTCATGCTGGCCAGCTCCAGGTGGATGGGAATATCTTTACGAATGTCAGATATGGCTGACACAGCCTGTGAAGAGGAAGCAAGTACAAGATGTTAGATACGCTCCCCTTAAAATGTATATCATTTGAGTCATTAATATGTGACCATGCATACATATTCCTTACTCCTGAGCATCATACTCTTAATAATGATAATACATGTTTTGTGATGAATATAATCTCTGTTTTAGCTTTTTACCTGGAATCTTCCTTGTCATGCAACATTAAATTGGACATAAGCTTAGCAATAAAATCATGTAACGTTTTTAAAATTGTTCTGGGTTGAAGAATCAACTAAATGTAAACCACACCAGAGTTTTTGCACGTTGTGTTAAGTGATTAAAGTTTAAGACATTGTAATTGGAAAGCAGAAAGAAATAACAAACTAAGTATTTATGATTTGCAGTAAATGGGCCAAAACATGCAAAAACACCAGCTTTGTCAATTAAAACAAAACAGGTGGAGAAACTGCTAAGGACTGCTTTTAGCCTCTGACCTCTTTCAGTCGCTCCTCCCACAGCTGTCTGCCCTGACCCTCCATCATGTGGAGCCCAGACAGGACGACCAGGTCAGGCTGAAAGTCCTCCAGACTTGCTACAAACGTCTCCAGCGAGCTCATCTCCCCGTTAGACACGTCATGAGAGAAGATGAAGCGGTTGGCTTGAGGTGCCCGAGTTGAACCCCACTGTTCACCTACAGACAAGGACCAAATTCTACTGTTTTATTCCACATCTTTACAAACTGAAGGAATCCTGCAGAAGCTGCAGCATCTTGCTCTTCTCTTTACCTGCTTTATACTCCAGGATGAGGTGAAATTCATCCGTCTCCTGCAGAGAGTCTGGGGGAACAACTATCTGCTCATCCAGCATCTCATGAAGTTTAGGACCAACGGGTCCACATAACAAAACCTGGCGTAAAGAACAGTCAACCATAAGCACTTGATCCTGAACCAATCTAGTACTTTATGTTTAATTAATACTGTGCTATGAAGGCCACCAAACACATTTTTGTATTATAAAACTGCATCCTCTTGTAATGTGTAAATGTAAAGAATTTGTTTTCCCAGGTTTATTATTTCTTTAGCCCTTTTGTCCAGTGAAGACCCCAAAACATTACTCAAAATTGCTCATCTACCTGAAATAATTTGATTGAGCAGCTTCAATATTCAATGTTTATTTAAATGTACCAGACAAATCTTTAAGAGATTCTTTATTTAATGTAAGTATAAGTTTAAACAAGCTACTGTACCATCAGATCAGGGTAGGTGGCAAGCTTCTGACCAATGAGGGCAGCATTGCCTCCCACATACAGCTGGAAGAAGACAAAAGTAAAATTTACCAGAAGGAAGATCATTGAAAAAAAAGGATCAATAAAACAACAAGAAGTCGTCCTCTGAGAAAGTTTGGGGAGTATTGTATCCTTGCCTTCGCACCGGGGTACTCTGCTGCTGCACGTGCAATCCTCTGAAAGACTTCCTTGTCGCTGAAGAAGCGCTCTGCAGCTGCTCCACGCCCCATATAATGGATGAAGGCTTCCTTCAAGTCCTCTTTGGAGTGCAAAACTTCGTGATCTAGGCCTGTGCCAGGATCCACGGCCAGAGCCTGCAGCAGTCCAACCCCTGACACGACCACATCGACACAGGCATTCACCCTTAACAAGAGAGGAGGTAAAGAGAAGAGAAATACTGAGTACAAGTTATATGGTAGTTAATAACTTAGTAGTAATTATATTATGGCTTTGACTAAAAAAAGTGTATATATTATAACGATATGGGGGTATGGATGGCTCAAGGCTATAGTGACCACACTGGTACCAACCATGTCATGCTAGCTTGTTGGGAAGGGGGCTAAATAATGCTCCAAATGTAGGCAACATTTTGGCGAGGGAAAAACTGGCATGGCTGGTGCCTTGCAGGGTGAAAAATTAACTTTTTAAATTGTGAACATCTATCAGCCACTGACCACTCAATAGAAAATCATTATTTTGTAGTGCTAATTTCCCACCCTGGTCCCTTGATCTCTCACCTCAAGGTATCTGAATTAAAATGGGTTCTAATGGTCACCCACGAGTCTCCCCTTTACAGACATGCAGTACAAATGTGTCATTTTTGCTTATTCTAAAAAGCATTTTAATATTTCAGTTATCGCTCTGTATTCACTAAGCCACGCCCACTTTTGAGCGATCAAGGATGATTCAAACCCACATATTCTGCTTCACTTTCAAATTTTTAACATTATGGAAGATAAAAATGCCTAAACTGCCATTTCAAAGTCCCCCCCTTCACTTCTCTCCTTGGTAGAAACAATCTCTACATCTCTATAGTAGGCAGTCTTTCGGGTCCAGCCAATCATCGCCGTCCACTTTTTTAGAACACTGATCCTGTGTGTTGGCAATTCTCAAGCAGCCTACAGGCTATAGGCCACGTATAGACGGTACATGAATTCACCGATGTCTTGGACCAAGCCATCTGAGCTGTGACTGACTCATGACAACACATTCCTTCTCACTAGCAGAGCTAACTACAGCCTCTCAGCATGCCACAGTGTGCAGTACATCGAGTCCAGGAGCACATACACAGTAATGAATATCAACTTCAGGGGACAGAAAGACATGGATCTATTTCTAACAGTGACAGTCCCACAGTTCAACAGTCTAACTCACCCTACTGCCACTTTGCTCCACTGCCGGGTCGGCAGAGTTATCAGATTCTCCCAGGCAGCAGAGATCACCTGCTCGAGGCTGTTGTGGCTCTGAGATGATGACTGAAAGTTTGGAAGGCTGATATACTGCAGAATCTGCTCTGGCAGGTCTGGGCTGCTATGGTAGAAATAGCCAACAGCTAATGCCAGCAGGGCCGCTGCTGACGCCTTCCTCCACATGATGCTCCCAAACACTCCTGCAACAAGGAAATCAGTCAATTATTTCTCTCATATCAACCATTAACATTCAAAAGGGCTTGACTTATTTATTGTGAATACTGGTAATGGGATTTAAGAGCTGCATACCGATGTTTAGTGTTCAAACACATAACAAGTATAAAAAACTAAATAAACAAACTGGGTTCTTTTCGATTTGAACAATTTTCCCCCTATGTTAACCATATGTGAGAGTGTTAGAATGACGTTTGTTCAACCAGAATGACCATTTAAGATACAGATATATTATTCAAAGCCAAGACCAGGCAAGTTTAATTGTAGAGCACATTTCACAAGGCAATTCAAAGTGCTTTACATGAAACATAAAAGCAACATATACTATATAAAAAAAAGACAATTTAATACAATTTAAAAAGAGTAGTGTGGTGTAGGATATAAATCAAAAGTCTTAAATTCGATTTAATCAAAGGCAGCAGCAAACATTCAAGTCTTCAGCCTAAACTTAAAAGAACAGAGTTTTGCAGCAGACCTGCAGTTTTCTGGGAGTTTGCTCCAGATGTTTGGTGCATAAAAACAGAATGCTGCTTCTCTATATTCAGTTTTCATTCTGGTGACAGTAAGCAGACCTGTCCCACACAACCTGAGAAGTCTGATGGTCAAAAATAAACATAAAAGTTCTGATTATTGGAGAGCTTAAAACAAGGTGATCCACAATGTCAATACTTTACTCATTGGTCTAAAATAAATAAATATGTAAGTTAGTTGACTGTTTTTGTCCTTAAATGTGAATCTGCAAAAAAACGACTTTTTTAGTTTTTTTATTTCTTTAAATCTCCTCAAGTTTTCATGTTGCGCCTGCTATCAGTTGAGTATACAGTGGGTGGTCAGGTGGACCAAAGATAAATGGTAAGTGGTCTGTACTTGCATAGCGCCTTTCTAGTCTTCTGACAGCTCAAAGCACTTTCATTCATAACGCTGATGTCAGAGACGGAAATTAACATTTACACACACTCATACACCATGCCATCGGGAGCAATTTGGGTTTTCAGTATCTTTGGGGACCGAACCACCGATGGAACCACCAATGTTCCTATTAGCTCTAACCCCTGAGCCACCTCCACCCCAGATGACATGATAACCACATATTATCATATGATTCACCTGGAAATAGGTAAACAATAATATTTAATAACAGGGGTGTCAATTAGAGTTGAGTTGATCAATCGATCTAAAGAAAATTAATCAGCAACTACTTTGAGTAATTTTTAAAGAGGTGGTATTATGCCCATTTTCAGGTTCAAAATCCTATTTAGGGGTTGTACCAGAACAGGTTTACGTGGTTTAATTTTCAAAAAACACCATATTTTTTTCCATACTGCACATTGCTGTAGCTCCTCTTTTCACCCTGTGTTGAACGCTTCGTTTTAGCTATGGAGTGATACATCTTGTCTCTAAATGATCTTTGTAGGGAGTTTCACATGCACAGTTCCTAGTTAAGGACTACTAGCCAATCAGAAGGAGAGAAGGGCAGGCCAATGAGAAGCCAGTAAATGAGACTTTGTTTCCGCTGTGCATGTTGCCGACCAGCTTGGCAACATAGACTGGAGCAAGAGTTTCAGAGTGGTGAGTTATTAATCTGTAACAAAAGTATCTGTCTCTACATCACAGAAACAACTTTATGTCCACTGACTGCCTGGAGGGTAGCTAGTGTTTGGAAGGAAGAGGGGAGTAGTGTGCTGCAGCTCAGTGTTTTTCCACCGGTGTTTTTGAGGGCATGTCGGACTAGCTGCTTGGCGAGCGTTATATGGGGCGCGTTAAGAAAGGGAAGCGGCTGGACTACAGACAAGCTGTTTTCAAGCAGTTCAGAGGAGTGTTTTCTGTGGGAGATGGGAACTCACTTTGGGCTTGACCTTGAGCTTTTTCACTTTGTAAACCTATTACATGCACAAAAAAGGTATATAACTCAATAAAGGAGAGGGGAAAAGGCAAAAAGCATAATACCACCTCTTTAAGTAAAACTGCCTAACATTTGATCCTCCAATGAGAGAATTTTATTGGTCTTGCATCATAGTAAATTGAATATTTACAAAATAAAGAGGCATTTGATGATGTGACCTTGTGCACTAATGTGAAGGGCATTTTTCACAGATTTCAGATGTTTTATAAACCAAAAGAAGAATCGATAGAACAATCGGCTGACAAATCGATAATGAAAATAGTCGTTAGTTGCAGCCCCAGTTTGAATTACAGGAAACTGTACAGGAACTGCGACACAGATCCTGATGCACCTCATGCTGTTAATCTGCAGATTAAAAGCAGCAAATCCCATTCCATCCCACATTTGAGGAAGCCGGAAACCATCTAATGTTTGGCATTTTTCTTGCTTTAAAACGATGAATTGATTATCAATAGTTGCAGATTTTCCTTTGGAACAATTTATCAATTAATAGACTAATCAGTGCAGCTCTACATGGCACACTATGGAGTTCAGTGTTGAGGAAGCAGCTATGAAATTGTAAGAATCATGCTGCATAAAAATCACCCAAAATGAATGAACGAATGAATGAATGAGGTGGAGGGAATGGATGAGTGAACTTTCCTCTTTGTAAATATTGTAGTATTTCAAGTTAATTTTTACATATTAACACGTACATCACCCACCTCATCCAGGTATAACTGAGCTCGATATTTACACTTGAATGGCAGGTTCAAAACTTTTTCTTCATATTCCCTAATAAGACTATACTATAACCAGAATAAGTGACATTGCCCTTTAAGCTGCCACTATGCTATGTTCTTTACGGTACAGTACACAGGGGTTAAGTTACTGCTAACATGGACACATACAATTTATTAGCTAACATGCTAGCATCAGCAGGGTGTATCTTTGGCTTCCGTATATCAAAGCTAATCTGACACTAGCAATTAGCTTCCACCTCGGCTTAGCAAGCAATCTAATTTAGAGACAAGCCCGGAACCCAAGCACTTTGTTTACACCTAAGCTTAAAAAACAGCTTTGGTTAAAATCGAAGTAGCCCAAGCTTCTCACAGTTACTTAGCAGCACGTACCGATAATAAGCTCCAAGTTAGTTAGTCAGGAAGAGGATCCCGTTTCCTGGTGAATCACATCAACGGCATTGAGTTTGCAGAATAGAGGCGGCGGAGGGAGAGAGGTGGGTGAAGAATTCGGAGTCGGTACAAGTCATTGAAGGCGCGATGATGGGGAAAGACAGCGGCCAGCCACGCAGCAGCGGCTTCCGTCCACCGCTCTGCGCATGCGCTCCTACAGGGTACATCCCATACAGTTAGGGTACATTCATGGACCAGCGTGAAGCCTGGAGGGGGTCACCCATGCAGGGTATATTCATGGACCAGCGTGAAGCCTGGAGGGGGTCACCCATGCAGGGTATATTCATGGACCAGCGTGAAGCCTGGAGGGGGTCGCCCATGCAGTCTATGAGTATATTCCAGTGTTGGATTAGGCTGGGGGATGTGTCTCACACAAGCTCCCCCAACTTCATGAAAGTGCAACACTAAAGTGCTTTTCCCTTTAAATGATGGATGGACAATTCACAAAAAGAAATCTAGCGTTCAAATAAAAGTTGTGGTGACACAATGTGAAACATTATCATCCACAGCATTGGAGCCATCCATTTTTTTTAAAGGGTAGAGTTCATAGTGAACAGGTCCAACCGGGTCTTGAAGTTAACTAAACAGGAGGCCAATGACAACACCAGTAAACTTCAACCAAATAACATAATAAAAGAGTCAGACTCTTTTATTGTTGTCTTTTTCTCCTTCAGGCAAGAAGATCTGAGCTGCTTGTTGTGGCTTGTAAGGTATTATGCTTGGGGCAGAGGTGAGGAAAATTTAAAAAAAAAAACAAGTCCCAGGGAAGCTAAACATTAACCAGATATTCTTAAGGAGCTTTTCCTGATCACTCATCCATCACAAGGACTTGATGGATGGAAATATAGGAGAAATATAAAGTAAATTGCAGTGAGGTTTTGTAATAAAACCACAGAATTGGTTACCTTTTTTGTTTCCCTGATGAAGCAGACTAGCTAGAGTGTTTGACTTTCAAACTTAATAAATAATCAATAAGGATATTTTTTCCAAACTTAAATCTTGATTCTTGCTCACTGAGTCATAAATTTGATATACAAATACTGTAAATCCAAATTTAAAACCTAGTTGTCAGGCACTTAAAATAAATTTTATATTATATATATATATAAAATACTATTAGAAAAAGTTGACCAAGCAGTCTAAATTATATCACAGGCTACAGTGAATTTATTTTTATTTTTAATTATTGGTTAATAAGGTCTGAAATAGCCAACTTGAAACACTTTCACACTTTCCAATGCTTGTTACACCAGTCATCATATCTCCTCAAGCACCAAAGGAACTTTGTTGTGAGTGTAAATAAGATAAGATAGAACTAAGTATACATATGTTTTGCTTGTGTCCAAACAATGTCTCGTGCCTCTAGTTTCTTCAACAGAAGAGTGTTGATCATCTTGTTCTACAGCTCAGGTTTAAATAGAGAAAATGCACAGGATGAGTCATGTCCGATCCTTTATTATACTTTCAATATTTAACACTGATATATAAGAACATTTATGCCAACTACAAAACCATGATTACTCTTAAAAATTGCTTCAATACGTACAATAGCCTTCACAGCAGTACTTTGCTGGGGGCTGATTGTATTCGACAACACAAATTACTATCAATGTATGTAAGAAACTGTCACTTCAATAATGTTTTGGCTGAATTCTCTAGTATGTGAAACAATATAAGAATATCTTTAAAAAACTAAACCCAAGTCAAGTTTCAAGTCATTTTCCACATTATCATTTCTAAAATTTAACTGAGCTACAGTATCACTAAAATGAATAAAATACATGTTTGCCTGTGGCCAAATATTGTATGCTACTTAAATTAACACTCATCTTCATGACTAAAAACACAAAACTAGTTTCAAGATGACTTTTCGATTTTCAAAGGGCTGTATGTTTAACACAGCAGGAGGAGTATCAGAATGACAATGCCTGGGTTTTGGGTTTAAATCCCACCGGGGCTGCTGACTTTGGACAAAAGCACCTCCATGTGACCTATTTAAGGCTGTTTTTCTTCTGCATCATGCAGGTTTATGCTTTCGTTTCCTTTATTGCTGTCATTGTGTATTTCAATGTATATTCTACTTTAAAACATAAAATCTTACAAACTATAATTTCAGGCTTTCTATAGAAACGGTGGGGTTGGGCTCGGTGAGAGTGGGGTCGGTGAAGCTGACCCGGACGTCCCTGGGGTAAAAACCCTGAAGAACTCCATCCACAACAACATCTGGAAGACCTGCAAGACAGAGCTCTGGTTTTATACTGTGTCACCAAGGTTGTCATGCTTTTAAATGTTTTTATTTTATATTCAAAATGACAGAACCAAACAACAAAAGGCACACAAAAGTACAGTCAATAGCCGTTTCTGTGTTGAAGTAGTCTGTTCTTTCCTACCTGATGTGCAGTCAGAGAGATAAGGATCCTGAAAAAATCCCAACACTCGCTGATGTGACAGCTGATAACTGAGGAAACAAAATGTTAAAAGGTGATCATTCAGCTATGTGCACTTTATAGTTTAGTTTATATATGTCACTGGCGTGATATGGGGTATCTATGTGTCGGTTGGGAACGAGTCACCTCCTCACGGAAAAGGAAATGCATGACAATGAACAAATTACACATTTGGACAGAGCTGAAATTGTTTTGGTTTCACATTATATCATACCAATTTAACTGAAATATACTGTATGTCTGTATAGAGTTGTGTCATTATTTATTAACCATATTAATTCATCAGTAGGGGGTTATTTTTGTTATAACACTAGGATAGTTATTCTACTTTTTAACCATCAATATGACAAAATCTTTTTTATGTATTGCAGCTGAAGAATCTTGAATATTTATTTTTGCAAAAATATAAGAAAGTAAGGAAGTAAGAAAGTAACTTAGGCAGTGACCAGCAGAAGAGGTACAAAATTAAGAGTCTTTTGGGAGTCAAAAGAGAGGACTCTCGGAAGGGAATAATGGAGCTATAAGATCCAGCTCCCTTCAAGCTCCCTTACATGAGAGATACAGACAGAAGTCTAGAAGTATGGCAACCTGGATGTGTTGATTTAGGGAGTGACGTCAAGACAAGGCTTTAGTGTCAGCTTACATTAAAAAAATGCAGGTTTGATGCATGTGTTGCTCTTTGCAGTGATTTTATTATAGTTTTCGTTCATACCTCTAGGGTTTTAAAACAGGGTTTACAAGAAACCTGCAGGACTGCAAAGAAATAAAACTTTCTTAAAGTTAAAATATAGCAAGCGTTATATTATAGTCCTTATAATGCATCTGTCATCACTGAAATAATGGTGCTGCAGTAATCTCCTGTGCACAGGACTCAGTTTTCATACAGCAGCTACATCTCTTCTAGTAGATACAGTACTTATGCAGTATGGCACAAGTATAGATAAATGGGAAATACTATTTAATATCTTACCTGTAATCCTGACTGTCCAATTCATCAAGTGATCTGAAATTATCACACATAAGTATTACAGACTTCCTGCAAGAACACTGTCAAATAACTCTAAAGACTACTCTGTGATACAGATAGTAACTTCCTTTTGTCTATAGCTAAATTGTTTTTTTTTAATAAAAAGGATATATAACTCACCCACATACTGTACACTACTGCACTACTCTACAGACAAAAACAAAGAGCAGCCTGGACTGAACTAAAGATTTAAACCTGCAACACTGAAAGAAAAGAAAAATCACTTCCAGGTGTACTGTTAGGTCATGTATCTGTACATTTCTCCTTCCTTGATCCTATATTGCTGTTTTGAGGGTTAGTCAGTGCTGCTTTTTTATTGTGTTGCTGCATTGCCCCTTATCCAAAAATAGAGGAGCTAAATATAGCAACATGTCCAACATCTCTGGGTGCAGTCACAGGAGTCTGGGCTGAAGGACTTACTCCATGCTGCTGATCTTGTTCCCCGTGTGAAAGTGTTTAACATGGAGGAAGTCCAGCAGCACCTGCGGCACGTCTTCATTTTGATAGATGATGTCCTGGCCAACACAGAACAATCTTGCTTATAAAATGAAATATTACTGTCAAGCAAGGGGCAAAACACAAAACAAATATACTGTACATCTGTGATAATGTGGCAGATTCAGATATTTAGTAGTTGCTTTACAGAATGGTTAGCAGACTTTTGATTTTGATATGATCTTTGACCTCCATGGTACTTTCCAAATTGCGGGATTACTTTTGATCGCATCCTACATTTTGAGCTCCATGTGAAGTCTCCGGTTCTATCATTGCAGAAAGCAGACCCTTCCTTCAGTCTCAAGTTTTATAAAAAGTCATCCATGTATTTTTATTACATCACTCCTTGTTCACCGGTCAGTGTCTAGTCAATGTATATATTTACATTACATTTATAAAAAGTTTAGACTGCAGTTTGAAGTCTTTTCTCTGACAAGTAGCTCAGTGTTGCTGCTGTCTCTGCGTCGCAATCACTTAAGCCTCGAATATACTTCAGAGCGGACGCGCACACAGACAGCTGCGGACACCACAGACGCGGACTACTTCTGCTTATACTACTTTCTGGATTGAGCTTGGTGGACTCCACCCACACATGCACAATTGATTGGTTGGTGCTCTGGTAGCGTAGTCGGTGCGCGGACAGATCTGTTTAGCTCTGTTTTGGACTGTCTCAGTGCTCCACGATGTTTCACACTGAAGCGGCTGTGAGTTTCACTTTATCGGAGATGGTGACGTCAAAGGTTGTGAGGATTCGAGGTGAGATTTATGCCTGATCAGAAGTGTTGTCAGTTAGTTATGGTGAAGTGCAACGCATTTGTCTCATTCAGTATACAGTCCCAAACAGGGTTCTGTGTCTGTCAGACGGTCTGAAGGGGATACTACCATATCAGTAGAGCAATAATGTAGGGTAATGCACAGCGGATATTTGCAGGTAGATTGTTTAAAAGTATTATAACTTTATTCTCATTAAATTACAACTTTATTCTTGAAATGTCAGAGAACATAGAGATAGATTTTGAATGTGCAGAAAACCTGCAGGAGCTATTCATTCAACTGCTTATCCTGCGTACAGGGTTGCGGGGGCTGGAGCCAGTCCCAGCTGACATTGGGCGAAAGGCATCACATCTAAGGACAATTTAGGGCCTGCATGTCTTTGGACGGTGGGAGACACGCAGACACGGGGAGAACATGCAAAATCCACACAGATAGGCTGGGGGAACTGGGGTTTGAACCCACAAACTTCTTGCTGTGAGGCCACAGTGCTCTCCACCGGACCATCGTGCCGCCCAAGGAGCTATTCAGTGAGTTTATAAATGAATTAATTTATCATTGACGTGAAAAAGTGCCACATGCACATTTCAAGATGTTACTTCCCCAAACAAAAGACACAAAACAGGATGGAAAACTAAATCGTGTCTGCATGTGTGCAGACTTGGATGATACTAAATGAGAAAGTTGTTCTAAGTTTTTCATATTCATATGTAAAAGCAATACAGAATGCCTGAGAGCCTTACTGCATTATATTTATTAAATTTTTATATTGAAATTGTCACCTGCAACCTGAATTTTGTGTTTCTCTTTATATAAATAAAGTCATTTCCACTATAAATTGATGCAGAAAAGAAAAATTGCTCCAAAACATTCTGCAGAATGCTCATCAGCAAGACAAAAATCACTCCTTTGAAAATTAAGAAATTCCTGTCTTGCACAAGGGCACTTCAGCAAGACAGACGCTAACTGCTAAGGGATATCGGGTTGACAGACAACGGCTGATTCGTTCCCACCTTGACGGGTGAACAACTGGATGTGTTACCTGCATGTAGTCTTCCAGTTCCTGCCTCCTCTGCTCCAGAGGTTTGGTCCTCAGATGGGTCTGTCTTTTGCTGGGAAAATCTGGAGGGTGGATGATCTTCCTGAGCTGCATGTGCCACAAGATACAAAATTAAATCAAAAGTAATGAACAGGCCATAATGGCACACAAAACATAAAATGGCCCAAACTGAAAAGGTACCCCTCTTGCTGTTGGTTTCACACATAGACTGTAAAAAGAATGACAATTTGACAGCTCCCCAAACATCTTGATTGCCCTCAGGTGGCTGGCTGCAGAATAGGTCATAAACCCCGCCAATCTCCGTGCCCTGTTTTAACGATTGGCGTGAAGTGCGTGGGGTGTGTCCAACTACAATTTTTCTAGTTTGACAGTGGAAAAAATGTTCAGTGCGCCAGGTGCGTGGTTCAAAACGGTTGTACTGTGAATTAGTCATGGGTGTGTTTTGGGAATAACATGCCATACACCAATCAGACTGTCCCTTTAAAAGCCAGGTGTGCTTACACCTTGCTATTATAATAGCAGATGAATAAAAACTTCAATTGATTGAATGGCAGACTCACAGCAGAGAGGGGGATGTGGACAGAAGTGTGAACGTGATTAAAAAAAAACATCTCTGATCATGAAGCCTAATGTTACTCTGCAGCTCTGTGGTTTATCAGTGAAGTCGGAACTCCGGTCTGTTAACAGACAGACAGACGCCGTCTCCTCTATGAAGCGTCTGGATCCATCCATTGTTATAAACTTTGATGTCGTGGGTAAAATCTCTCCCCTACACTGGTTTCTTTATTTTGTGTTTTACTGATGTATGAGTGTTTTCTTTAAAAATTTACTTTTATGATTAGAGTGGCTGCTGTCAGCCTTTTTAAACGTTTCCTAGTGCCCATTAAAGTCACAACAAAATGGGCACTGCATGACTCAAATCAGAAACAGTTTGTCCAATCATAACAAAACTCACAAGATAAGTTTCATTACAATGTGGAACCACGTCTGTAAAGTTATTTTGAAATCGCTATTGCAAAAAAACAAGAGTTATGAACCCGCAAATCGTCACTTGTGGCTATATCAAATATATTTAGTTTTCGTTTTTTTACTTCTTCCTTTAGTGCTTCTAGAGCTATACTCGTTGTTCTAATTTAGTGTTTTATTATTACTATTTTTATTTATTATATTTGACTATTTGTTTGTAAATGTATAGTATATAGCTTGGAAAGGGATACAACTGCATTACATTGTGCAATACTGAACTATAGGACAATAAAGCTGAACCTTGAACCAGATGTTTTAAGAGGAAGGAAATGCATGAAGAGTACAAAATACATTTTGGTTTGAGACATTTGGGCTGCATTTTTAAAGCCATAATACTTTGTCACCTTGTTGGCCAATTCTCCATATTATAACATCCTCTCTACAATTATTCCAACAAAATAACTAGAATTTTCAAACTTCCCAAAACATTGTGGTTATTGTGAATTCCAATCATTACTGAATCTAGTTCATGTGCTGATACATGCTGTACACAGCCACTCAGTAACACTGTATTAATTGTGACCATGGCTGTAAAGTGGGTTTCATATACATACTTTTCTGTGGAGAGTCTGGAATTCGCTGCTTCTTCTGAGCACAAAATGTTTCCTCCCGTTAAACAAGACTTCAACTCTGAAAAGCTGCAAACAGAAGACGACACCCAGGGGATTTATTCACAATCTTAAAATGACCAGAGGTGTGTCATGCCTTTCAAAGTGATGATGAAAATAAAACCAATATATTTTTGTTTAATCAAAAGCAAAAACAAAACATGCCTTGAGGTGATTTTTTTTTGCAATTTTGGGACCCATTTTAAACTCTGTGTGATTCCTCAGAGGTTTGCACCATGATACGACAACATTATTTCTCCACCAGGAGGAGGCACAGAGCTTCAGATTTCATTCTCAAGAAATAAGTGTAAATAGAAGAGCATGGTGATGATCGGTTTGTTACAGCTACACACATGAATGACACATTCACTTTTTTTTACGTTCCTGTGATGTTTTGTCACTTTTGTCTTCAATACATCTCTACAGGCGTATGTATGCTAAGATGTACACTACGATTTATCGCGTCTGTGGGCTTATATGATTATATCTGATTTCTCATGTAGTTAACAAGCATGGAATCTACAGTATAATGTCTTGGTTTACTGTAGTTACTGTAAACAAATCACTGCTTTATAAACGTTTATAACGTCTTGGATTTTAAACTAACTGATCTTCGTTAAAAAACTAGTTTTAAAAAACTAATAAATGCTTTGCCTGTAAACTATAAGGTTGAGGCAACAGATTTCGCCGCCTGATCAAAACTCGAAACCACTTCAGACGACTGCCGTGTAATCAGGAATAAAAACTAAAAGGTGCAAATGAAACGAGCATTGTGCTGCAGGGGAGAAACTGAATACTTGAGGGTTTATACAGAACAAACTGCAGGATGTCCTCCTCACATAGTTACAGCTTTCAACACTTCATCAGTCAGTAACAGTAACATGAGTACAACATCTTGTGGCCTCAGACTGAGATGATAAAAACCAAACAGAGTTCAGCTCAGCACACTGCAGCCTGTCATCTTCTTTGTGGGTTAGCTGAAGCAAATTCCCAAGGATGGTATAAATTTTTTTACCATTTTAAAATGTAGTGTGAATAAGATTTATTACAAATTCATTACTAGGCGACTGTTCTCTGGAAGTCTGTTCAACACTAAGTTACACTTCAGCCCCCTGCATTTAACACAGTTTATCATGCCAACAAACAAGTATCGCATAAAACTTTAGCAACACATTATCAGAGTTGAGACACAACATACATTCATTTGACCCTTTTCCTTGCCATAATAAGACTTTACACATGATACACTCAAGTCTGTGGTTGCCAATGTAGGCAAATTATACTTTATTTATTTATTTATTTTTTAAATCAGAGGGCATGAGCTTTCTGCACTAGTGTTTGAAAAAGGAACAAAATAATATACTTTTGACTCAGAAAACACTCTCAGACAAAATGTCACACCAAATATATATATATGTATTATTTCCTTAAATACTTCAGTACTTTTGCTTAAGTACAGTTTTAACCTGACAAAAGTAGAACTTTGGTTCACTGTTTATTTAAACTGGTCAGCAGAAGTATGAATTAGTCAGACCTCCAACATGAAAATAGTTCATTCAGGTTACGACCAGTGGTAGGAGAATTATTCAGATCATTTGCTGAAGTACAAGTACTTCATTTAAAACCCTACTTAAGTATACAAAGTAAAAGTACTCATCCGGTTGCCTGTTTTACTTTCATCACCTCACTAAAGCTGTTAGATAAATGTAGTGAAGTAAAAAGTATAATTTGCCTCCGAGATGTAGTAGAGTAGAAGTATAAAGTTGCATCAAATGGAAATGGAAGTCCAATACAAGTACCTTGAACTTGTATTTAAGTACATTTACTCAAGTACTGTACTGAAGTATAATGTTAAGCTACTCTTAAATGCTACGTTATTCTACTTCTACTCTGCTACATTTCAGAGCAAAATATTGTACTTTTTACTCCACTACTTTAGTCTGACAACTTTAGGTCATTTTCAGATTAAGAAGATACATATCTGTGATCAGTTTAGAAAATATGATGCAATGTCACAAATTAAACCGACCAACATATGATAGCTAAAAATAGATCTAGCTGACCAGCTACAACAGCAAAATGCAGCTTCCACATTAATGTATCAATAATAATAATTCAATAAAATAATATCAATAACAAGCACAGGGGCTGTTTGCCCGCATAACAAACACTCCTTTAAGTACATTTTGCTGATAGTACTTCTGTACATTCCACTGTTTAAGACTTTAAATGCAGGACTTTTACATGTAATTGAGTAACTGTTACTTTCACTTAAGTAACACAGTACTTCTTGCACCATAGGTTAAGACTTCCATGGAATACATGGTTTCCTCCTCCTGCTGAAACGCATGCCTGGAGCTTTGTGAGTGTAACTCTGGTCATGCAAGTAAAGAGCAAACACAGTGGTAGAAAGTAATGTACTTAAATTTAGTTTCTAAGTACTACTACTTCACTACATTTCAGAGGAAAATATTGTAACCTACTTTTACTCCAATACTTTTGACAGCTAAAGTTAGTAGTTATAGGTTTTAAACTCAAAACACGAGGATGTAAGAAAATTGTCTTTGAATTGTTAAAGATTTAACAACCCAAAATGATTTAGTTAAAATGAGTTCTACTTAGACTAACTGCAACACTTAAGTACTACTGTGTTCAACAGTGATATTTTGCATGGGGACTTCTTCTTCTGATATTTGCAGAAGCATTGAATTTAATTTACACTGGCTCCACCAGTGTTAGCCTACTTTTACTTAAGCCAAATTCAAATGATTCCACAGATTCCCTACACCTCTGTATAGAAATCAGGAAAAGGGCTGAGCTTACCTTCACTCTTCCTGCAGGTTACCTGGCTCACGTGGCAGTTCACCTTTACAATACCAAACCACTGTATAAAGCCACGGTTTAATGACACAGCAAAAAAGGTTTGAGTGTTTTTAAGCTGCGAGAAGAAAATTAGTACATCAAAAAGCTATACGCACCTTTTTTGACTTTCCAGAATCATCCACCTCCCTCTCCATCGAAGGTATGGACACTTCAATCATCGGGAAATCTTCCTACACACCATCGGACTGTATCGACTGTCTACGATTAACTTTCCCAAACTGATTAGGAAGTGATAGGTAACTTCACCCGGTTCCCCCCGCGTCCAGGAACAGGAAAAGCGCGTGTCCGTGTGAGCTGCGGCTCGGTTTCCTTCTGTGCTCCACCTACACACCAACTGGACAAACACAGCCGCCAGGCGCATCCAGGGGCATTAAAGATGCAGTCCGAGATTTAGGATTAAAAGTCCAGTCGGTGGGTGCTGCTGCTTCTGTTGGAAATATAATGAGTTTGGTGCACATTAACGACACAGGAGCACAAGGTTGGAGTTTGTTGGCTGACGTTTAGTGGGCGGGGAGCATGTTGGCAAACAAAGTTTAATATCACTGTGTTACTGGTTGGCATCTACATCACATGTACAGGGCAATAGCCAGTATTTATTTATTTATTTTTTACAAATAGCGAGTACCCCTCATTTAGGGTGACCATATGTTGGTTTTCAAATAAGAGGACAGTGGGGGCAGGAGGCAGACTTGTAGCTGTGGTGAATAATTGGTGGCACATGGCAATGTGTGTGTGGTGGGTGGGGGTAACCATGCAACTTGGCTATGTTATTTAACTTTAATAGGACCTACATGTGAGCTTTAGATTGCTAGCACCTTTATTTGACACTGACATGTACATACCATCTTCACAGGTCACACAGGAAAGAAAATTGTCTTAGGGGCTCACAACCACATTACAACATACACCCATAAAAATGAAAGAGCAGGTATGCAAAGCTGCATTAATTAGTGACAGTCTATTTTAGCCTTGTTTAAAATGGATATTGCAGTGGGAATGTAAGAGCGTTTGTAAGTCCTTTCGGCCTAAGGTGCTCTGAGAAAGACAACTTACAAAAACTCTTTCATTCATTAATATACTGTATATCTATAACAGCCTATCAGAGGTGGGTAAACTGTATTTTCTGAGTAAAAAGGTGAATAAACTCAAGGCCATTGAGTTTAAAACTAACAAAGACATCACTTTCAAATCCAGGTTCACTTCCCACTGTGCCTGAAACACAAAGTAAAACAAAAAGAGTTCATTGGATATAAAAAAGGATGTAAACCCAGACCACATAACACAACAGTCTACTCACATCCTCCCAGGCCCACTGCTCAAAACTCAAACCAACATTTCACTATTTAAATACCACACACTGCTTTTCCATGTGTTCATCTTAACCAGAATCACATGCTCTGCCTGTGACCCGTCATCATGGGATGTATATCTTCCCATCCCCGTTTTTGCACACTGTGTTTTAATTCAAGCAGGCAGGGGAGCTTACTTAAGCAGTTCTGTGTGAGGATACGTGACCTTGAAGAGTCACAGATCACGGCGGGGTAGGAATATATTTACTTGTACTGCATGTTGCGTCATCACCGTTGTTTTACTACGGCTCATGTGAATCCTTACCCTGCTGGTGAACACTCATTGTGTCCAAATTCACACTGTCAGCAGATACAGGCCATACACATCAACAAAAAGGTAGTGTCTTGGTTTTGTAGCTGTAACATAGCACAACTCAAGTCTTCCCTAGTTTCTATCTTGAACATAACCTTTGAACATTATAATTAAATATTTACCACCTCCTACAACAAAACTTTCTTTTCATGGACACTGGTCTCATTAAAAATATATATATCTTTATGTTGCCTTGTTATTAGTTTTGTCTTACAGTATATTTCAGTGGATTCAATAAGAGTTCAAAGGAGTTTTATAGGACCACAAGGATTTCACTCACCATAAAAGGCGTGTAATTCTTCTGATCTACATTATCTGCAAGTCTGTGAATTTCTTGGCTAAAAGACCAGGCAGTATAATAGTATTTCACTATTATGTGTTGTTTTAGTATTGTAAGCCATGACTATAAATGGATCCATTTTGAATGTTGGTTTTTGCTGCCAGATTTAGTTAGGTTAGAAAATAGATCATCTTGTTAAAAGAATAGTCCGACATTTTGGGAAATGCACGCATTTGCTGTCTTGCAGAGAAATGAGAAGATTGATACAACTCTCATCTCCGTCTATGAAGCTACAACCATGAGGTGGTTAGCTTAGGTTAGCATAAAGAACGATTAAACCACATGTTTATCAGTGAGCTTTAGAGGTGCTGGTAGGCAGGTTTTTTTCACCTTAGGACCAAATCAGGCTAACTGTTTCCCCATTTTTTGTTCATCAATATGTCAAACTATTGCTTTAACTCTCACACCTGCTCCCTAATCAGCTACTCCAAATATGTACAAGCCACTTTCTCTCTCAGCTGCTTGCCAGATTTTTAGCGTGATTTCTGCATTTGTGGCCAGCTTTCCTGTTATCCTGCCTGTCTGTTATGTAATCATTTGCTTGCCTTTTTGGACCCTTTGCCTCCCTGCATTGCTTCTTTGCTTTGTTTAACCTGATGCCAAACCAGTAAACCTTATTGTAATTCAACCTGTCTGCCCAAGATGTGCATCCAGTCTGCTGTATTTACAATGTGGACGAAGGTCTTGCATGTCCGCCAACTTATTTAAACTGAACTACTTAACAGGTGCTGGATTTGGATAAACTTGCATTTATCGGGTTAAGAATATGACCTGTACAGTAACATCGCAGACTTGGTTCTGAACCTTTTATGCTAATGGCCCCTTAAAATAAAGCAGTGGGTACTTACTCGTCACTGACTGTGACCATTTCCAGTACAGACGAGATTCATTTATACAGTGATTGGAGAGAAAGAAAGTCTGAAGAAGTATGTTCTTGCTTGTAAATCATCCTGCAACCTCTAAAATGTATCCTGTGAGAGCCAGTTGGGGCAACAATCCCCAAGTTTGAAGCCAATGCCCTTGAATATAAATTATAATTCCATCAAACCTTTTAATCTAGATGTTGTTAATTGTTACGATTTTTAGTAATTTGGGGAAATGCAATAACTTAAACCTCTTTATTAAAATGAAAACCGTGGCTGCAGTTCTCTTTTTTCACAATATTTTTTGGGCTGAACTGAAACTGTAACAGAATCTTAGGAACGAGATGCATCAGTGTGGAAAACAGGGACATGTACATGAGAAGGACTCAAGTTTAACAATTGCACACAGTTTATGGGTTCATTAGAATTCATCATCTGAAACTCTTTTCAGTGGAATCTGAAGGCAAGTCTTCAACTTCACACACAGGAGTTTGTCATTTATAGACATACCAGCTGGTCTGGGGAGCGTGATGCAATTTGTCCGAGCCAGTATCTCAATGAAAGAAAGCACTGTCATCCAGAATAACTGTGTTAGTTGACGCATTCTTGAATTCTGCACACAGTTCAACTGTGATTTCACTGCTGCAAACATTCAGTAGTCTATCCACATGTACAACTCCTCATACACACCAACAAAATACCTACAATATAATACATAATAGAAAAATGATTCCTTAACTGTATGTGGCATAAAATCAATGTTTAATATGGATTTATTCAGATAATCACTTAAATATGTTTAAGCTTGTGTTGTTTCTTGTGTGTTAAAATCTAATTAAATTCTAGTATCCCAATTTGTTCTAACATATTTCTGCTTGATCATATTTCATTACATGTTTATGTACATACTCTTGGGTTTTTCCATTGTTAAAGCTTAAACTCTGCTTTCAGATAAGACCTGTGTGTTAAAAATGATTTAATAATATGAATCTTTATTAAGGTCTTCGTTGAACTGATTAAAACATGTTTAGATAATGTTTGAAAATGTGATTGATTATGATAAAACTGAATAAAAAAATCACAGATATTGGAGATTTTAGAAAACAGTCCAACCATTCTGGCAGTGGCTTCAAACACAAAAGTAAAGTATTTGACGCACACAACTCTCACTGATCATGAGCATGAAAACAGTGCTCAGTTTAAATCTCTGTTGTTTAAACATTCATAAATGTGAACTGTCAGTAGTACTCCCTACTACTACCTACTTGAAAATAAAGTACACTATTTTGTCATCCCAATTTGTCATCAAGTCTTAAGATCTGAAGACAAAGAAGACAAAAAATATATTGGCTGTTGATCTGAATGTACCTTTTGAATCCCACAATGCATTTGAAGACTGTCCACATATATTAATCGTCTGTGTCCCTCAAGGACATAACTGTACATATTAATTCAATTCCTTATGATTTAATTTGAAATGAAATTTGAGGAGAATCTAGATCTTTCTACACCTGTTGAAGTACAGTAAAATTCACGTTGTGACTGTCGTATCCTTGGTTTTGTAGTTATTTTCCACCAGCTTTTATTGTAATTCTTTTTTTTTTATCCCTTGTCTTTGTTCATCTGTTTCTATCTGTTCTGTTGTTTTGTTAATAAAGACATGGACTACACTGTATGAAACATTGAATGAAATATTTAATTCATACCTTTCTAGATAATTTTCTAGACTTTACTTCAATGTCCAAAGTTTCCAATAGATGGCAATAATGAACTTAAGAGAATTAACCACAATAACTCAAACCTAAAGTGGTTCTCCAACAAAAAGCCCACCTTGGTAGTATTACAAGTATGCTGTCAGATCTTTTTTTTTAAATGGCCAATGAATTTAAACTTTTACATTGCAGAAAGTTCAAGTCTACAGCTACCTGGAGACTGCAGAGTTAATGATGTCTTCCAAACTGTCCACCTGAAAGAAAGAAAAAGACAGTTTGCCCTGGGCACAGTGTACTGAATGTTTTACCCTACACTGGCTTGTTTTCTTGTACTCTTCTCACGCATACATTTTTCTAAAATTCTTGAATCTCATCTTAGCTTCTCTGGATCTTTGTTCCAATGACTGGCTGATGCTTCTCAAACCCTGTAACGGAGCTGATCTATGAAGACTGCTTTCACAAAATCACTACTACTCTCTGTAACATCAAGACCATTCTCAATAATTGTCTAATATTCTGCCTGTATCTACTTCCCTACTGCTACTACTGCTTCCCTGTAAAAGAGATGTATACTCAGCAAACTTCATCAATATAAAAAAAACCAATGAGGAATAATAATTAAAACAAATGAAGTAAATCAATATGCATGTGCTTATGTGTTTTTAAGTGTTTGCAATAGGTTTCATGTAGAATATCACATAGGCCACTTCAGTTTTACCTGCTTGCCTTCTCCCACACTGAGGTTCTTCAGCTGGTAGACAGTCACTTGTCCATTACTGTCCCCTACCAAGACACAGTCTGTCCCTCTTGCAAACAGCAGGGATGTCACCTTCACACCGGGTGCAGCATGGTGCATGATGGTTGGGTTCAGGCTAAAAGGACAGGTTTGTATTTATTGAACAATAGATTATTTCTGGCTCATTTTTCAAATCAGATAAAAACATTGAATGAAGGTAAACGAGACAGAGCTGGAGACATACAGGTTCTCTGTCAGTCTGACTCACATGTTTGAATTCAGGTCCCAGATGTCCACCTGTCGTCCATTAATGGCTGCAAATATTGTGGACCAGTTTGGGGACCACCTAGCGGTGTACACAATCCTCTGGGTGGATGTGAAGCTCAGCACAGGTGTAAAGCGGTCCTGCTTCCACAGCTGGATGGTCCAGTCAGAGGAGCAGCTCAGGAACACATCAGAACAAAATGGAGACCATTCGACGTGGTTCACAGGGCACTAAGAGAGAGCAAGATCTATATTTTAAAAATGTTTTCATTTACAGTAACAAATCAAATTGTAGTAACGGATAGCTGCATCACTAGTCAACACAAGGTATTGTGTTATTATAACATGTTATTCAGTGCTCAGAATGTGAATGCCCTTGTTAAGAGGGTAGTCTCATGTGTTATACACACAATGTTTAATACTACTTTTATCATAGCGAGGTATTGGAATATTCTGTCATTTACTATGTGTGCATTTTCACATTTCAAATATCACTGAATCAAAGGTTTTAACCAGAAGGACTTACAAAGTGTTTTTGGTAAGTGTCCAGAAAATGCTCACTGTTGGAGAAGGAGCACTTGTGTATGGGGCCCTCCCATGTGCCAGCAAGATAGATACTGGAGTCCTGCAGGACAAGAGCAAAAACAGGAGAAATATGCGATATATTTGGAAGAGATACACAGAGAGAGAAACACACAACCTGGCAAATATTTAAATTGTCCTTATCAATACAGACTGCCAGGATGAAATAACAACTTCACACAAAGGTGAAACATTTTTTTCCATAGATATATACGCTTTTTATCCTGAAGACTAGTCTAATATTTCTGTGACCAACTCACTGTTGGATGGAAGTCAACACAGACACTGGGAGTCATTGCTGGCAGAACACTGTCTGTCTTTTTCTTGATTCTAGCAGCATTCTTCTTACTATTTTGATTCTTTAGCTTCATCAGGTCTAAGGACACACATTTTTAGAAAACATAAAGCTTTTATGATTATTGTGTTAGAGCAATGCTATACAGGTTTAACCTCTAAATGATTCACATAATGATTAACAGCAAATCTTCTGTATTTTAACTGTTACAAGACAGTAAAGTTTGTAAAAAATAATAAATCAACATATATTTTTTAAATTCATTAGACAGGTTATGCTATAAAGTCAGGTCTAGTGATATAATTGAGTTTGTTGTTTTCCTGTGTTGTAAACTCAAAGCTCATCTGAGCTTGCTTTGCTACTAAATTATTAAAACAATATTCTAAATGGTATTGGGACTATAAATTGTTAAGACAAATGTCAATACCAATAGCGTTATTTATGAAAGGTCACCCAAGAGGGCAGTCTGAAGCTGAGGAGTTTATGTGAGGTGAAAGTTCATGGAATTGCCTCCGTTGCATCCAGGTTGAAAAAGACGCCAACTTAAGGTGAATTAGTTTAAAGCCGGCAAACAAATGAGGGGGAAAAAAGTAAACTAAACTGCCGAGGGTGTGTGCATCAGTGCGCTGGAGTCCTCAAAGACACTATTGGTGTGTGATTTCCCTTGTTTAAGAGTATTTATTTGATTTCAGTATTGATTTGCACGAAGTAGAAATGCTAATGATAAATTGTTTAATTAAAGCGGTGTACAGTTGATGATGTTTAATGGCGCTGTGTGCTTAGTTACTGTATAAAGGTGTCTACTTAGTATTAGACGTGACAATGTGGTTTGTGTTGTGTGTTTTATTTACACTATTATGGTGTTAATGGTTAAAATTTCAATTTTATTTAATGAAGTTAGTGTTCAGTATAATATTGTTTGTAATGCTTAAGACTTATAATTAACAGATATTCATCAAACACTTGTGGTTAAACTTTAATTACTATTATTGGTTAATTGGATTGAATTTTATCATCATATGTGTTAAACTGTAATTACTCTGTTAAAAGCATAACCTGTTGCAGACTACACTACCTATGCAGTCAAGACCATTGCTGCAGAGGAGCCACTTGGTAATCCTGCCATCTGCTGACACAGAGACGAGAGCTTCTGCCCTGTCATCCTCTGATAATCTCATCTCTTGTGAAATCCAGTTCACCTGCCACACTGGATGCACATGCTTTTTGGGACACGAACTACAAAACAAAAATATTAAGAAACAGAAAAGGGGTTTGGTCTAGTAATTTCTTTTTCTTTCTTCAACGTGTGATGTCGGAGTTTATTTCCATGTTAACTGTCTACACACACGCGCGCGTAGTCCTCACCTGCTGTTTGCAATACATGCCTTGTTGCTTTGACTCTGGACATTGTAGATAGCTATTGTGCCATCATACATTCCCACAGCCAGCTGGCCGGGGTTGCTGGCTGAGAAATCCAGGGCTGTCACACAGCTATGACAGTGGTAGACACGCTCCGGCTTCTGCTCAGGGGGACACATTGAGAATCACTGTTGCTCCCAAAAGAACTTAACTGATAAATTGACTACATTATAGCACTTAACGATTTCACATGACATGTGGACAGGATGAGCCACCTGCCAACCTTGCGATTAGTGAACCAGATGCTCTACCTCCTGAGCCACAGCCACCCCATGAATTAAACATTTATTTAAACACACGACAAAAACATTTCAGGTATTTCCTATTACCACTGGAAGATGATGGCTGAAAGGAAAGGGTAAAAATTTATTAAAAAATGTATATAAATACCGTAGGGTTTTTGAGGGACCAGCAGCAGATCAAACCAGGTTTCTGGTTGCTGGAGTCAAAGTTACCATAGCCCACTGCCAGGAGATCCTTACAGAGGGTACAGAGCACATCAGACCTGTACATGGAGCATTCATTCAACTTTTTAAACAAAGAGTAGTAATCATAGAACCATAAAAAAGAAAATTTTGCCCATTTTAATTCTAAGTGGTACAAAGGGCAACTCCTGTTATTTAGCTATTTTGTTAATCATTCATTTGCTTTTAATCTTACCATTAAATGCTTCACACAGTCTAGGCACAGTTGTTTAAGTATGGTAAAGTGCAATCTGCAGATATATTAACATGATTTCACTCTTGAAGAGTGGAAGCAGTTCAGGCAGCTTCAACACTGAACAAAAAAATGCTGGTGTGCAGAATTTGTTCTGCTTTTAGAAAATAGCAGACGGTTTGGGTGTTTTGGTGTTTGGCCTGTGTTACCAAGTTCTCCTTATTCCAGGCCATGCTGGTAATGTTGCGTCTTCTGGTGAGCTCACAACTGAATGCCCAGAGATGCTCCAGAGTTGGAGATAAAGAGCTCTCCTCACTCTCCCCACTCTGTCCCTCAGTCCGAGTCTTCATCGTGCTGTCAGGGTCTTACACAATCAACATTATGTATGTAGTAAGCAGAATGCAGTATTCAAATACAGTTATATTTTATAACTGACCAAAATGTTTGCTGCAGATGCAGAAAGGCTAAAAGTTCCACAGGGTGGTGCAACAAAGTGAGGAAGTAGTGATAACTTGAGTTTACCTTCTATGGGCAGCAGTCTATACGCGGCCAGCTTGGGTTGAAAGATGTGTGCCACGATGCTCCTCTCCATTACTAATAAGCTATGTTGGAATGACTCTGACGACATGATCAGTTGTGGGTCAGGCTCAGCTTTTAAACTGCTCCCACACATTTCCATTTCTAACGGTGAGCTAATGGTGCTGCCTGAGGAAATGAAGAATGCGAAAAGATAAGATGCCTGTTAAAACAGCAAAATAATATTAAATCTGTTAATATGTGTGGGATTGAATACTAAATGTCTTGAGAACAGACGTTTGTTAAATAAGGACTGAACATTAAGTAACTGTTCTCCCAGGTGCTATTACCTGTGCTGCTGCTGCCGTTCATCTCCCTTCTCTTCTCCTGAGTTTCACTGGTGTTCACAGTCCTCTCTCCATAGTCAGCCTTCTCACTTTCAGGCGTCTTATTTCTGTTACAGAAAGAGTCATAGATGTCCCAGCTAGTAGCACTCGTGCCTGTGGACATGAGAAGGTTTCAAATAACTGTCCACTTTTGAAAAACTGAACACTAACCTGACCTGCACTAAAGCACTGCTTCTATCTAGATACCCAACTACATCAAATGAATTCATAACAATTGATTATCAGTTCAATTTTGAGATGTTTCTTCTTTTACTAAAACAGACCTGAACTTATAGACTTAAATTTGGATATGATTCAGACCGGTGACTTACTGCCAAGTTTACCTGTGTTTAATTATTGATGGGGTTTCATTGTCAGACAAAACATTTGAAATATGGTATAAGCTTAAGGTTTGAGTGAACTAAAACCACCACTAACAATTCCTATTGATGAATTTGGGCATGTCTACTACTACTTAAGAAATAAACATAACCAAAAACAGAGTATAATTAAGCCTAACCTTCATCCACCATGACAATCGTGTCACTCTGGACGTGTTTGTTTTTAGGTGCTCCACTGAATGTCTGCATTGATCGAACCACATACTTATCGTTGCCCATTTTGTTCTTGCAAAGCTCAGCATAGTGAATGTTTCTCTCTCTGTAAGAACAGGGTGAAAATGTCAACAGCGTGTCGCAACTGAAGAAGAGTACCACATGTCACTGGCTAGCATGTTTGCACAGAACATAAACTAGCGTGCACCTTCAAACGTACTGTACAGTGTGTGACAGTCGGTCAAAGACATAATACCACTTCCTATAAATCAGATCTTGTCTAATACTTTAGGAAAAAACAAATAGATGACTTTACTCACTTAATAGCTTCTGCATCATCAGCATCCTCTGACACAAAGGTGCTGGGTATGTCCAGCAGTGAAATGGTATCTGTCTCAGAAAGAAAGATGTCCACATCCTCACCCAACATCTCGTCTGTCACATGTTGTTTCACATTGTCTCGTTTCCTCTGCACCTCTGGCAGGGAACAAAAGACAAAAAATAATTATAAAGACTGAATATACATGTATAAAGTTAAAAAAAGAATATCTGCTGCTGTAATTTCATTATAATAGTAATAAAAGTGTATTCTGCTGCATATGGCAATATTTTATTGCATATAACAATGTAACACTGTATTTTCAATAAATTATTACTATACATATTAAAGACTCGTTTTAAACAATGCACGATATGATTATCACCTGGAGGAACAGTGATAATAATCAACATAATGATAATATATATAAAAAAGAATAGTAACCATATGGAGCTGGAGAATTAATTGGTACGCCCAGGATAGGAACACTGTCCTCAGTCTTATAAGTCAGTGAAGCTTTAGACAGGCTGGATGGTCGGCTGCTACCCATAAATGAACTGCAAAACAATGTCATTATTGAGCTGTAACCTTTTTATATACAGTCTATGGCTGTAACACACAGTTATCATATTCATTAAAAGAACATCTGCAAAACATATGCAAAACACACACACACATATATATATATATATATATATACATACATATTCATAAATATATGTATATGTATATTCATACAAGTATAAATCATCAATCTTTAGTGGTGAAATTATTTTCCCCCCACCATCATCACTATCACCTTTATCAATAAATTTGTACACGAGACTACTGAGTACTGGATTGGTCATACTTAACAGAGCTGGTGGCAAGTAAAATGTTGCTTTACTCAATTTTTCCTGAATTCAAGTTGTGCCACTACAAATGGGTTGCACGCCCTCCACAAATTCTTTTTCAAATTAGATCCATGCCTGCTGTTTGATCTTCAAATCAGACAGTTTTATATGAAAGTTACCACCTGGTACCTGGAAAAGGGTACATTAAAACTTGAAGTGGATTTTGAGTGGTCTGGTCCTGAGCTGGAAATCAATTCATCCACAAAGAGTGTGTCTGGTTTGGGCTGCTTGTCTCCTGGCTCTGTGTGATACAGGGACAGAGGAGTGACGTTATTGCCATCATTGTCCAACACCTGCAAAGACAGGAACCACAGCCAGAATCAGTTAAGCATTTACTTTACGATTGTCCCTCATCAAGTACGTTTTGGACAAATACACAGCAACATATTTTCAATAAAACTGGGAATTCTGACATTATAACTAAATCTAAATATAACATGAACTTTGTGTGTTTTGTTGTTACTCTTAGCAAGTAAATGTCACATATATATGTATTTTTGATAGAATTCAACTCATGCATAGATTGAGACTAACAAAAGCAAAAAAACAAACATAGGCTAAATCACTGTATTACAAACTATTGTGACTTTTAGTTATTTTCCTTTTATTTATTGTTTACCCGGATCATAGTTTTACTATTGTTGTTATTTGTATTTTTACTTATTTGTTGACTTTATTTAAGGCTAAGGCATCATGTAGTTAACTTAGCTGCTGAAGGATTAAAGGTCAAGGATGTCTCTGTTAAATATAATTACAAAAACTTAAAACAAAAAGAGGGGACCACCACTAATTATTATCTTGTGCAAACAGGTTAATCATCTTGTGCACATGTTGCAAAATTAACTTTTCTGCCCACCAGCCAAATGGCTAACGAATGTTCAAACTGTACCAGCTACTCAGTAGATTAGGCTACCATTGTTTTTGGCTGGTGAGTGAAGTAGCTACCATCAATTTGCATAATTTACCAGTATTTGCCTGGTGTTAATTTTGAGCCCTCCTTGTGGGCACAAGAAAAGAAAAAAAATCACCTTTCAGGCTTTTAAGGGGCTCCGTAAATATTACTATTGTGACAGGAAATAAAAACTTTGAGAATACTATTTAAACTTAACAGATAAGTTACCCGAACTGCTCTTCGGTGAGCTTGCTTGTCGCTCCTGTCAGTCAGTTTGATGTTGCTGCCACCGACCAAGATGGAACTTATTTTGGTTTGTGAACCTGTGCAGCTCAGCATGTGTCTTTGACTGACTTGATGAATTGTCGAATGAGTCATTGCTCGGGAAAATCTAGGAGAAAGCAAAATAACACATTAACATAACAGTTAGGCTAGCACAGCTACTAGTTTAGGTAAGCTAACTAGCTTATGTGTTTCTCATGAGTTAACGTTAGAACCACTTGTTGTGAAACTAACTTATGAACTTCCGAATCGAGCACCACGCTAGTTTTCTTCATTTTTTCCCACAGGATATACGTTTTCGTGTTCTGTGCGTCTTCCCTACTATGAAAAAAAGCTTCTGTTTCTTTTAATAACTAACTTAGCTAACTGAGTATATTTCGTTTTCTGCGTTAAACAGCGGAGAACCTGCCCCAAGCTAACTTCGCTTCAGCATGCCATGGCAACGTGACGACCCTCGCGCCCCTGTGTCAGTTTGGACTCCTCTAGGAGACATCTCGGAGGTTGAAGTTGGCTTCATACAGGTGGTTTTTCAGTTTACAATTTACATAGCAAAGTTTCCACAAATCTGAAACAGACTTTGGCCTCATGTAGCACAGGTCTGTTAAAACAGTACAGCAGTTTTTAATAACAACCTAAATATATGTGACCTGGGCAGAAAAAAAAAAGTTAAAATATACCATTATTATGATGAAAATGCCTGCATGTCTGAGTGAATGAAGGAAGGAGGGTCTGAATGGTTATGGATAAAGTTGACAGAAGATTGTTGCAAAATGCTTATTTCTCCACTAGGTGGCAGTAAATGAGTGAGATGCTTCAGCTTTTATTTTGGACTACTACAGTTTAGTACTACTATTACTTCTACTACTATTGCTTCTAGTTATACCTTATACCTAAAACTGCAACAACTACTGCTGCACGTGTTTCAGATACCATTCACATAAATTCCTACTTATAAAACTAAAGAAATCATAATAACTGTAATCACTCACTGCTACTGACCAACTATAATACAGACCATTTAGAGGTATTTGTACTTTACTTGATTATTTCCATTTCCATTTTGATCACTAGTTATAATCCAGTAATATATATAATAATCCAGTAATATCCAGCAATATATATAATTCTGAAATGGGGCGTTCTGCATAATACGTACTTTTTACTTTTGGTACTTTAAATAATGCAATACTGTTACTGATAACAGACTATTTTACATTGTATTACACTCGATTACACTGTATTGCTGCTTTTACTTAAGTAAACTAAATGAATATTGTCACAGCCCGACTCTTGGATTGCAACAAAAACGGGAGACAAACTAAATAATACAGTAATTTATTTGCAACAAAATAAGCAAAACCAAACCAAAGCCATGGATGGGAGGTATCTGTAAAATCAGTAGTGAGGGGGAGTAAATGAGTGAAAATGTGCTGCATGGATCTTGTGCTTTAAAAAGGAAACAAAGCACAACAATGCCAAAATGTGAGATGAGGATATCAGCCCAAAGACCGACTGCTGCTCCGGCTTATATACATCGGACAGACCGGCCAAATGTGTGTCCCAAGTTGCTGATTAACCGGCCAATTAGTTCTGCAGGCCTGGAGTCAGACAGCAAATCTACAGCAGTGTGAACCAAGCAGATCACAATACATCTTTTACCCCTGGAAAACAGAAATAGAGTAAGATACAGGCCTACCTCAAAATTGCTTTAGTTACTTTTTGTGTTGCAGAATTAGATTATTGATACAAAATATAAAATTTACTAACATATTATGAGATATCATTATAGGCAAAGCTACCCAGCAGTATATAGGATAAATTAAAATTTCACCTTTACCAGCTGCAACATTAAGATGATGTACACAATGCTGTATCACTAATTATAATCCAACATGACCATTCTGCATAATGAGTACTTTTTACTTTTGGCACTTTAAGTATATATTGATAAGCCACTACTAACGTGGGGCAAAAGTAACACTGCAATTTTCTCTGAGCCCATACAATTCTGATATGCCAAATAGTATAAGCACAAAGAGTACACAATATTTAACCAGAACTACGATAAACTGGGTGGACAAGTAACACTTCTGCATAGTTATACTGAAGAATCTGTTATCAATCAGGGAAAGTAAATTCACTCAAGCTGACAGTTTGTTTGAAAAACCGGTTTCTTTCGACCCACTAATGAGGAAACAATACGCAACTTCTGTTCTAAGTAAAATTACACTGAAGTCGTTACACATTTGTACAAAATAGCACCTGGTATTTATAGGCTAGAACACATGTGAGCTGTTGATCATAACAAAAAATATTTGTGTATAACATTATCTTTTAAAAGTTTTGAAAAGTGTTTCAGTCGTCACAGCTTTCCCCTACTTTTGTACTTAAACTTAAGATTTTAAATGCAGAACTTTTACTTGTAACAGAGTTGTTGTTTTTTTAACTGTATTATTGCTAATATACTGAAGTAAAATATCTGAATATTTCTTCCACCACTGAAAAACAGAATTAGGCTACTCAAGGAAAATGCAAGTAGACTTAGGCCTACCTCAAAACTGTATTACACAGTAGGCTACTTAATGCAAACGTAGCCTATACTTAGTGACTTTCCACCCACTGTCTGTGCATAAAAAAACGGTAATAGAGGAAATCTTGAGGGAACCTGTGTCAAATACTTCCGGACTACAATATATATAAAAATCACGTGACCAGAGCGTCATCCCTCCTCTTTCACCGTATCATCCCCCCTCCGCACCGAGCATCCCAGAGATAGCGGCCGCGTGTCTGTGCGCCTTTAAGAGCCGTATATCCTGCTGCCCTCTGCACTAAATCTCCATCACTGCTCTGTTAGGGGGAGAAAAAACAGAAAGCCACGGCTATGTCCGCCAGCTCTGCTTTCAACGATGAGAAGGGGGGCTCGTCGAGTGTCGGGGAGCCTGAGTATGGTCACGACCCGGCGAGCGGAGGGATTTTCTCCTCCGACTACAAAAGGTAGGGAGCCACCTGCCTCGGTGCCGCTTGACGCCGTTGTTATTTGGCATATTGTGTGAGGTATACCCGGGAAGCTAATGGCGGGGGAGGTGCGGTGTGGATGTGGTTTCCTGTCTCTAAAGATGCATAGGAAGTGCTTTTTAATATCTGTGGACAGAATGCAACATAAAATAAACCCAGACTTAACTTTATTTGCTATATTTGTCCGTGATTGAAAGCGGTGTCTGGTTTGTTTTTCTGGTCGTGAATCTCTCACCGTGATTTGGTCGCTTAGATGGCGGACCAGTGCCGGCGTTAACCTGTTTTATATGTGCACTCACTGGTCTGTGTTAAAAGCAGTGAGGTTTTTATATTGGCAGCGAGCATTTAAATGTTTGTGAGGTGAGGTGTGAGAGGCCTGTCTGGGGGGGGGGGGGATGCCAGGCCTCAGCTCCGGCTTTTCAGCACCACCCCTGCTGGACAGCGCGCAGAGCGGCAGCGGCTCAGCATGTCAGATACACAGCGGTGTAGGAAATATTCAGATCCTTTACTTTGAGTTAGGGTACTAATACCACACTGTATAACTACTCTGTTACAAGACCTGCACTCAAAATGTTAGTCGATTGGGCAAAATAAGCTCCATATCTTGTTCAATTTAAACATCAAGACATGGAAAGAATTATTTTACACCCAAAGTTGCCACATACAGACTTCTTATCACACACACATTTTCATGGTCCTAAGAACTAGACCACATCACCATTGTGGCATCTTACAAAGGCAACAAATAGTAACCTTGGCCTGTCATACTTGGTCAAAATACTGTATTTTTAGCTGGAAGTATTTACATTTAAATACTTCCTTATAATTGCTATATACAGTATGTCAGAGGTCGAATGCCTCTGGAGAGGTTAAGTGTCTTGCTCAGGGAAACATTGATGGATGTGTCACAGTGGGGAGTTGAACCTGGGTCTCTTACACCAAAGGCATGCGTCTTATCCACTGCACCATCACCACCCCTAAAGTATGAAAACAGATGTTTAATTACTGAAAGTATATGAAATCTGTGACCGATATTGTCATACATTCTGTCATTGTGTTACTAATGGATGGAATAATAGTGAAAATAAACTAATCCACTTTTTGCTGGGGAGCCCCTTGAACCTCCTCAAGGACCCCAGGGGGTCTCCGAACCCCACTTTGAGAACCACTGCTTTACAGGACTGAGTGGGTCCCCAAAACCACCAATTTCCCATGGCTCTGGGAGTTGTGTCTGAAGATATTGAACCCTAAAAGTGGCTTCCTGCCTAAGACGTTTTAGGGGCGAAAGTGACAACATTCACAATATTTATACAGAACTTATTTCTGGTCCCAAATAGCATATACACAAGGTTTGAACAAAATCAAAAATGATCACAGATCACATTTTATTTTATGGTTGAAAAATTTACTTTTCCGTGTTAACTGGAACTATGTAATGGAAATTATCTCAAGCCTAGTTTGGAATTTCTATACTGAAATTTCTTATTACTTATTGGCTGACATATATACCGATATGATATATCTGCCGATATTGGTTGTTATACTGACCAGGCCAATTTATCGTTCTAGTTCTACTATCCTCCTAACTGCAACATGCATCGACAAATTTCTCATTTTGGAGGACAACTTGTCAGTCAGGCATCCTGCACGGGAACAATTTGTTATCCCAGGAACATTTTTGCACAGGATGATTGTTCTCAGTCTGACCAAATGACAGTGCCGGGACTGTAGGGACTCTATATTAATACAGCAACTTTCTGATAAAGAAAAGCCTATAAAACACATTGTACTTCAGGTAGAGTTTTCTTTCCCAGCGTGAAGATGTGAGATGGCCATAATAGGTTCTCTGTGATTCCCAGAACCTAAAACTATCAACCTAAAACCTTATTCCAAATATCAACAATCTGCTCCTTGGTTTTGCTGACGTTGTAAAGTGTGGGTAGCATCTTTGAAAAAATAAAGGATAAATCAGTCTTACTGCAAATACAGTTGATTTTTGGTTATGGAGCAGTGGATAAGACGCCTGCCTTTGGTGTGAGAGACCCGGGTTCCAATCCACTGTGAAACACAAATGTGTCCCTGAGCAAGACACTTAACCCCTAGTTGCTCCAGAGGCGTGCAACCTCTGACATAATTAGCAATTGTAAGTCGCTTTGGATAAAAGAGTCAGCTAAATGAATAAAAAATGTATATTGGTTCTTTTTATTGCCATACGATGTCATTAAGGATAACATCTGAGAGACTAATTGGGCTGAGGGTTAACTGGCCACCAACTCCAAGTTGGACCTTTACTGTAGCAGCTTTTGCACACTTGTTCACTATTATTATGCTTTTTCTTCTGTAACATGTCAACATGTCTTACCTGAAAAGGCCCTCTGAAAAAATTATTTGGTACACTGGACTCTTTTTGTGTTTTGATTTGTTCTTGTCACGACTTGTGCAAGCAGAGAGAAAACATGCTGCTCTGCAGTTTTAAAGCGGATGATACACGGGGCAACTTTTTGAGCAATGTTGCTGGGCAATCTTGCTAGTGGCAAGTCCGACTTTGTTTTGAGCAGATAGCGGCGGTACGGGGCGGGTGGAGTGGTGAGGGAAGGGGATTACGATAGTAATCTTTACTCATTACCATTGACGGCAACGTTGCCCTGCACGATTGCTCTAAAAGTTGCTGTGTGTATCATCAGCTTAACTGTGACGCCTCTTCAGCTGTGAGCCAACTGACACCTGATCCAGCTGTGATCAGCTCATCATCAGAAATGGTTGGCACTTAATGTGATGCTTCAGAGGAAAGGATGTCTTATTTCTCTAAAGACACATTTCCTTGTTTCTTCTCTCCTTGCATGATTTCTTTGGGTTTCTATGTGCACCCCTGGTTGGAGTAAAAAAAGGATGTCATGTCATGTCATGTTCCTGATGTGAGTAATAAATACATATTGATATTGAGTGATTACAAACAATAAACAGCGTGTGAGAACAACGGTACAGTTTCCAAACACACTGCATCAGTGTTTCTATTTGTCAGCTTTGCACATCTGCTCAGTCAAAGTTAATCAAAGAGGAACGCTGTCCCCCGAGTCCGGAAGTGCTGAATAAGGGAATGCTTGAATTTGTCCATTGTACAGGCTTCAATAAAAGTGAATGGGAAACTATTTGTAGGACAAAAATGTAATGTGAACATACACAGTCCTGAGAAGAGGTGTAATCAAGCAAAATAAGTGAAAGCAGCAGTCAGGATTTGCAGTTTAATTCTTGCTTCTTGTACTCTCGCTGGTTATCAACCATTGTTGTTAAATGTTTCTGTTGGATAGCTATGCTGACTAACACTGCTAACTGCATTCATATGACTCATCAGTGCCCATGTACTGTGAGTTATTCTGCATGTCTTTAGATGTGTCACCCTCTGTTGGACATACAGTGTATCTCAGCTTCATTTGAAAATAGAGAGAGATAATCTGTTCTTGACATTTATCACTTTGATATTACAATAATATCCATGGATTCTTCTAGATAAAGTCTTTAAAAGTGTTCGCTGCATAAACTTTTTTTCCATTTTGGTAATGGTTTTGTGTGAGTAGAGGCTTATTTTGTTATTATATTACTATACCATATTTATTTATTAAGTTGTGGATATATGATTTGGAAACTTTAGTTTCTGGGAACTTGAAACAAACTTTTGTCCTTTTAGAGGTTTGTGTATTTTTGCCTGCGGTCATCTCACCTGTTTAATTGTGCATGTATCTCAGTTTGGAAACATGTGTAAGGGCACTGTTTATTGCCCCAGTGTTGCCTCACTGAAACAGAAGAGTAAATGTGCCAGCATCACTTGAACAAGCTTCACTAATAAATACTGCTGCTTCACCATAATTTACCAGCAGAGGGAGCTCGTTGTTTATGGATGGTAGATGTCATTTGTGGATGTGGAAATAATTAAAATAATACAGAGATAAACATAGAATAAAAATACCCAATGAAAACATAAAATAAAAACAATAACATTAATAATAAAACAGATTAGACATGTTAGAAATAAAAATGTGTGCTATAATAGTATAATTAATTAATAGATCACTAGATAAACTTTTTTTTTTTTTAAAGATAAGTTTTGAGAAGTGATTTAAAAGATGCCACTGAAGGCTGTTCGCTAAACGTTAGTCATTTAGCTTGGAACTACTTTTGGTAAAGTTCTGCCTTCATTAATTAATTCAAGTGCAGGCTGGGCGTTGTTATGTAGATCTCTGTTTGCAGAAGTCTGTGTCTGCTCAGTGAAGGCAGATTAACCAGTTTGTCAACATGACAGTGAAACCGCTGACTCGACCTTCATTTTTGTCTCCTTGGAAACACGGCAGATGTGAAATGTTGCTTCAGTCCTCAGACCAAGTCAAACCAATCTCTCTGTGTTATTACTCTGAGCAATAAACACGTGTTCCTCTCTTGTAAAAGGTATTTACTGCCATTCAGCGTGAAATTACTACTGTTACTATTAAGTTTAATAAGGTTGTTGATCGATGTCAGCAGTTATTTCTTGGAGATTACAGGCTGTTTGTTGTCTGTTCACGTAACAATCCTTTTGTATTTTACACGTGATGGTTGGCCTTTTTGGCTGTGGGATCTGTTTTTTTTAAAGCTGGTGAAAATGAAAAAATTTCTGTCAGATACATAATTTACCATGCCAAGAACATCTATGTATTTTTGGAGTATCTTTACTCCTCAAAAAGTGAAAAATTACCCTTTCTTAAAGGAATAGTTCAACATTTTGAAATTGACATTTGCACCTTCTTAAGTTAGATGGTATTTAACTAAGCCCAAATTAGCTAGCCTGATCTGTCCAAAGGTTATAAAACAGGCCCACCATCTTAAAGCTCATTAATTAACACATTTAATATTGTTTGTTTAATTCTTACTAAAGCCAAAGTGTAAAACATGACAAACAACAGAGCCAGGCTAGATGCTTCCCCCCATTTCTGGTCTTAATGCTAAGCTAACAAGATATTGGCTGTAGCCTTACTGTACAGATATTAAAATGGTGTTGATCTTCTCATCTAACTCAGGACAAGCTAAAAGAATTGTATTTACCAAAATGTCAAACTTTTGTTTCACACTGTCAGGTTGCCAGGCACCAAGTGGAGACAAGTCATTGCACCCGGCCTAGAAGAAGTTCAGCACGTAACCCCTTGTAAAACCACAATTTGTCGATTTTACACTTAAGCTTATGTACGGATTAAACAAACGAGATAAAACGTATTAAAGAGTGAACAGCTGTTGGTAGGTAGATTTTATTTCCTTTAGAGCCAGGCTAGTTTTTATGCTAAGCTGAAGGATGTAGCCTTTCACTTAGCATACAGACATGAAAGTGGTAACAGTCTTCTCATATAGCTCTTGGCATGAAAGCAAATAAGTGTTTTTCCACCCAAAAAACACATGCATCAGTATTTTAAAAAAACCCATCAAAGACAACACAATAAAGCTAAAAGTCTTATTTTGAACATGGTCCCAGTAGCGGATGATGATGAATTATCCAGCTTCAGGACTTGCATTACATACAGAGTATTATTTATTAATTTATGAAAGCTTTCATATATTCTTTTTGAGATACTGTCACAGTAAGACTCCTTCATTTAGAGAATATGAGACTGCCGCACTGCACCCAAAAGCAGACATAAAAGTTTTGAAGAGAAGTGGAGGAGAAAATCTTAATAATGCTTTTAGATAATAGTTGGCAGCTTTAGTCTTCTGTAGTCAGAATGATAAGAGATTTACAGAATTGGATCTTCTTAGGATGTTTTAAATAATGACTATGCTGGTTTTTAGTTTTTTGCTATTAGATGGAGATTATTTAGACTAGAAAAAAAAGAGATCAAAGACTCCAGTTTGTTAAACCACCAAAACTACTTACTAAACAATTGCAGAAATAAATTTTATCAGTTTTACATCCAACATTACATTAGAAAACAGTCTGTGCCAGGATAGTCACTGTCAGTGTAATTCACTGTAAAAGCTGCAGCCCCGGGGTGTATGTCTTTATAACATCACAGGTTAAAAATCTTATTAGTCTTTAGCAACTTTCAACAAATCTTTACTGAGCTGTTAGAGATCACAGGATGTGCATATGTGAATTGCACTTGAAGGCAGTTATTTTCGTTCGAGCCAAAAAGAAATGAGTGGGAGAGAGAGAGAGAGCGAGAGTGAGAGAGAGTTGTCCTCATCACGACACTGCCAAGAAAGCTGAGTCATCTAAGAAGAGGAAAAAAGGCACCTCCTAATATTAAAAATGAATAAGACAGGGAGATTTTTTAAACATAATGAGACAAGTAAGAAATATTTAAAAGCATCTGTCAGGTATCGGAAAAGGTTTGTTGGCAGTTAGTTCAGATGAAGGCAGCTAAAGAAAGCTGTGATAGAGTTTATATGAACGAGGGAAGCAAGATTTCTAGCTGTTAACGTGAAGAGGTGGAGCAAAGATGACAAGCATGAAGAGGGGGAGTGATAACGTTGCAAAAGATGGGGGAGGCTGTGTCATTGTTAGAGAGCTCAGATGGACATATTGTATACAGAGAGAGAGAGAGAGAGAGAGAGACAGTAGAGAGAGAGAGGCAGTAGAGAGGTTGGTGCAGCAGCAGCAGCAGGAACCACATGAGCAGCGGGAGGAGTCGCGAGAGGAGAGGCTTTACAGCAAATAAAACTCCACGCCCCTCTCTGCTGAGCATCCATTTACTGAGCAGCTGATGTCTGCTGCTTCACTGGATGCGTACAGACTCAGCAGTAACAGAAGACAAAAAAACCCCAAAACCCTATAGCACACTGGGGCTCTGTTGGATTTGGATTACAGCACTCAGGCAGCAAAGTATAGCAACCTTGCCACCGTGGAGGGGGAGGCACCAGAGCATTTCTGAAGAGCTTTGTTGCATCATTCGTGCAATAAATGTCCACATTGGATGTACTTAACCTCGGAGGGAAGGAGTACAGAATCTAACTGAAGCGTGTCTTTGCTGTGTGAAAACTGTCTGAGGAGGATCTGGAGAATTTCATAGACTCGTTCAACCGATTAACACGGAGGAGTGGCTTCAGAAAACTGCAGTCCTTCCACTTTATCTTCCCGGGATTCCACAGGTTGCTCTCCAACCTCAAGTTTCAAACATGACCACCATGCAAAAGCTGCTGCAGCTGCCGGTGAATGCGGTGAACATCGTGAAGACGGTGCAGAGTCAGGTCCAGGGGCAGGAGGAGGACAAGAGCCCTGTGCTGACCCCTGACAACGGGCAGCAGACCTGGTACAATGCTCTGCAGCCTGATGAGCTTCGTCACCTCCGATCTGGAGGTACGGGAGGTGGAGGTGGAGGTGGAGGTGGAGGTGGTGGCAGAGACCATGAGGAACGAGCACCACTGGAGGAAGGTGGTGGTGGTGGCAGTTTCCAAACACAACCTTTGCGGTAGGATAATACAGGAGAAGCCAAACCTGTTCAACCCTTTCACGTTACAGTTATTTTTAATGACGTTCCTTTCCAGGGCAGATTACAATGAGTGCAACTGCATGACAAGCTCAAAATGTTGAACCGACGCAAATTAGTGGTTCCTAGCCTGGAGGTCAGTAACATGTTGCAAGATAAATAATAAATAACAAAACAGAAAATAAGAAAAATATTAGACCTTGCTTTTCTTCAAAGCCAAAAGGGTTGGGGGCCGAGAGTTTAAACCTCAGAGTGCACAGATAAAAAGTGTAGCCAGGTGTATAGAGTATATAGACTTTAGTATAGACAGTGTATATACTTTAGGGTTGCAACTAACTAATTTTCATAGAGTAATCTGCCGATTATTTACTAGATTAATCGACTATTTGTTTGGTCTAAAAAACGTTAGAAGATACTGAAAATTTCGTATCTCCAACCAACAGTCAATTTACAATAATATGAAACAGAAAGTTTCATTGGAGAACCTGGAACCAGGAAATGTTTGTCATTATTGTTTGAAAATTGACCATGTCCATCTGACTAATTGTTTAACCGACTAATTGTTTCAACGCTAGTGTAGAGATAACATTTTGGAACATTGTTCTTCATTTGAACTGCTCGCCACTCATAGATGCAAGATGTGAAATGGGCTTTAGAGACATTGCTTCACAAGTCAGAAAAGGGGGGAACCACTGGCAATATACCTCATAATGCCCTGAAGGGACGGAGGATAGGTACCAGTTTACCATAATGACATGTATTTGCACAATGTTTATGAATCAGACCGATGGTATTATACAAAGGCCTTAGGAGCTGGTTTAAGAAATTAGACTGCATACCTTCAAGATCATCATTCATCATCATCAAAAGTGGAACTCTTCAGAAATAGATTTGCTTAAAGAGAGATATAATTAAACTTTCTGATTTTATTGGGTCAAACTGATAAACCAGATTATTTCAGTTTGACAGGATGACGGCTTTACTGAAGTACAGTCCTGGTTGGTTTAAGCCGGCATATGTCTGTCACAAAGAAAAAAAAACCCAAGAAACTTTAAAAGCATCTGCTTAAAGAGCCAGTCTATGTAAACAGCCCCACCAGCTGCTTAGAAATGCAAGCTGTAACTCTTTCAGTCTTTCACTTTCCACTCTGATTCATGCCAATACACTTTCCTCTACTCCTTTTGATGTTATTGCAGTCATGCAGAGCTCTGTTCTTGGGGAACAGAATGACATTGCATCTGAAGTTGTATCATTGAACAACAGGCCTACTTCCATGGAGACTTTCCAGCTGGAGTGTCCTGCTGATCTCTTGGCTTTGGTGCCAGGTAACCTGACCGCTGGTGTACTCTGTTGTACCACAGCGGGTTAAATAATTCAGAGCTGTTTGTAAATTCAGCTGTTGTTCGGCAGGATGGGACAAAATCCAGAGAAATGAGAGAACCACTGTTGGTGTAGAATTACCGTGGGCCCTTTGGGCATGAGCAGAGAGGTATAAACCCTGCAGGTGCTCAAGCTGACTTTATTTCTTAAAATAATTCAACTGTGGCATTTATAGTTTGTTAAAATACATCATGGTTGAGCAGGCAGACTGTGAACCATCCGGGGTTTTTCTTTCCTGAAACTGCTTGGGAGTATTTTGTTATCTGGTATTTTCATAACTTGTAGATCTAACCTTTTCATTGTTATTGGATCTTTTATTCCACTGACTCCACTATGTCATGTGCTCTACACCTTTTCCTTCAACTGTAACGTCACTGATCTGTTTTTAAGAAACCATATGTGCCACCAGTACTACTAACCGTAACACTTTACTTACAATACACGTGAAACTTGCACTCTGTGGTTGCATATAGCTTATAATTCCACTTTGACAGATTTATTGTTTGGCCAGCGTCACAGCAAATGTAATCAATGTTTTCAGGTCCAGTTTTCATTATATCTACAAAAAGCCTGTTTGTCATCAAATAAGCCACATGAATCCTTATCACTTTATTAATTAGCGAGCCTAATCAAGGTGGTAAATAGACACAAGCTGTATAACAAATTAAGTCTTTCTTTGGAAAGTTTCTTTACTCTAAAGCCATCCTTTAACTCGAACCATCACATTTTGGCAGTTAAAACATTGATAGAGTCCGGTAAATTCTCCAATTTACCTGTCAGTTTTGGCATGTAATCATAATTTAGTGAGTGACTTTCTGTTTCCTAGAATGCGATAACCTCCAGAGAAATGATGTGAGCTCTTTGCTTTCAGCTGTCTTACATGTAAGGACAGAGAGTGAGAGTGAGATACTAAGAATAAGGTCAGAGCAACATCATGTTGCAGCAGTGTGGTTCAATGAGGCTGTTCTCAACAGAAAATTTGCCTCTTTTACAGTCAGATTCTTTCACGTGTGATTTCTGAATATCAGCGCAAAATTGTGAGTCTTGAAAGACGCTCAGAGGACAAAATGTGATGCCCTTGCTTAATGATGATTTACTGAAATTTTTTAGCCATGATTGCGTGGCTGTAGGTCTCTCAGTGAGTCACTGTGGTCCAGACTGAAATCTCTCAGCAGTACTGGATTATAGTATTGTCATTAAATTTTCAGTTTTAAGTAAATATCTCGACAACTATTCAACGATTGTCCCCCTCAGGATGCACTGCAACAACATCAGTTAAATATTTTAATTTGTCCAATAGTTTGATTTAATTATCTGTTAAACTAGAGACATTCCCAGCCCAAATTAGCAAAAGTTAGCTGATTTAAACTAAGATGAAAAAACAGTATAAATGCCATAACATCTGCATGTCAGCATTGTCATTGTGAGCATGTTAGCATACTGATGTTAGCATTTAGCATGACTGTTGACTCTTGTTTTGATATCATTCCATAACTGCATTGCATCTATATGGCATCTACATATGAGCAGTTATTAACAGGAATAAGAAACACACACATATATCCAATTAACAAATCTGGCATAGAAATCTAATACCTATCACCACTTGCTGATTTTTTAAAATGTGTTTTTGGGCTTTTCTTTTAATATTTTGTCTTTATGTATAGTCACTGAAAAAGAAAAAAACAATTCAGATTCAGAAGTTGACATCAGCTTGAGGTCTCAGGCTGTGAGTTGATAAAAATGTTCACATATCTGGAGTCATGCCCAGAGGCCGCGACCCATCATCACAATTTCACAGGAAGAAATGAACCAGTGGGACCTTCGTTTTTGCTAGAAATCAGCATGAGTGTTACTCATCCTCATGTCTGGGCTTTCAGTGCTTTGGGGAAGTTATCTTAGCATTTTTTCAGTTTGTTTTTTAATTTGTTTCTGGACACAGCCATATTTGTTACCAAGAAACCAGCGTCAGTTCACTGCTCGGGTTCCAAAAATAATCCATCACAAACAGAATTTTATAGATACTGTCAGGTTTTAATTTGACACTCTTTGATGAATTTAGGGTTTGAAGTGTGTGACAGAGTTAACTATATTATTCATGTGATGAAATGTTTAACACTTTCATGCTTGATGGAGATGAAAGTCTTTCATCGCACACAGAAACACACTTGCGCGCACGCACACACACACACACGCACGCACAAATCTATTGTGTTCTGCAGTAGCCTCCTCCTCAAAGACTGTAAGGCCTCCATTCACTGCTCTCACATGACCAAAACGGATGAAATGTACAGTATACCCCAACAACCTCCCACTCATACAGAGGAATGATGTAAATGATGTAAAACTTCTGTATTATGTAGAATGACGATGTAAATAGCACATCAGTCGAACTAGTTTAAGTAGTCTTTACATTTCAGTAAAGTATAAAGAGCAGTACTCAGATCATGTAAGAGCTGCACAATCTTTTAAATTTGTTATTACTTATAGAAAATCTTTAGATTTTTAAAAATCTGCATCAGCTTTAAAATACACATTTCAGAAGTTTGTGTAAGGATACCTCAAATCAGTAAATTAGGACTTTATACAAAGATGAATTCTGCCACATTTTAAAGAAGTTAAGACATGTGATTATTAACATATGTCCATTTATATATAGCTATGATGTACATTAAAACACCAGTGAAACTTTTTCCAGGATCATCCCAATATGCTGTCACACAGCTGTGCAAGAAGAGAATTGTTAACAACGGGCTTACGGGGATGATGAGGCAGGCAAAGGTCAAAACCAGAGAAAACCAACCAGGAGCAGGCAAAATCCAAAAACAGGCAATATCCAAGAAAACAAAGAACACTAAGAGAACAAAACCCTAAGAAAGGCTGGACACAGGTGAAACTAATCAGGTTGGGGCAGACAATCAAATCTGTCGGAAAACGCCAGAAAGGATGACTTACAAAACAAAACCATAACATGCACCACAATTAGGCAATTAGGCACTTGGTGACGCTATCCACACCGAAAAAAATCTATTTTTCTTTGGCCTGAACTTTCCACTACTGAAATTATTTTTGTAGTTTTTGAGATATCCTGCTAATGAACAAAATTAACAAATAGGACAAAAAAACAAACTCTTCTCATTTCAAACAAGTTTATTCAACCCCGTAGGGAAATTCAGTCTTCAGTCTTCCAGTCATATAAAACAAAAACAAAAAAGGCAACCACAATTAATCAAATATTCAGACACCCTGACAACATATCAGCATTCGGGCCCCCGAGCAAAGCAGTGAATACTGAGGTTGCCATGCGTGGACCAAGCAGAGACCGTAATTCAAGGAAACTCTTCTGCTGCATATACTACATTTATATAAGAGCACCCAGTGACTGAATTGCATTGTATCCACCAGGTAACTCCTCTTAAATACCAGTGTGTGGAGCATGAAACAGAGCCACGGTCCTCTTTTCATAGCAGCTCATAATCCCAGGAGTAGTTCACTGTGTTTCCACAGCTCAGCACCACAGACCTTCAGTCTCTCGTGGAAAATTGATGCAAAACTGAGATGCAACAAAGGCACTGCAGGAAGGCAGGCAATCACTTAACTTTTATTTTATTGCATCCTTTGTTGCCTTGGTAACTAGTTGAGGGAAATGTACGCCTCCGCAGCTATTTAATCTCCCAAAACCAAACCCCACCCTTAATTCCCAGACCTCTAAATTACAAATTTAATCTCTGACTCTTTCAGTTAGTGGACTCTTACTGTTTGGTAGTTTTTACTTTAAAGTTTTTGTTTATGAATATAAGCTGGCAAACTGACACCAACACATAGGCTGCACATGGAAACTACAGCAGTTGTGAACTAGTGAGGTGGTGGTGTTGTTTATAACAATTGGACATAAATGTTGTCATACCACATGGTTTTTTAGATACAACATATATTTTCACCTCATCAAATTCCAAGCATTATATCAGTGTAAATGATGCACATTACATGATATTATATGTTTGGGGCAGTGATGTTAGACGTTATCTTAGAAGCATGATTTATATATGTAGTCTGCGTGCAGTCGATATAGATTAAGGGTTGATTTTTGATTAAATGTTTATGGGTGTACAAGTACCATTTTATGTCCTAATCAGCAGTTATATATGTTACTTTAAAGCAACAAACTAACTAAAAATATGAAATGTACCACTATTGCTTTCATGAATTGGAAGAAGGTGAAGTAATTATTGCATTTTGTTACTTGATAATAGGGAGCAGCAAAACAGATATTTAGGCAGTTTGAAAATTTTATTGATCAGCATTTCAGCCTTGGATCCCGTCTGCACTCACCAGTGCTGTTTGCAGGTTCCGCCTGGCAGGTTTTGTAGAAACTGTCAGAGTTGTTTATATTGCTGTAGGGTGGAGATGTCATCTTAGATCCACTCAAAGGACCCTTCTTCTCATGTGTGAGGTGAATTCCCATCATCTCTGACAAGGATCAGGTCAGTGGAGTGAATGAATAGGAAATTCACTTCCAGAACCGTAGCCGTTCGAAAAGTTGGTGGTCGCTGTTGAGCACTATGCATGATGCCCAGAGCATGAATCCTAATAACTTTAGTGATCCCCTAATTTCTCATCTAGCTCCAACAGCAGGTCAAAATGCTAAATTAAGATGGCGACAATGGCTAAATATTATACCTGTTAAACATCAGGGGGTTAATACATGGATGTATAAAGAGAAAAGTGGTTAACATTGTCATTGTGAGCATGTTAGCATGTGATGTTCGCATTTAGCTCAAAGGACAAAAAGGAAGCCAAAACTGTTTTTTAAACATTAGCGGCTAGACAAGAACTTTGAACTCTGAATAAATGATCTATTTATATGTAAAATTGTGTGATTTAAAGTGGGAACTGTAGATAAGATACAGATAAGATACAATATGCTTATATATATATATATATATATATATATATATATATATGTAGTACATTACCACAAGCAGGTAATCAGTAATGGAGTTACTTCTCAAATCTGACAATTAATCGATTGAATGTCAGAAATTGTATAAAAAAAGAAAAAAAGTTGCACTCTTTGGGATTTGTGCTTGATAAATAATTTACAGTTAATGAATTATCAAAATATTTGCTGATTCATTTTCTGTCTATGGACTAATCGTGTCAGCACTAAAATCTTTTTTCTCATAGCCTAATGTTTGGTTATCGAGTTACCTAAATAATAAAGAAGCGAGCTTGTATGATACTAATAGACCCAAAGGCTTACAGTTGCACTGGGTCACATCTTCAGCAAAAATACTCTCTCTGAGACATCAACATGTTTTAGGGATTATGCCACTTTCCAATTACCCTGCTTTTATGAGCTACAGTTTCAAAGGTTTCCATATTTTGCAAGTTTGATTTCCCACTTCAAAGAGAATAATTTCTGGGTCAGACTTACAGACTTTGAAACATTTTGAGCATTGAATGGAAATTGTAAAACAGATCTGTATTTCTTGTTTGAGGCCTTTAGTAATAAGAGTTTTGCTATATTGGTAAAAAAATAAAAATAAAAAAAAAAGCTGCCAAGCTGTGAGCTAAGTTGCAATGTTTTTCTCTCTCAGACATGATGACTTGAAGGAGATGCTGGACAGCAACAAAGACTCCCTGAAGCTGGAGGCAATGAAGCGGATTGTGGCTGTGAGTATAAATAATGTTTACTTAGGGCATTCACTGATTGGCAGGTACCGCTGCATGTTGAGGGAAAGGACAAAGGCATGGAAAGGTCTGAGAAAAAACGTCTAATATGTACATCACAAAATGCATTTAAATTTCAGTCAGACAACCGTAAAGACCCAAAACTTGTCCTCTGTACTCAACTTGATGTCATAATTTTGTTGATAAAGATCTCCGTATAACAATGCTGCTATGAGAGATGCAGATCACATAGTTAAGTGTAGTTAAGATCCTGAAACTAAGAGATTTAATATCCTTCAGCTGCAAGAAAAAGGCAGTTTTAGATGATACAGCTATAGTGGTAAGAGATACAAACTGCGCAGTCAGCTGTTAAATATTAATAATTTGTGTCAGATTCTTTTTTCTGAAGCTCCACACCCAGCTTTTCATTCATTACGAGGAGGGAAAATGAAAGGGAGGGAAAGTACGAGAAGGAACTGGAATAAAACTTTAAAAAAGTTGCACCTGTGAAATTCACATTGCAGATTGTTTTGCTTTCAGCTGTGTGTTTTCTCTGCAGATGATCGCCCGAGGTAAAAATGCATCAGATCTCTTCCCTGCTGTGGTGAAGAACGTGGCCTGTAAAAACATTGAGGTTCGTACTGAACCCAGTGTTGCTTTCCTTATTATTATTTGCTCCATTTCTTCAGCTTGTGTAGTTTTATGTGGTAAATTTTTTTTCTTTCACTATTAAGTCGTTTCTTTATTTAGCTTGCTTCTAATTTGTACATGATCTTATCACATTTTTAAAAGCCCCTTGGGGTTTGGCTTTATCTCACCTGAACAAAATTGCCATTTTCCACTCCTTTTTAAGATTCTTATCAGTTTGCTCCATCTCTTCACTTCAGATTTATCTCTGAAAATAATTGAACTAATCTACATAATTTGGATTAAACCCATTTTTTCATTGGCCTGTGTCCCTCTTACTGCTCCTCCCTACAGGTGAAGAAGCTGGTGTATGTATACTTGGTGCGTTATGCCGAGGAGCAGCAAGATCTCGCTCTGCTCTCCATATCCACGTTTCAGCGAGGGTTGAAGGTATACCAGTTTAGCACCATCATCAGACCAAAATGTTCATTTGTCCAATACCTTGGTTTATGACCAAATACCTGCAGAACAAATTACATTCCTATCAACCTGAGCTGTATGAAGTGTTTAATGCTATTAGCAAATGTTAGCATGCCAACAGGCTTTGCTCGGTACTTTTGCAGGATCCGAACCAGCTGATCCGAGCCAGCGCTCTGCGAGTCCTCTCCAGCATCCGAGTCACGATCATTGTACCCATAATGATGTTGGCCATCAAAGAAGCTGCTTCTGATATGTCTCCATACGTCAGGAAGACAGCTGCTCACGCAATTCCTAAACTCTACAGGTGACCTACCAAGACTTTTTCAGCCCAATTACAAAACTGTCACTATTCGTGATTCCCCGAGTTGGCTGTAAAGACAACATTGTCAACTCTGACATAATATGATCATTTCTTTTTTTAGATAATATCAACAACTTTGTGTAACAGCTTATTAGGAGGACCTTATAAGTGCTTAGTGGAAGGTGCCTACTAGTTATAGATGTTACTGGTTGAACAGAGGCTTGAACAGTGATTTAAAAGAGCATAAGTAATACATTTGTCAGTCAGAAATCTGTTTTTGAGAATTTCTTATTCACTTTACAGCCCAATAGAGAGTTCTGAGACCCAGTTTGAGAGCCACTAGGCTAAGATCAAATGTTGCTATGACTCACTGCCATTGTGAAATTAAAGCCCTTTATGGCAGTAAAAGGTACATCCTCCAGAATTCCATTACTGCTCTGACAGTAAAATCCATTTGTTTTATACTCAAGAGTGTGATTTTTTAAGAACAAATGATTGCTAACTGTCAACATTTCTTATTTCATGCGTTTGAATGATTTATTCTTTCAGTTTGGATCCAGAACAGAAGGACCAGCTGATTGAAGTCATAGAGAAACTCCTCGCTGATAAAACCACGGTGGGTTTTTACGCTACTGATCCAGTATTTTTTCCACCAGATTTTTGAAAAATGCAAATACAAGTTTGATAAATAATCAGGACCAGCTTCTGTGCAGAGCACCAGTTTGCATTCAATGCTTCACTTGTTTCAAGGCTTATTATTTGTTTAACCAGTCTCCCTCTTCACCATGCAGTTTTTGCACAAACTGTTGGATTTTCTAATAGAAATATACCAAAAACAGAAATAGGCTTTCACCGTTACAGGTTTCCTGTTCAACCTAAGATGCAATCTCAGAGTGCACTCTCCTGCACAAGGTTTTTTAACAACATTAATTATTAACATCATCAACACCTGTTCTATGATTAAAAATGTGCTGCAGCTGGTGGCAGGAAGCGTTGTCATGGCTTTTGAGGAGGTGTGTCCGGAGCGCATTGACCTGATCCACAAAAACTACAGGAAGTTGTGTAACCTTCTGATTGACGTGGAGGAGTGGGGGCAGGTCGTCATCATCAACATGCTGACCCGCTACGCCAGGACCCAGTTCCTTAACCCAAACATCAATGTGAGTTAGAAACACATACAGAATCACTACAGTCCCCAAAATTTTAAAAGTTTATAAAAGTGTAACCAATGCTCACTGGCTCACTAGTTGATCAGCTTTATTTATTTATTCCATGGTGACTCATGGTAGCCTTCTTAGATCACCAGTTTAATAAGTTAAACTAGCAACTAGGACAACAACTAAAAGTATTTTTCATTAACGATTACTCTGTTGCATTATTTAGTTCTTTTTGATTTATTGATAAGTAATTAAGTCTTTAATGACAGAAAATGGTGAACATGCTCATCACAACTTCTTAGAGCCCAATGCCATGTCTTTATATAACTTCTTTTGTCTGACCAACAGCCCCAAAAAACAAAAATAAGTAATTTTACAGTGAAATAAAACACAGAAAAGCAGCAAATCAAGTGTTTGTTATTGGATTTTTCCCTGATAATTGACTTAAGTTAATAGTAGGGATGTTACAATATACTTTGCTCATGAGACGAGACGGTACACGGTACTGGGTTCACATGAACAAGACGAGCCAATATTTTAACACTTTAAAGAAATCTTCAATGGCGTATTATATGACTGGAAATATTGTCTTTTATTCAACTTAAAGTCACAGAATGCAAAACAATACAGGTGTATTCTGAAATGTTTCTTACATATTGTTACTGTCACTCTGTTGCTGTTTTTTTCCACCGGGTACCCAAAATGCTGCCCTACAAACGATTTAAATGTAGTGAGCGCATCATCTATGCTAATTTTGGTAAGACGTCTTTTCACCGTGAAGAGATATATCGTGGCACGAGATCTCCTCACACGCCTGGTGAATAGATGATCAATTGTCGATCAATATGTCAATTGACTAATCATTAAATGCAATACACTTTATAGGAATTTGTTCACATAAAATACTATGTACTGTAACTGTATATTGTATAATTGTATGTGTATATTACTTACTAAACTAACAAAACTCAGAAGTAAGTTTACTTGTTGTGTTGTCAACAATAACTAATTTGCATACTAACAGGATTTTGGGAGATTACTGTGCAACAAAAGTGTATTGGTGCAATAATAACTTTTATTTTGTTGGATTAATTATATTCTTCCAGTTCTGTCATTGTGACTGTGCAGAGGTACAAATTGAAACCATCCTATCATTATTTTTCTCTTTCACCACTGCCAACTTGGTGATTTTTTTTCTGCCATTATCAGTTTTTCAGACCCACCTGTCAACTTATTTTATTGTAATTGACCAGCAACAAATTGAGCAATTTTCATGCCGTGTTGAACATTGTTATTGTGGTAATTCCCCATGCATGTGGTGACAAATTGGTACAACCAGTTTTCTGCGCTCCATGTTTGTCTAATGTGGGGAGGTTTAATGATGCTTCTCATACAGAGTTGCCACTTTTTAACAAATATATTCAAGAGCAAATGACCATCTGGTGACTTCTTAAGACTTAAGCAGGCAATAACTGATTTCCATGCAAGTGAGATTTCTGTCTTTCTGTTTGTTTCCCAACACGCTGTTACATCCCCACTGTCTCTGCAGGAGTCCCTTCTGGAGGAGGGAGGTGGTGGGGACAAGACCTTCTATGGCTCAGAAGAAGATGACGACGAGGACGAGGAGGAGAAAGAAAAGAAGTCAGAGGCTCCAGCCATGGCCAAGAGGAAGCCGTATGTGATGGATCCAGACCACCGGCTGCTGTTGAGGAACACAAAGCCGCTCCTGCAGAGCCGCAACGCAGCTGTGAGACCACTGCACACACCTTATATCAGACACTGCTCACTAACTCTCACTTTGAGTCAGTTGCCGTGGTAGAGACCATAATTATTTTCTCTCTGACATTATTCTACATTGAGCAGCAGGTTGATGTTGTGAGCAGTCAAGGCCTTCAAATGCACAAGTTTTCCTCATGTTAACAAGCAGCCGTCCAGCTAAAGTGTCCTTGAGCGAAACACACAATTAGGGACACACAATCAGAGCTGACCTTTCACTCTGAAACGGGGACAAGTGATAATTTCCCGAAGGAAATTAATAAAGCATCACATCACATTAGTGCTGCTGTGGTCACCTTGGAAGGCCTGTTTTGTTCCATGTAAGATGTTGTGAAATTCCACCGTCACACATTATTCTGCCTTTGTACTGCTGTAGTCAAGCTGGTTACATCAAGGCGGTTTAAGATTAACTCCATCCCTGAGGCAACAAATGTGCTTCCTTATCTTACATGTAGTAAAGCAGCCAATCAGTGAGCACTGTAATTGCGCTTTATGCAGCTCACTGTTTTGCACCGTTTTAAATAATTAATATCTGTCTTCCCTTTGCCTTGATGTCTTTGAATAAATTATCGTGGGCCTGTTTGAAGCTCTTATTTTACCCACTGTTCTCTAGTGAATCCCTGTGGTGAAAATATCACAGGGTTTCCGCGGGGTCTTAAAAAGTCTTAAATTTCAAAATCAAAATTTAAGGCCTTAAAAAGTCTTAAATTTGCTTAAGTTTGTGTTCTAGGTCTTAAATAATTTTAAACAGATCTTAATTTTCCAACCTCGTATGTAACGCTACCTCTGTTGCTCAATGAAAGGCTCCCGCAGCGCTCAATGTTTTTTCCTCCCGTGGTGTTGCAGTTCTTTCTTTCACTAGTCCAAATATAATTTGCTGTATTACGACTACAAAGACCAAAATGCAATCGTGTTATCGCCGCAAGTCTCTTTCGGGTTATACCACAGACAGAAAAACCTTAGTGACTCTTGACTGAAAGAAACAGAAACACTTGCTAGCAACGTATTTGAAGCGTACTGTAAAATTTCACATGATCATTAATGATTTTCAGTAAGCTACGGTAACAGTCACATAGCTATCTCCCTGTCCTCATTCTTCAAGGGACGAGCGAATGTGAGGGAGAGCGAGGAAAAGATAAGCATTAAGTTGTCAGGTTACAGCTCTGTCCTGTACATCTTGATAGTTAAATTAAATGAAAAAGAAAGGACGCTGTTGACCACAGAAGAGCTGAGGTTAGTAGCGTTAAAGCAAATTAGGGATGCAAACTAGTTCTTTTAAGCTAATGAGGAGGAGATTATACTTTTGGATTTTAATGTACAAATGAAATGCTTGTAATTGTACAGAAGGGAGGTAGATCTCATGTTGCCTATTTATATTAATTTCTACAAATGTATAAAGCAGTAAATTAAGACACAAAAGGAAAACATTAACAGACCTATGTGTAATAATTCTGAGGTCATATTAACAGTGTTTTCCTGCCATTATAAGGCTCAAATTGCTTGGTGCTGCACCACGAATGTAAAATTATTGTGGAGAGCTGTCACGAGTCTGAGATGAAGTGCAAACAGGAGAGAGCCCAAACGCAAGACACTGGAGCAGAGATGCAGTTCAGGGATTTCAACAAAAGCAGGACCTCAGGCTTACAGGCAGTGGAGGCATCCAAAATCCAACAGACTTAAACAGCAGAAGAACAGGCAGAACACAGAAGACACAACAGAACCTATACATGCTACAGTGACTATGAACAGAAACACCAAACATTTATACACAGGGACTAACGAGCAGGGCGGGAGCAACACAGGTGACAGGTATCAGGACTGACTAGACAGGCAGGCAGAGAGACAGCTGGCAGGCAGGCAGATTACTGAGGGGGAACAGACCTAACACAGGTTACTGAACACTAAACATATCAGAGAAATATACAGGTGCTGGTCATATAATTAGAATATGATCAAAAAGTTGATTTATTTCAGTAATTCCATTCAAAAAGTGAAACTTGTAAAATGTATACATTCATTCTGCACAGACTGATATATTTCAAGTGTTCATTCCTTCCTGACAACTAATGAAAACCCCCAAATCAGTATCTCAGAAAATTAGAATATTGTGAAAAGGTTCAATATTGAAGACACCTGGTGCCACACTCTAATCAGCTAATTAACTCAAAACACCTGCAAAGGCCTTTAAATGGTCTCTCAGTCTAGTTCTGTAGGATACACAATCATGGGGAAGACTGCTGACTTGACAGCTGTCCAACAGATGACCACTGACACCTTGCACAAGGAGGGCAAGACAAAAAGGTCATTGCTAAAGAGGCTGGCTGTTCACAGAGCTCTGTGTCCAAGCACATTAATAGAGAGGCGAAGGGAAGGAAAAGATGTGGTAGAAAAAAGTGTACAAGCAATAGGGATAACCGCACCCTGGAGAGGATTGTGAAACAAAACCCATTCAAAAATGTGGGGGAGATTCACAAAGAGTGGACTGCAGCTGGAGTCAGTGCTTCAAGAACCACCACGCACAGACGTATGCAAGACAAGGGTTTCAGCTGTCGCATTCCTTGTGTCAAGCCACTCTTGAACAAGATACAGCGTCAGAAGCGTCTCGCCTGGGCTAAAGACAAAAAGGACTGGACTGCTGCTGAGTGG
>NC_060171.1:8667868-8737929 GCF_021292245.1 Micropterus dolomieu
CATTGACACTTTGCACAAGGAGGGCAAGACACAAAAGGTCATTGCTAAAGAGGCTGGCTGTTCACAGAGCTCTGTGTCCAAGCACATTAATAGAGAGGCGAAGGGAAGGAAAAGATGTGGTAGAAAAAAGTGAACAAGCAATAGGCATAACCGCACCCTGGAGAGGATTGTGAAACAAAACCCATTCAAAAATGTGGGGGAGATTCACAAAGAGTGGACTGCAGCTGGAGTCAGTGCTTCAAGAACCACCACGCACAGACGTATGCAAGACAAGGGTTTCAGCTGTCGCATTCCTTGTGTCAAGCCACTCTTGAACAAGATACAGCGTCAGAAGCGTCTCGCCTGGGCTAAAGACAAAAAGGACTGGACTGCTGCTGAGTGGTCCAAAGTTATGTTCTCTGATGAAAGGAAATTTTGCATTTCCTTTGGAAATCAAGGTCCCAGAGTCTGGAGGAAGAGAGGAGAGGCACAGAATCCACGTTGCTTTAAGTCCAGTGCAAAGTTTCCACAGTCAGTGATGGTTTGGGTGCCATGTCATCTGCTGTTGTTGGTCCACTGTGTTTTCTGAGGTCCAAGGTCAACGCAGCCGTCTACCAGGAAGTTTTAGAGCACTTCATGCTTCCTGCTGCTGACCAACTTTATGGAGATGCAGATTTCATTCATTCCCTGCACACAGTGTCAAAGCTACCAGTACCTGGTTTAAGGACCATGGTATCCCTTTTCTTAATTGGCCAGCAAACTCGCCTGAACTTAACCCTATAGAAAATCTGTGGGGTATTGTGAAGAGGAAGATGCGATACGCCAGACCCAACCATGCAGAAGAACTGAAGGCCACTATCAGAGCAACCTGGGCTCTCAGAACACCTGTCACTTGTCAGTTTTAATCATCACAATGAAATTAAATAAATATTTGAAATATGTCGGTCTGTGTGTAATGAATGAATATAATATCCAAGTTTCACTTTTTGAATGGAATTACTGAAATAAATCAACTTTTTGATGATATTCTAATTATATGACCAGCAAATGTAAATGACAAACTAATACAGACACAAGCAGACAGATCACCAATAACTACAACCAACAGGGAAAACAGACTGAAGCTGGGAATAAATAGAACACAGAAGTAAACAGACAAGAAGTAAACAAAGACATGAACAAAGGCACAGGACTAGGAACTAATATAAGAGACAAGACAGATACTAAGTAAACTTAAACCTGCGGATGAATAGAATAAACAAGGCTACACAGAGACTAAAGCAGAATGATCAAAATCAGATTAATGAAACTGGCAGAGAACATAAATAGACACCTAGCAAACAGACAGAATTCAAGCATGATGGTACAGAAACTAATACATGAGACAGGAACAGAACTGAAATCAGGAAAACACCAAAACACCACTAAACACCAGTTGACAGATAATAACCAGATAAACAATCACATCAGGTAGAGAGTGCACACTAAAGGTAGCAAGCAAACTAAAAAACTAAGTCTTAACAAACAGCACAGCAAAAGGGATTCTAACTAATAAGACAGGGTGGCTAAAGCAGACAAGATAACAGAACAACACAGACCACGAAGACTGGATACAAGACCACAGGCACACAGGACTGCCACCCAAAAGCCAACAGACTATATAACAGATACCTAACTGATAAATGAATAAACTGACAGAAAACTAAACGGAACAGATGACAGGACTAACATGCAGATACAAAACCAAACCCTCAGAATCAAAACCCAAAAACACAGCACTGAGGACAGGATCGTGACAAGAGCATCAAAACTAACCAAATGATTTTCCCAGATCTAATGGTTATAATTCAAACCCAGTAGACTTCTTTAGCAAGTTTAGCTTTTGGGCTGTAGTTCAAAATCTGCTCTAGATTTTCCAGCGTATTATTCATAGATGTGGTAATAACAATGTTCCAAAATCATGTGGAATTTCTTTATTGGAAAACATAAAAAAAATTTCTTGGGGGATGAGTACCCACCCGTGATGCTTTTTCACGGCAGCAGGTACACCGCATGCCAGCTTTTTAATTACTTAGCTTATCAGTGTAATCGTCCATCCCGATGTTTCATTGTTGACATCACCCAACCCTATTTTGAATTTATTTACTCTGCAAGTAATTTTGGGACTGCATTTCCTTTGTACGTTTCTCTTTTTTGATGTGGTGATATAGGTCTTAGAAATTCATTCATAGTGGTCTTAAAAAGTCTTAAAAAGACAAGGTGAAACCTGTAGAAACACTGTATCACTTACATGTGCTTGGAAGTTAAAATCTATAACTACAAATACAGCTTAAAGCATGTAAAATGTGAGAAATATTTTCATGTTAATAACAAGTTCGCCATATCACCTTACAAGGCCATGATAGGAAAATGTTGTGTTCTCAACTTGCCTCCTCTAAATGTCCAAAAAGATCAGTTATTAATAAAAATGTGTCAACAGTGAATCCAATTCCTTTGTGTAATGTGAAAGGGGGTCGCTCATAGTGATGAATCCATAGAGATCACATGACTCTGCAGAGCATTTCATTGTCTGTCGGCTTATTGCTTTGGTTTTATGGCCCATAACTTAACTGTTTTGTTTTAATCTCTCCACTCTCATCAGTTTTGTTTCCAGACACAGCAGGCAGCTGTTTTCACTGAAAAAGCTCTTATAAATCCACTATTGCTACCTATACAGCAACAAACAGCCGATAGATAAAGTTAGCAGCAAGCTGGCGAACATAGTGGAGCATTTAGCAGCTAAAGCGCCAGATATTTCCCTCGGGAGTTGGTGGAGGCCAAAAGCAGAGCTAAAAGGAGTGAGAATATTTGATTTACATTTTTCATGTGGCCAGAAACACTACTCCAAGTAAATGCTGATGTTGCTTCATTGCAAACACATTCACCACAATATCTTTATATGGTAATCGTTATTGTGTTTACAAAATTTTGTGCTGCAAAATCAATTTAAAATCAGTTAATGCAGGTTTAAATGTTGTGCAATATGCTTATTGATTGCTTAAAAGAACTAAAAACACAACCCTTCCTCTTGAAGGACTCTTTGACAGATTATTTCTCAGACTTAAATTTTAATCTTCTCACTTTTTTGTGAGAGCTGTAAAAATACAGCAGTGTAAGGCAGTGATGCACTGGTAATGCACTGTTGCTTTGGGAACTAATGAATTTTCTGTTTTCAACAAAACATTAAACACAATACCCAGAGGGCCAATATATTACATTCGCAACTTTTTCACTGCACTGGTGACCTCTCTGTCTGTTTTCTCATTCCAGGTGGTGATGGCTGTGGCTCAGCTGTATTTCCATCTTGCCCCTAAAGCGGAGATTGGGGTGATTGCCAAGGCCCTAGTCCGTCTTCTGAGGAGCCATAGGTGAGCTGTACAGTCCATAATTTTAAAATAAATTGTCTATTGAAAATGCTATACCAAAGATTTTGGCAGCATCCAAAATTAATCACAGTGTAGTCAAGACAGCAGCATAAGCTATCTCAAAACATTTCTGTGGCTGAGAATAGTTTGAAAATAATAAGATGTGAATTTGAGTCTCACTTGAAATGGGACAAAACAAGCTGAAGTGCCAAAATAAAATAAATATTTACACAGCTGAATGTGATAAGAGAAAGCTATAATGAACATGAAACTCAGCAAAGTGGAAAACAGTATGAAAAAAGAAATGACAAGTGAGGGTAGTAAGGTAAATCTCTATAGCCCTGAAGCAGAAAGTGAAATTAAACAGGGAGCTCAGTGAGGCTGAGGTAAACATTAAAGCATAAACCATAAGGAGTGATGATGACACATAGGTGGCCTCTTGGTTGTAAGTCCTGCAAACTGCCAGCTTCTAATTGAGCAAGTGCTTTTGTGGCTCAGGGTGTGCAGAAACGGGATCATCACTCAGCAGCGACCAAACAGCAGCATCTCCCTGCAGGGGATTTGTCAGGAATCCATTGCACTATATGATATGTTTCATTAGTCTTTATTATGCATGTGGAGTTAGTGGTGTCTCAGCTCTCATTACAGCCACATCGGTTTACTTCCTTGAAGAATAACACCTGGATGTTTAACTAGAAAACTGCTGAAGTTTTTGAAAAACATTTTTAATTGGTCTTGTTTGTGTGTACCAGACCATCTACAAACAAATGCAGATGTAAGATGCACAAATTTGCATCAAAATGTTATCAGGGTAGTCAGGAGGTACACAGTCATACAGTCTGGAGAAGAGGTGTATCAAAACTAAACCACCACATCAGAAGATGATGTCTTTTGTGACTTCTGATGCATAATTTCCCTTTAAACTCACTTTGTCTGTGAGGATGTAGTGGAGCTTGTTCTTAATCATTTTGTCATTCACTTAGCTTACAGGATGTAAGATAACTTGACTTAGCAAAGGAATTTAGGGGTACTATGACACAGGTTTCCCCAGGCCATAATAGGGTCAATTGTTGAGCTAAAGTAAGCCAAAGGTGACAGCCAGGCACTCTCCAAAACAGTAGGTCAGACTCTGTCTCTCCTGTCTGTCGGCTGACTGACACAGCTGTCTTGATAAGGATGAGCTGTTAGGTAACCCAAGGTTGAGATTACCTTTATTTTGTTTCCTTACTGATTGGCTTTATGAAGAAAGTGTTGCATGTGGTTTAAATGACACCCAACGTGTCTTGGTTGGAAACAATAACCTACAGACTATTTACACACGTGTGGAGATGTGAACAATAACCTTATTTCAACACTTTCTGTAAGTCTAGGAAGAATAAACATCCCCAGGAAGTACGCTTCAAATTTAGTGTTGCATGTGTTACACTGTATCTCCTCTATAAACTAATGCTATGTTAGTTTTCATCAGTCTCTGAAACTTGTTTATCACACCTGAACCTTGCTCACTTTATTTCCATAACACAGACAAATTGAGCACCAGCTAGTTAGCTAGTTTTTGCTTTTGTCTGGCAAGCCATCGGCTGAAGGGCTGGACCTCCACTATGGCCACAGAGAATCTCGGATCCAGTAGACAGGGAAGGGGTTTGACCTTTTTATGGGATTGAACATAGGCTATATAAAATAAGATGACGTAGTCATCGTGACGTCACCCATTGGTTTGTGGACTGCCATTTTGAAGCCTCGAGTTTGGCCGATGGGGCGCCGCCATGTTGAGTTTTTGCAACCAGGAAGTGCCCGGAAGTGACCATATTTGGACGAGACAGTGGAGCTAACGGCCGTTAGTGGAGATAGCTAGCTTGCTTAGCTAGGTGCATCTGTAATTCACATTAACTGTCATTTTAACAGAGCTGACAACTTTGTCTAGCGAACAACAGTCTTAAAACTAAATGTACTCACCAGAGAAAGTGAACAACTTGCTGCTAATAAGCTTTTTCAACTGCGCGGGTTAAATTTACACAGTGCTGTGGGTACGAGTCACTCCCGCCTGATTGACAGGTCGCCGTGGTACCTACTTGTCAATCATAGATAATCCCGCACTGAAGCATACGCTGCTTTATGGTCTATTTTCTTCTGAATGGGACCATAATGTACTAAATGAACATCATGTTGTATTGAAAAAGACATGAAACTAGTAACCAGAAGAGTCGCCCCCTGCTGCAGGTTTATGGGACTTGCGCATTGGATTCACGTCTCAGCCCGGAAGCTTCCCGCTTGGGATTGACACTCTTTTTTTTTTTTTTCAACCAATCTCTCTTGTTTCTGTCTCTTCCTCCAGTGAAGTCCAGTATGTTGTTCTTCAGAACGTGGCAACGATGTCAATTAAGAGAAGGGTGAGTTACACCTGGTGGTATTTTGGTTGTGATTGTGTGGAACTTGAAATCAAATGCTGTTGGAGCTATTTCACTTTGGGTTTTTTTTCTCTTCCTGTTTTCATGTTTCACAGGGCATGTTTGAACCATACCTGAAGAGTTTCTACATCCGCTCTACAGACCCAACCCAGATAAAAGTCCTTAAGGTTCTTTTCTATTCTATTGTGCTGCGATCCTTTTTGCTTTAATGTAATGTAACATACAGCAGCTTCTTTTGCCGATCCTCAATCATTTTAAACTCAGTTACATGAGAGAAACCTCGATGCAGTCATGATGGCAGACCTCCACAAGAGGCACCTCCACAGTTGACATAAAATTACCTAATCTCAGCAGCGGAAGTTAGTCCAGGAAGAAATTGGAAAGACGAGAAGGTTGCCAGGCATCAATGATTACTGTACTGAAACACAGTAACTTTATTCACTGATTTGGTGAAACAGGATCTTATTGAATGGAGAAAATATTTTCCTCTCTCTTCCTGCTGCTCTGCCCCAACTCTCTGTGATTTACAGTTTATTAATTTATTTATTTTCTTTTGCAGCTGGAGGTTCTCACCAACCTGGCCAACGAGACGAACATTTCCACCATTCTCAGAGAATTTCAGGTACAGTGAAACAGAACTTTGGATGCTGAGTGAATTTTGTCGTCAATCACAGTATCAACAAAAAGTGTGCAGGTCTGTACTTCTGCAAGGTGAAATTCGACAGCAGTAGCGTTTCTTTATGATTACTGTATTTCTGCAGTAAGTGAATATTATTTTTCTGGCAGACATACATTAAAAGCATGGACAAAGACTTTGTGGCTGCCACAATCCAAGCCATTGGCCGCTGTGCTACCAACATTGGCGAGGTCAGGGATACGTGTCTGAATGGCCTCGTGCAGCTGCTGTCCAACCGAGATGGTAAGTCTTTCTTTGTAATGTGAACCTGTTTTAGAGCATTTCTTCAGTGAATAGGTATGGAGCTGAATTTGAACTGAACTCATTTCAGTAACTCAATCTAGGATGAAGAAGAACTTATTCAACGTTGATTTCTAATTTCAATGAGCAACTCTTCCTCTTGTTGTATAGAGCTGGTTGTAGCCGAGTCAGTGGTGGTTATTAAGAAGCTGCTGCAGATGCAACCGGAGAAGCACAGCGACATCATAAAGCACATGGCAAAACTAACAGACAACATCCAGGTGAGGCTGTCCGTGTCTGTTAAAGCAAAGGAACCAAGAGTTGTTGTCCCTTTTTGATGTGGAGCTACATCCCTGTCTATTACCAGTAGGAGAGGTAGATGTAAACAACCATTTAATTTAATTTTAATTGTTCTCAGGTGCCGATGGCGCGGGCCAGTATCCTGTGGCTGATTGGAGAGTACTGTGAGCACGTACCTAAGATTGCCCCGGATGTGCTGAGGAAGATGGCTAAGTCGTTCACTAACGAAGAGGACATTGTCAAACTTCAGATAATCAATTTGGCCGCAAAGCTCTATCTCACCAACTCCAAACAGGTGTGAATGACATGCATTTTTCTAATACTAGTATATAAAAAGACTATAAACATTTTCAGCAGTGTGTGCAGTGCTGCCAAGATTCAGCGCAAACACATAACTAATACAGCACATTCTGTTAACTCAAGTGTAAGAATCAAACATTATGTTTTTAAATATTTTAGTCATGCCTGGTAAGGCTGGGTATCACTACTCGTGCTGAGTAGTATCGAACCTTCTCCAGTCAATCGAGTACTACATTCAGTCCTTTTTGTAATTTCTATTTACATGGCTCCCAGCGAAACACACAACACACGGAAAGAAAGAGAAGGGCATACCTCTTTTTTACTTTCCTTGCCTATACACAGCCTAACTTGGGGGTCATCATTAGACACTGTAATGTCATATGACCACACAAACACAACCACATTTGCACATTCACGTGTACATACATAATCACATCCATAGGTATTCTTGTTTTTACTGTCCTCGTTCTACATGTCCATAATATTCCTTCTTCTCGCAGACCAAACTATTGACGCAGTATGTTCTCAACTTGGCCAAGTATGACCAGAACTACGACATCCGTGATCGGGCGCGCTTCATTCGCCAGCTCATCGTGCCCACCGAGAAGAGTGGAGCTCTCAGCAAGTACGCTAAGAAACTGTTCCTCGCCCTCAAACCTGCACCGGTTCTCGAGTCTCCATTTAAAGGTACAGAAACCATTTAAAAATTAAATCTCTTTTATGTCTTCCAGGAAAAGGAAAACTGAATTTAAAAAATCTAGATAATAGAAATGATTTGAACAATTTCATTTAGTACTTGATTACATTTAGTGCTTGGGTCCCCTGATGAAATACAAGTTTAAGAGAGTCACTACTAACTGATTATACTAAATTAAGTATTAATTTTCCTTTCACCAGAATAAAGTTATTTCACCACCAGCACTAGCCTAGTGCAGAGGTTTTCAAATTGTAAGGCACGCCTCCCCACGGGGATAGGAGAGTTACAGGGGGGATGCAGAGGGTGAGACGAAAGGCAAAGAGACTGTGTGAGGTAAAAGGGACAGGTGCAAAACAACAGGAAGTGAGTTATTGTAGTTTGTCCCCCTGATTTGGCTCGCTTATCAACATGAACAGCTGTTGCAGCTGTGGCTGTGATACAGAGCTCATATTAGGTAAAACACTTAGCACCCAATCTCCGCAATTTGCATCAACACATTTTCTCCGATATCCATAAATCTGCTTGGAAATCTTGGGGAAAAAAATAACTCCAGAACTTGCCTGAGAAGCATCACATAATTTAAATTTTCTTCAGTATCAAAGCAATACATTGACAGTTGTCTGCACATCCATGGGCACATTATAAACAGGAATTGTTAGACGCCAATTCGGCATACTTTAAATGGTGCCAATTTGCCAGAATGTAGCCCACACAACTAACTTATTCCATGGCAACATTGTACTTCCTGTGTATCACCCAAAGCCCCCAAATTATTAGGACCTGTAGTTCCAAAAATTTGAGAATGAGTACCTTATGTTCCTTCCAGATTTGCATTTTGGATTCCTTTTTTCTTGTGTTTTTGCAGATCGAGACCACTTCCAGTTGGGTTCATTGTCCCACTTACTGAATGCCAAGGCTGGTGGCTACCAGGAGTTGCCTGACTGGCCCGAAGCCGCCCCAGACGCCTCCGTGCGCAACGTGGAGGTGAAGGATTCTGTGCGTGCAGTGGGAACAGTAACATACAGAGACACAGGGACCCTCTGGGGTCTCCAAGGAACCCCAAAAGGTGGAGGGGGCGAGGGTTGCTCCTGCCTCAGAGCAGTGCCTCAGAGGGGCTGGACCGAGTCACCAGAGCCTCACATCCAATATAACATTAACTCCAATATAACATTGATTCCACTAGCCATCTTTCATTTACTTTCAGCTCATTAGCATTAACAGCTCATCAGTAACATGCATCCTTTTTGGCCACCATCTATTTCCAAATGGATGCTGCTTAACAACTCCATGGAGGAGAATGAGTGACAAAGGAGAAAAGAGGATTATAGTGTCTATTTAAAAACTTCTCATTCACTATGAAAACAGTCAGTGGTATTGAACTCCTCACCCTCTCTGCTGCACTTGCTTCTGCTCAGCAGCAGGTCACTCGCCCCATCCAGGTGATTTCTCACCGATGTTTGAGCCAATAGCACATGTGATACAGAAGGGAACAGACTTGGGAGTTTTTCCACTACAAATCAGTATCAACAGCAGTAAACCACATATCCTGTAGTATCTGCTAGAGTTTGCCCCAAGGGACGATTTTAAGAGGCCAGCACTTTCAATTATACAGGATGTCAGTACAGATGCAGCAAATAGTTGATATTATGCATCTGTAGTGTATTTCATTTGGCGTAATTATTCTCCAAAACTTCAATTAGAAACACACGTTATACTCTACTGGACTATAGCTGAACAAACAAACTTTTCACTGGATCTGAGTGTACACAGTATATTCTTCTGTAGAGCGTCATCCCAACTCACCAAATTCCCCCCTCTTCTTCTCCATCACATTCACTCCATGTGCCATCGGTTCATATCCAACAATGAGTGCTGAATGAAGACATGAAATCAAAACTCGGGTGTGTCACTTCTTTGTCAAAATCAAGACTCAACTCATAAAACCACTTGATTTTGAATTTCAGAAGTGACCTTGAGGATTGATTTTTGTCGTCATATTTGTTGATTTTTTTGTTACAATAGTGTGTATTTCTTTACTCACTGCCCAAATGTTACATACTTAGTGTTACCTTGTCATTTACTAAAATTAAGCCACAGGTGCATTGATATGGACCATGAGTTTTATTTTGATGTGACAGGTAGATTACAAGAGACAGGCTTGTTAAAGATCATACCAGGAGTTTGTTTTAGCCTACTAAATAAGTAAATAGGTTATTATCACCGGTAGAGAGTTAAAATGTGCTTGAGATAGCTGGTCTATCACAGTGAGCCATTTCTTGATTTTGTGTTGTTTTACATCATGTGAAAATGCAGCTGTGAGCAGGCATTGTTTTGAAAAACTCCCCCAGTATATCTGCATTCAAAGAAGCTCTGACATACTTGATAACTGCAACTAGGTTTATTGTGGTCTGGCAGGGATCAAATCTCATTAGCTTGTGATGTAATTTTAGGGACCTGCAACCGATGATTGACAGCTCACACATCAACATTAACCCTTTCTACAGCGGAGTAATCAAACTCTCAGTGTTTTGGTCTTTGCTTACAGCTTTCAAACTGGGAATAAACATGGCAGCTGTTCATGTATAATCCTCTAAATTACCAACCTAAATTACATAACTGTAGGCCTTGCAATTGCAAAAACATGTGACATTCTACGATATAATTTAGTTTAAATGGATATCAGATTCAGGTGTTTTGAAAGGTGATGCGTTAAGTCCTTGCTGATATTTCTCCAGTGTATCTGAGCCCTGTTTCAGAAAGCAGGCTTAACAAACTCTGAGCTTATCTGTGAGCTCTGTGTTGTGAGCTTGAGGTGGGAAACTCTGAATTTTCGGTTCCAGAACAGCTGATCAGAATAAGTTCAATGAACTCTGAGTATGTTGAGCTCCGATACTATGATTCACCATGGCAACAGGTAAATAAAGGCAGAGCCTCCATTTTAATCGGGTGGAGCTAGAAATATGAATGCGTGTCAACGCGGACCCTGATAGGCTCTAAAACGCAGGAGTGGAGGAAGGATCAATGCATTAACATTATTAGGCTAGCCTACTACACAGCGTTGCTCATTCATCATTTACCAGACTGGAATTTCCTTAATGAATAGTAAAGTGCTACAGCCTATTACAGTCGATTTTAAATAGGAAGGCTATATTTATTAAGCTTTAACCCGACGGGATAAAATGCTGGTGGCAATCGGCTACTTGATTATGAAAATATGTAGGCTATAGATCAAATATAAGACACAGTTTACTCGTGAACCTGTGATTGTAAAATCACTGTCACACCCAGCAGGTTAGCCTATTAATTATTTTTTGCAGTGGAAAATGTGTCGTCGTAGACGTCTATTTTACATTAATAAAATCTGTTTATTAATGCTGTCAAAACACATGATAAATACGAATGTTCCAATCAGTGCGACTACTATATGAAAGATTAGTACTGTTCATTGATCAGTTTTATAGGTTACATATTAAACAGTGATTACTGCAGTAATGTAGCCCACAGTAAGTGTTTCCAGTGCAACTGTCCACAGAGTCGCAGCGTTATACCTAAAGACGGACATAGATTTTATTCTGGGCTGAGGATAAATCCACGATGTGCGAAGATCTGGCCATACGTCGATGACAGATTAATCATAAAAGCGGTCATGTTCAAGATCATGTTTGGGTAAAAAAACTAATAGCCTATCTAACCGGGATTTTAAAGTTTTTAAAGATGTAAATGCGTTCAGATATGTGCTTTGATATCGACAGAATGAATGAGAAAATCAAACGGTGTGTCAGACAGCTGCCTCAGGCTCCCCAGGAGGGGAGGAGTTAGAGAGAAACTGACGGTTTTCCAACTTCTCCTGAGAACCTAACCTCCTCGGGAGGAGGTTAGGTTCTCAGCCTCAGTGACCGGAGTTACTGATCTAGGGATTATCTGATCTCGCTCTCTGAAACGGAAAACCCAGAGTTTCCCTCATCTCAGGCTCAACATACTCAGAATTTTCACTAATCCCGCTTTCTGAAATGGGATATGATAAACATATTTATTGTCACAATAACCAAATAAATACCAGCTATGACAGACCTACAGCACAGGGCACCCTGTGAGTAAAAACATGTTAGCATGCAACCTTGAAATAGCTAAAAAAGATGGAGAAATAATTGAAAACATCCAACTTCTCCCACTCCAGGAGTTAATGGCACAAATGGTAAAATCTATTCAAAATAACACATTTAAAAGTGATGAACTCTTGAACTCATGTGGCTGTGGGATCTCAAGATGTCTCAAATCTCAGCTTGTTGTTATTCAAAGTGTATTAAATTGAAAGAAAAACACAGCTTGGAAGGTAGGGAATCAGTCTGAAAACCTTTAGTGTGTTTTTGAGAAATGGTCAGCAATGATGTATAATATACATTTGTAAAATCAACAGTATGGTCCTTGAAGTAGAGGTTGATTTGCTCAGAAACTGTTCTGGGTCATAATCAAATGAGTGTCCCATTACAGCCACTCATGTTGTGGCTGTAAAAGCTGGGAGGGCCCCTCTGAAGCCCCAACCTCTCTCACGCGTTCTCCCTCTGCACGTTATGCATCTCCACAGATAGAGGACGTCATAACAAGCAGCGAGGGCCGGATCGGCTTGCTAGGAGACTGGCGAGAGGTGCCCCCACCCCCCCTACTCAGTTTGGGAGTGCGGTGGTGTTTGTTTTGATGACTGCTCTCTCTTTCCTCCTATTGTCTCTCACTGGTTATCATAATGTAGACACTGACGATTGTCAAGTTGAAGAGATAAGATTTATGAGATTTTACTTATTAGTGCAGATTAACAGAATATCTGTCTTTGTCGCCAAGTGGAAAGAGACCATTCTTTATTCTCTTTAAAGAAATTGTAGGAGTGAAGATGAAGAATAAGAGCTGATGCTAAATCTTAAGGACGAAGCAGATTCAAGAAAAAAACAGTCAAAGGGATTAGAAAGCCGAGCTTCACAGTTGACAGTTTCATATCAAGGTCCACTTGCTTGTAATGGAACTTTCGACCACTCTCCATGGTCTTCATCAGCAAATGAAATGTGCCAAGAAACTGTAGATGTTAAGCCTTTCCATGATGTAAAATTCTTTCGTTATTCTGAGCATGTTTTAGGACTTGTTGGCTTAAAAACTGAGAAAACAAAGTTAATTCTTGATGCAGCTGACAAAACAATGTCCACTCAAGGTCCACTTACTCACTTATTTACATTTACTTTTAAGCCAACAAGGACAAGGAAGTCTGTGTGTGAATGAGCGGCAAGTGCTTTCGATAAAAGTGGCATGCATATCAGTGATACAACCAAAAGCCCCAGAACAAGGGAGTAAGTGGACCTTGAGTGGAGTCTGGTTTGCCACCTGGACAGTTAGGCACTGTTTCTTCTTCTGCACCTAATTGATTATCACGTGAAATTAGTGACACAAATGTTGTGTGAAACCGAGTGATGTGATTTCTTACTGCATGACGGCTTCCCCTCTCCTGTTCCACCCGTTTCACTCTTCATTTACCTCATTTTATTCATGCTAGTGCAACATCATGCTTTGTCACTGATGAAGACATTTATACTAAATGCATTGTCATGTATTTGCTTGACGTATCAGTAAGTAGAGAATGATAATGTTGACTATTTAGTTCATTAAGTATATCTATATATACAGTATAATTAAGTTATATTGGAGTGTTTTAATTTAATCACAAAAAACTAAAGAATTCTTTTGATCATTTTAATAGCTACCTAATTGCCAGATAGTGTGGTAAATAAGTATACTGTGATTAAAATTTGGGGGGTTATTTTTGTCTCTGATAGCAGAAACTGTTCTCACACATCTTCTTTTTAGACCCTTCCTGTGCCTGTATCTCTTGCTTTCCTGACTTTTTTCTAAAAAACCTTTCCTTCCTTATCTCACCTCCATCCCAATCTTTTTCTTTTCTACATCTGCCAGGTATTTACGCTGCTTGAAAGAGTCACAACATTAACGAGTGTGAGTCAGTTAGCGGCACAGAGCCCACCTCCTTAAGCCTCAACCCATATAGCGGCAAAAACCCAAGTGCTTTTTAACACCCCGCCTAATGTAGTTGCTGTTCTGTGCTTAGCTCAGCCAAAGCTATCCGAAACACAGCACCCTCTTCCTCGGTCTCTGCCATTAAAGAAGTGATTCTTTTAGCAGGATGTGCAGTCCTCTGACACGTCAAGATGCATTAGCAGCCTTGTGGGTTTTAAATGGGGATAGAGCCATCCACACTCATTAGCTGATGGCTCTAGTTAATGAATTTGGTCACAGAAAGAGGGGTGGCCTCTTTTCTTAAAGTGTGGGAGGATAGTCAACACTCCTCAAAGACATCACTTCTCTTAATGGAACTGCTCCCTGTATTAAAAGAAAACCATTTCTGCAACTGGTCATGAAGGCATCACCTGGTGCTGACATCTATCTGTGCTAGAAAGAAAGAAAACCTCCATATGAGCATTAGTGTCTGTACTGAATTTGTTCTCTGACTGTCAGATCTCAAAGTGGATCTGACGGCTGGCTCCATTTGGCTGCATCACGCCCAGGCAGAGGCATTCATGGCCATGCTACTGTAATCTGCCCACGTCTCTGCTTCTGTCTGAGGGGTTTGTCACTGACGCAGATCTGACGGCTTACTGTTTGAACTCTGCCAGGTGCCTGAATGGACCAAATGCAGCAGCCGAGAGAAGAGGAAGGAGAAGAAAGTAGAGAAGCCGTTCTACTCTGACTCTGAGGGCGAGTCTGGGCCGACGGAGTCAGCTGACAGTGGTAACTTTAGGGTGCTGCTGGCTATGTTGGTGCCATCACATCCTTTTAGCCAAACGAGTAGCGTCCACCACAGATGTGTTTGTGTGTGCGAGAAAGAGATTTTTGTTGAAACCCAGTGAGAAAAATCTATTTAAGGATAAGGCTACCAAGATTCAATGTTGTTCTTATTGTCAACAAATCACATAAAAAGACCCACTCTATCACTAATGTGTCAGTTCGCGTCTCAGCTCCAAGCTCTTTAGTCCTACTGAAATTGCAAGTCTTAAAAAATTGGTCATAAGTATCGGTCCATCCATCATCTTTACCCGCTTATCCATGCAGGGTCGCTGGGGTGCTGGAACCAGTCCCAGCCAACATTGGGCGAGAGGCGGGGTGGTAATAAGTATATAGTTAAATTTTTAAAAAGGCTCAGAAATCATAAAAAGCGTAAATAGGTTATTTGTTGTGGACTATTGTCTGCAGCAGAAACATACACATTTGTAGAATCCAAAACTTGGATTTATAAATTTTTGTTTTTGGTGGTGGTGGTGTTGTTTTTCATGGGATTTGTTGTCAGTGGGAAACAAAATATCACCAGTCTTATCCTTGAAAGGACAACGTTATATTTACTCTCTTTAGTATTATCTACTGTAGTAATACTACTGGTAGTAGTGCTAGTTTCCTGCTTTAGTATTATGTTTCGATGAGTGAAGAGACTCAAATCTGTGTCTTACTATCCTAATTGGTATTGTCAAAGATTTTTTGGGGAGGTTAGTCTTTTGATTATCCTCTGGTGTGTCAAATATAAGTAAGTGAAATAAAATACGTAATAAAACCCTGGATGTCAGTTTACGCCTGACAAGTTGTCTAGTCTTAGTAAAGACTAACAACATCGCTTAAACCTACTTTGCTGACTTTGATGTCAATACAAGCCAGCACTAAATTATTAATAAAAAAATCAAAATATTGTGGAAAAATACACCATTGTTACAAATACACAGGTGTAGTATAAAATTGTATTTCTGATCACTGTGTGTGCGTGTGCAACTCAGGTATAACCTAAGAGACAGAAAATCTGGAAATGTTATTGGTGCTGCCGAATCTTCTTTTTATTGGAACCTGCCTAGAGTGATGTCTAGAGTATCAGTAATACAAGAGATAATACAAATTTGACCTACTCCATTGATAAATGTCAAGTAAAAACTGGAACAAATTGTGATTTTACAGATCAAGAAGTTACGTTATATTTGACCGTGACACTTTCAGGAATTGTTTAATGCTTACTTGTTTCATGGTTCATGTAAAAAATCCATGTTTGTCTGTGCATCTTGTCACTTGTCGCTGGATAAGGGGTATACTTTCCAGGCAGACTTTCACGTCCCTGTTTTCTGTGTAAATGAACTGACCTGCTAACCCTCTGACCCTGACCTTTTTCCTTTTCAGAGTCGGACTCTGTCAGCGGCTCGGAAAGTCGCAGTGGCAGCGAGGAGAGTGGGTCGGGATCAGAGAGTGAAGAGAGTGAGGAAGGCTCTGAGACTGAGGAAGAGGAGGAGGAGGATGAAGATGAAAAAGACAAGAAGAAGAAAAAGAAAGAGTTAAAGAAGCCAGTGCAAGAAAGTGAAAGGTAGCACATGCTTCTATGTTGAGGGTTTTTTTGTCGTGATATTAAGGACACTGCCCCAGCCAAAAAGAAAACGTGGATCCAACCTTTTGCTTGCATTTTAGATCTTTTAGATCTGTGAATACTAAATTCATGATATTCTATTCTGTTAGTAGGTAAATCCAATTCATCCTCAGGTCCCTAGCCAAATATCTTTTTAAAGGTTCAGTGTGTAATATTTGGGAGGATCTATTGACAAAAATGAAATATAATATAGATAACTATGTTTTCAGTGGTGTATAATGACTTTACTTAATAAACTGCTCTTCTGGGTGCCGTTGTGCAACCAATTTTACAGATTTGGTAGTAGAATCAGTAGATTAACAGTAGAATCTGTCTCATCTCTTGTAATAATAACTCTGGGATCCTAATGGGAGTTTTTGCTTTCCTTTCCAGCGAGCAGAGCAGTGAAGAAGAAGAGAGGAAGCACGTGAGGAAGAGTAAACAACGTAAGAGTGACTCAGAGTCTGAATCTGACGAGGAGGAGAGCGAATCTGAAAGCAGCCAATCAGAGTCTGAAGACTCTGAGTCGGAGGCAGAAGTCAAAAAGAAGAAAAAGGTATCGATAATGTGTCCACATAAGAAAAACACACTAAAATGTTAAATACAGGTGTAATCAGGACCCTGCCTACATCTAAGAAATGAAATTCTTCTTCTTCACTGCCTCGTGGATAAAACATTCATGTCTTTAGACTGCCCTACATGCATGCAGTAACATAAAAATCTGCTTCTCTTTCATCCTCCTTTCAGGCAGCTGTATCTAAGCCTCCTTCTAAGCCTGTCAAGAAAGAGAGCAAGAAAGAGAAGAAAGAAATGTCTCTGCTCGACCTCGATGACTGTGAGCATTTTCATCTCTGTAAGCTTTCTGCTCTGAAACAGTAGTGACTCATGTCCTCAGGCACCTCAGTGAGTTAACGTTATTGAACAAGGATGTTTGCAAATTGGGGTTATTTCTAAAAATCACAGTAATAGGTGTCCTTGACTATGCCAACTCTTCTGGTAATCAGGAAACTACAAAAAACTAAAATGTGTACCTACAAGACATGATGTAAGTCAGGAATGAAACTCTTTCCCGATACTTCTCACACTCCCGTCTCTTTTCCCAGTTGAACCTGCTCCCTCTCCTCAAGCCACACCCGTCAACTCCTTCCTGTCCAACAGTCTAGCGACTGACCTGGAGGGATTGTCTTTGTCTGACGCTGTTCTCTCTCCGGCAGTAAGTACTTCACGTTTCTCTCATCTTCCTGGTTAGTGACTTCACCCCATTAGACAAATTAGTACTCTTGAAGAGGAAGACCCACTCTGATATCAACCATTTCGGAAAAATAAGTTTTGAAAACAGTCTAATGATTGTTAATGATTCTCCATCTCCTCCTCTGACTACAGACTATCGCTCCCTCCAGTGCCCTGAAGAACTATGAGCTGCTGCACCGGATCACAGGGGAGGGTCTGTCGGTGGGGTACTGCTTCAGCCGACAGCCATTCAGCCCAGACGCCAACATGGTGGCGGTGCAGATGCAGTTCACCAACAACGCCACCTCCGACACCAAGAACCTGCACATGGAGGATGTGAAGCTCCAGTCTGGGATGAGGGTCAAAGAGTTTCCTGAGATTGGTGAGTGACGGGGCCCACTGGGGACAGATCCTTTGAGTGCCACGCGATCCAAAAAGACAGCAGTTTTCCTTTTGCTGTTCTTAGAACCTTACAAGTAGTGGAGATAAAAATGTAAAGGTTGAAGGTGGTGCTAGAGGAAAGGTCAGGTTGAGATCAAATTTGCTACATTGTGTCCCATTTACCAACTACATATTCTAATTGTGTGCTGTATGTACAATTCTACAATTGTGATAGTATACTTAATGTTTTTTAAGAGTAAAGGTACTTAAATCAAACTGCAACTTTAGCTGCATGTCGTCCTAAAGCTCTGTCTTACCGCCATTCACATTTCGATTTATTTACATTTCTTTGCAGCTCCTTAATTTCCTCTGTGCATTGCATTCTGTAGTAATGGTGCATACCAACCGCACAAATCTGTTTTATAGTATCCATACTGCCCTATAGATCAAAGATTATCTTCCAGTGGGATCACAGCACATATTTAAAGCCTGCTTTGTAGTATGTAGTAATGGAATTGGGACATACGTAGCTTAGATTTTTCCATAAATCACATGTAAAAACATGCACAGTCTGCAGCGGAGGACACAAGTTTAATCTCAGATCAAATTAGTTTAGATGTTGACTGAAGAGGTTTATTTGTTCTTGTGTGTTGACAGAACTCCTGCCGGCAGGTGACACGGCCACCGCAGTGATGGGCATCGATTTCTGTGACTCAACACAAACCGCCAACTTCCAGCTGTGGTGAGTCTGTGTTTTAGCGTGCAGACTTCCTGCAGTCCTCTTATAATACTGTGTGAAAACAGAAGAACTTGCTTTGTTGCATGTGTCTGCAGCTCAAGTGAACAATTACATTTTATCCAGGATTGGAGCTCTGTGTACAGGATTGAGGAAACAAATAAAACAATAGTAATATAAGTTCAGAAACCCCCCTGTACTTTTAGAAAAATAATGATTACTAAACTTGTTGTTTTTTGTAATCCATTGTTAGCACTCACACCAGGAAGTTCTTCGTGTCAATTCAGCCACCGGTTGGGGAGCTGATGAGGCCCGTCTTCCTGACAGAGAATGAGTTTAAAAAGGAGCAAGGTGAGTGATAAAAGGAAATTAAACAATTCTATTAAGGGATATAGAATATAAAAACACCATGACTTTACTGCCATAACATAGGAGGAGTCAGACACTAATGTACGCCTGTACTGTGTGGAGGTGAATACATGTGTTTCATATTTCCTTTCTTACTAATTCTCATCACTTTATTATTATTTATTATTATATTTTCTTTTTGTATTCTAAATGTATCTAAATGTATTATTCAAAAAATAGTGGAAAAGGGTTTTCCAATGAACTAGTCATTTTTTCCCAGTATTTTAGATCAAATCATAATCTTAAAGGTGACTTTCTCCATACTGTATATTTGATTGACAATTGCAGTCCGGTCGTCCTTTTGTTGGAAGGTTTGACAGCAGCCATTTCTATGTGATGACTTAATTTCTGTCACCCCAAAGTAAAGAGATATTCATCCTGAGGTTATCCAGGATTTTCTCCAGGTATGTGACAAAAGAGATTAGGACTTCTATACCAAATTTTTTTTTTATTGTAGGTAAACATCTGTTGGAAACAAAGAAAGGAAACCTGCTGCACTTTTGTTAATCAAAGACATGTGCATTCAATAACTGAACATAAACAACACCCACTGATAAAATGACTATAGTACGGACTGTAGGAGGAAACATCATTAAAAAAGCTCTTAACAGTAGAAGAGAATCAACTCCACTTTCATCTTTTCACAATCATCAGCATTTATTTTCAGATTTTGTCCCTGTGGTATAAGCTGTACACACATTTTATGTTACTTTGAGTTAAATGTGCATTTAGAGGAACATTTAGGGATGCATTCACACCCAACCTGTTTGGCTCAGTTAAAATAAACCCTGCTGCGTTTGCCTGGTTAATAAGGTTCCTTTGGGCTGATATTAAAGCTCTCCAGCGGACTCTTGTGCAGTTCGCTTGTGATGTGAAAGCAAACGTACCAACCGTAGGATTTTATGACAGCAGATATGTGATTTTAGCATTATTTCAAGAGCTAAACTACTAATAAATCGATCTGCTTACTGTGAAATGCATTCAGGGAACAATCTTTTAATTGTTCTGTACAAGCCATGTATGTATTTATGCAACAGCTGTTAAAACTGCTGTGCTTGTACTCTGTGTACTTCATCAGTTCATTAATTACATTAAAGTGTGACATCAATCCCACAGTATTAAGCCCCAAATCATTAGTGTACAAGACGCATTCCTTTCGTCCTGTCTCTACCTGTTACTCATTTAGTCTTACACATATTTGATCGATTTGGACTCTAATAATACTTCTAATCAGCTATTTCTTCATGAGGTCTTTGTGACACCAAAGAACATAAATAATCATAAGCATTACAGTGCTGCATAAACTTCAGTCACCAGAATTTGATTTCCCCGCGTGGGTCCTGATGAGACACCTATGATGACACTCTTGGACAAAACTGTCCAATGAGCTAGTTACCTCTCGGCCTGTACAACTTCACGTTTACTCCTCTTGGTTCATTTGTAAAAGTCAGTGTGAACAGGAACTTGGACCAGAACTAAAATACAACAATGTATAATTCTTGTCACTTCGTCCAGACCAACTGAACCGAACTACAGGTGTGACAGTTTTAAATTTGTATTCTTTTGTAATTGTCCATTAAAAGACACAACAGTCACTGTATATAGACACATGAATAACCACAGTATTGCATGTTTCCTTATGCAGGAAACTGTCTCAGTACCCACACTTGAGGCATTCGTGAGTAGTTAAGTGTCTACCTATGTGAGATATTTCTGGTAATCACTTGAGTGCTGGAGTGCGGGGTTCAGTGGAGCACTCTTCATTAATGATAATGAGGCCCTCCTAAGGCTCTGTCAAGATCAGATCTTTTATTGTTTTTATTTAATTTCCACATAATTTACAAATATCTAGGTTAAAATATACAGTACTGCAGTTGCATTCAAGTGATGGTTAAATTAATTCTCATTCAGGAGCTCAGAGGAGCATTATATTTAATAAATTGAGTTACACAAAAGCACATAGCTTTACTGTACATAAAAGACAGCTAACATATTATTTTGAAAGTCCTATATCTGTTTTAAAGAAATTAACTTATTTTTCAAAATCATCAAAAAATCTGTCAAAATAAGATATATAAATAGATAGAACTGTCGACAATGTCAGATATACAATATTATTCTTATCACTCTTATCAAGAAGAATAGATTCATTTATATTAAGTGATAACCGTCTGAGGAGGTTCTACCATAACTGCTTATAGTGTTTGGACACAAATAGTAATATTAAGGTTCATTCCAGCAGGTCATAAACTTGTCTGTTAGTTATTGTCGGTCACAAAACCAGCTCCTCGGTGCATTACTGCCAACACAGTAGACTCAGTAGACCTAAGTGAATTGTGGGATGCATTTGGCTCTGAATACTTATTAGGAAAAGTGCTAATCAATAAGTTAAATGAATTGTGTGTTGGTATATTTCCACCGTGGGACACACTTGTCTAATGCCTAGTGATGTTTGAACGCTGAATTATGTGCAAGTGTGGGTATTGGGACAGATCTGGAACAGAAGAGTTTACTGGCCACTTTGAATTCCTTATAATCCGACTAAGTTTCTGAAATGCAAAGTGTTAGGCAGAGGAGCTACAGACAGTTTCCAGCATGTTTTTGTTGTTTGGTGTTCATTTCCCATCCTGACTAACACTGAGCGAGTTTTGAGCTTTAACAAAGCCATAGTGACTCTTTAAACATGTGTCATATCCACGGTTCCTCCCCTCTTCGTACTGTCCCCAATAGAGAAGCTATTACAGACTCTAGGTAAGTTGGCTTTGATAGATTTGTTTTTCCCTGCCATCTGTGTGCCCACCTGCCTTTTAGCCAACCTCAACCTCACACAGACCCTCCACTCCTCCTCCCTCCTCTAACTCCTCGTGCTGACTCCCCCTCCTCCCCTCCCTGCCTTGGTAATCAACACTTAACTGCTTCTCCGGGTCTGTAGCTGTAGAATCACTAGTACTAACTTGCATCTTTATAAAGGCCACTCACACTCTGCTACGCCAGGAATGACTGCAAATGCTCATCCACTGATCCGGATCCACTCTTCAAGCACCCTGTGAACAAAAAGTAACACATAAGGCTCAGAGCAGCACTCGATCATGTGAACCATCGCTCATATTTCTATTACTTTGATCTTTCAGACTGCTGATAACCACTGACCATGTTGGGAATCTGAAGTGTTGCAATATAACAATATAAAATTTTTTTGCCTGAATGGTTTGTTGCAGATTCAAACCTGACAGATTGTTTTTGTGATTTGCAGGTCAAAAGACATCTGGATGAGCCAGAGCTTTGTTTTTAAGATGTCTTGGTTTCAGCGTCTTTTTTTTTTAACATGCAGCAATTATTGTCATTGCTGATTATTTCTTGATTAACTAATTGTTAATTTAGTTCAGTGTTTTATAACCTTTTTGGCTCAGGACTGTTTAAAACAAAGCTTTGTCGTTTTGGGGGACATTCTCCTTCTTCTTATTGAGGAAATAGGGTATCATAAATTAAAGAGATTATAAAGCCCCTTGAGGCAAATTTGAGATTAGTACTTGAAATATGTCTGTACATGATGATCAGTTCACCCAAAGTGTTATATTTAAACAGTTTCTAAAGGCCTGAATATGTAAAATTATGCAGTCATTCATAAGAAAAAAAACCCAGATTTTATACTGAAAAAAGAAACATTATTTTGTCCAGTTTTTTTGTTTGTTTGTTTGTTTTTTTTATCTTAAGTAGGGCCCCCTGGGTTAGGAGCCACTGTTTTTATTCAATAAATTTCCCCCAAAATGATGTCTTTAGATTACTTGTTTTACGTAACCAAAGTACAAAAAGATATTTAAATTTAACAATGATATATATATAAAGCATCCAACTCTCACATTTAAGGAAGTTAGAACCAGCAAATGCCTTCTACAATTAGTCAGTTAATCAAATTGTTTAATTTTCGGTCAAGTGACCAAATTTTTCAGCTCTAGTTAGGACTTGATTAACAGTGAAATAGTCATTCTGTGAAAGCTCAGTAAATAAGCGGGTTTGAACCAAGATGCACGGCTCACAGATAAGCAGATTATGTAGAATTTCACATTTACTCGTGAAAAGGAGGGTTACTACAGGGCAGGAGGGAGTGGCAGGAGAGATAGAATGTAACGTGGAAAAACAGAGTAAACAAGCTGGGGTTTTGACACATTCAAATGCTGTTGAAACATCACTGTATATGTAATCACACGGTGAAAAACTAGGTATTTCAACCTGACTTCTTGATGTTTTTTGACCTGACCTTCTTGATGTTTTGGACCTGCAAAATCTGCAAAATCAAGAAGAGAAAATTGCTTTGGTGCAAAATGTCTTACTTTGAAACTCCCCCTCGGCTTCTAGTGCACAAATTTGCCTCTTTAGTGCTTTAAATTGACCAAGAAAACTGAGCCACTCCTCTACTGTGTTCAGTGGGAAGCATCAGTGCATTCCAGTTTAAGTTAGCATTTTGTAATTTTTTTGATGTATTGAGTATTACATCCATCTCCTTAAAGGCTGCAGGAGATGCTTGTGTATAAATCACTTTTGTGTTAACCATATATACAGTGTCTGTACATTATGCTGTATATGTCTGTAGCTGGTAGATATCCTGAAAAATAGATTTTATTGTACTTATTATTTACAAGCACTGTATTGAGTCCCCACTCTGATACTGTACAAGCAGCACCCTGTTATGTATTGTTGTATTAGTTAATAACTGCTTTAACTTAGAGCTTTCCATTTGACCAGTGCTCTGCTCACTCCTCCACAGGTCAGCTGATGGGTATGAACGAGATCACGGAGAAGCTAACTCTGGACGTAAAGTGTCGGAACGAACACGCCATTGTCCAGAGGGTGACCACTGCCGCCAACCTCAGCAGAGTCCCCTGTGGTTCAGATAAAGAGTGCAGGTGAGCAGAAAGAAAGATAATAGAAAGTGACAAAAACATGCATCATCGCTTTAAGTAGCAGTTGTGTGTGAAATCCTGTGTATTGTTACACCTTTCATGTTAAAATTTCAGTAAAGCAAGTATGTATAATGTATTTTAATCAATGAATTGTTCATATGTCCATCTCTGTGGTGGAGTAGCATAAAACACACAAACTGGCACAAGGTCTGTGGCTTCAGCAGCTTTAAAAGGTTGGTTCACTCAAATAAAAAATAAAAAGCAAGTAAAGACATGACTAATGTTGCCTCTCAAGTTTATTTCATGTGATTACCCAAAAATACTTGTTAGACGGAAAGAGAAACATGTCAAGCAAATCCTGAACTGCAGAAACATGTTCTGAGACACCGTTTATTTAGTTCAGAGTGTCTAAATACCAGCAGAGGCCACTGAGAACATTTTCTAGTTTGATGAACCAACCCTTTAGTGCAGCGCCTTCATAAGGCTAACAAGTGAAAGTTGTTTCAGTCAGTTTAGGCATTTCAAACAATTTGACCTTACAGTGCCCCCATCTGGCTAATCACTGCAGTGGTCATGCAAAACACAGCAAGATGTACAGTATCATCTCTCCTTGTTTTGCTACAAATTGACCAGCTGTGTCTTAACATTTGCACTATAATGATAGATAGATAGACTTTATTGTCATTTCCCTGGGTATTTGCATACACAGAAAAAACAAATAGTTTCTCATCAGCCCCCTTTGTAGTGCATCTATCATTATGTCATATGACATAATGTCATTATAGCGCTCCCATTTGGCCAATTAACATCAAACAACACATATTTTTAACACAGGAGAACAATTTGTCTGCAGAACTGAGTGATAGTGAAGTATTAATGTTCACAAGGCAACAAAAACTTCTGCAAACATCTTCACAATCCAGAGATCTGAATAGAATACTTGAGAAGATGCACTTATTTATTTGATTTCAACATTTCACCAAATGATAATAAATATTTTAGTAAATATTTTGATGCACCTGAATCAAGATGTTTAACTAGTTATCACAGTATTAATCTTGTCAAGATTTCCCACCTCTATTTCAAGATGCATTATTCTTTCCTCCATTGTCAAAGCAGGTTTTTCCTTCAACAGTTATAAATTGTGATCTTTATTGATTGTGTGATTCATTAAGTTTATGGTGAGCTGATTTTAACACTAGAACACAGTTTAAATATATTTTAGTAATTTCAGTTTATTCTTAGTGCCAGTAAAAAAATTGTGACAAATGTTTTTTTAAATCAAAGACACTTACTTACAGCATCACATGTAGATGTTTAAAAGACTGGTGTTAGGTCATTATTGTGCATAACTGTTCATAAACGTGTCAGACTGTTCGTCATGTTGTTTTTTTATTTGAACCTGCTGATTGACACACGTGCTTCCCTCCTTTATTCTGTGGCTTCAACTTTACTTTCTGATCTTTGCTGCCTTGACCTCAGTCCTCCTGTTCCTCCTCCTCCTCATCCTGTCCACAGGTTCGCAGGCAGGACAGTGACCAGCAGCAGCTTGGTGCTGGTCACAGTGGCGACCAAAGAGGAAGGAGCCGCCCAGCTGACGGTCAACTGTGAGAAAATGGTGATCGGCACCATGCTGGTGAAGGACATCCTCCTAGCTTTGACACAGTGACGCCTGCCTGCGCTCGACCTTATGCCCCCTCACTCCAACGCGCCTCTCACATATCGTCCGAGACTCATCACACGTGTAGCATCTCCTCCGTTCTCCTGTAAGCAGTGAGGAAGTTTCCAGAATGTTTTATTCCAGTTTGTTGTTTTGTTCAAGAGCCCTCTACTTTTAGAAATTATTCCTATATTCCGTGAATGCCACAGCTGTACTGTGCGTGATATTTTTGACAATCAGACATGACTGATGGTCGGACATGATATTAAATCCCTTTCCCCCTTTCTAAAGTTTCTTATATGCCATTGTTCAAAAACACTTATTTTGCAACAGATTTTCCTTCCTTGAGGAGCAAGGAATTTCATTGACTCCAATTTCTTTAGTTGACAAAAAAAAATGTTTTAAGAGTTAAAAACCTTAAATTTTGTTTTCACAAGGTCCACTTAATGTTTTTGCAGCTTTCAAACACATCTTGTGGCCTTTCTCAGCAGCTGGAGTTCACTCGCTTGTCATGGACTGAGACTGAAATGAAGCACCTTTCGTCATAAGACATAAAAAGGTATTAATACAAGATAATAAAGAATCATGAGACAATATAAAAAGACACATAAATAGGATTTAAACAGCATAAAATGATATAGAAGATAAAAATAAGCCACAGTGTGCTACAATGTGATCTATGATACATATGAAAAGTCCTAAATTTTTATGTTATTTTAAGTTTTATACCTTGAAGTCAAAGAACTGAGAGTTGGAATGAACCTCAAGTTTATTCCAGATAATGTGGTGCATAAAAACTGTAAAGACTTTTTAGCTTTGACTCTGGGAACAGTAAGAAGATCTGATAAGTCTGAACGGTTGTCATGACATGACCATACATACATACTCCACCTGCTGAGGAAGGCCATGAGATGCAGTTTCGAAATCACAGTTAGTGAAATGTTGAAAATGTTTCTGTCTAAACAAAAGGAGGTCTTTCTATCCCCATAATCTGAGAAAATAAAATATCCACTTTTACCCATAAAATGCAGTTTTGTTAAAATTATTTAGAAATAAGGTGCGTAATTGTGAGTAATTGTTATTCTTTGACAAGTGGATGCACAAATCTGTCACACCAATTAAAATTCTTAGCTTGCTATATTAGCTATCAGACTGTTTTAAGATGTAGATAATATAAGTAATAGATTATATACTGAAGGCATAAACTCCTCCAAAAAGCACGTCACCACAAAAAACACAAACTGTAATGTGTAATCAATTCTCATCCAGTTATTTGACATTTGTTTTTACTTGAATGTAGCATGAAGGCTCGACTGAGACAACAACTACCTATAACTCATTCCATTTTGGCACAATAAAAGTTGTTAATCAATAACTCAACACTCCTGGGAATAAAGAAATATAAGATCATAAAACTCAAATTCTGCGGTTTTAGCATTTGCCTAGCTGTCATGTTTGGATGTATAAATGTTATTGTATGTATTGCAACATGTAATACAGTACTACTATAAGTAAAGTGTGGTGTGTGTGAGTGTGTTTGATGATGGCGCTGAACATTGACCCGGCAAACATTAACTGGTTGTTTTTCAAAATGGCTCAAAATGACACGTGACTTGAAATCATCATGAAGCACATTATTACCATCAGTCCACTCCCATTCTCTTTGATGACTGATATAAGCTACCTTGGTTAAAACATGATTTGCCTGTCTTATTTATTTGTAGATTCATACATTTGCCTAACAAACCAATTTCTGATGCAATTGTTATTGACAGCAGAATTGCGGATTGTAGAAAAATCTTAAACAAATCTACAGAGAACAACATTTTAGTGGATGTTTAAAGGAGCAGTTATTTGGGATATTACATCATTTTCTTTCTTGCCAAAAATTAGATGAACAGGTCGATACCTCCCCTCACGTCACGTGGGGTGGTGATGGCGCATAGATAAGATGCTTGCCTTTGGTGTGGGAGACCTGGGTTCAAATCCCACCAGTGTCTGAGCAAGACACCCCTAGTTGCTCCAGAGGCACGTGACCTCTGACATGTATAGCAATTCTAAGTCACTTTGGATAAAAGCGTCAGATAAATGTAAATGTCTCTACCGTCAGGAAGTGGTTAGCTTATAATAGCTAGTTTTTGTGTCAGAAGAGTGATATCGATCTTCTCATCAAATTTTTGCCAAGACAGTGAAGAAGCATATTTTCCTAAAATGTTAAATCATTAATTTAGGATTAAAATATAGCCAAAGCCTTCCCTTAACACCTCCTGTAAACATAGCTGATACTGACTTAAATTTTTCCATTTAAGTCAATGTAAAGGTAGCATCTAGGCTAAGAGAATACATTATAATACCTATAGATTATAAGTGAATGCTTATGGTAATGTTAAAACATTTTCAAGTTGAGTGTTTCCTCTCATTTGTCAGGCAACACTGTTTTCATGCCTTTTTACTATATTTTGATTTAAGGTCATGTGGCTTCTCTTTTCTTATGGACCCTCGTGTGTTGAGTGGCTGCACGTTTCTTATCTTTAACATATTATCTGTGTATTTATTTAATGTTTCTTTACTGTTGGAAGACGGAACAACTGTGTTTTACCAAAGGAGTACATTATAGTCAAACTTTAGCCCTCCTTGGGGAGAACTGAGCAGCAGCAGTGGACGGTTTTATTTTGGCCTTTTTGTACCTGTTGCATTGTTTAACCACACACACCTGAAATTTCCAGTCACTTCACGATGAAGAATGTAGAGTAAGAAATCCTACTTTTAATGTAAAAATATACTGAAAAGGAGACTGTTTTCGATGAAACACTTCATGTCTGGTAATTTGTTCTATCTGCACCGGCTTTCAAATATCCAAAAGTATGGTTTATCATACTGTGTGTGGTTGTGAAATGTGGTCCTGAAGTATTACAAGTTTATTTATTCTACAAATAAAACATACAGCTACATTGTCATGTGTCTTCTGTCTTATGGCCTGCCAAACAATGGAAAAACACTGGACTGCAGCACTGCTTAATCCCAAATAGTCAGTTGTAATTACTGAAGGAACAATAAACATGTTGAGCTGATAATGCTGACAGTTTGAGTAATGGCAAGAGAAAAAGGAAGTTGTAAACCAGCCTGCTGTAACACATCCATCTGTTCTGTTCTAGCGTTTCTACCGCAACTGTGGCATCTTTGTAGCATACTGTTGCTTCATTGAAAATGTCAACTTTGATTTTACATTATTTCAGGTGGCATCCTCATTTTCAAGTGTTTTCAAAAATGTCAAAGCAACCAAGTTCATTTTACTCTTGTACTGTACTTAAGTACAAATTTGAGGTACTTGTACTTAGTAATAGTAATTCTATTTTATGCTACTTTATTTAACTACAGTTCAGAGGGAGATAATGTACTTTTTACTCTACAATTTTGCAGCTATAACTGTATAATGCAGGCCACACATTCACAATCTAATGTCATATCAGTCAAAAGGGACACTTTACTGCAGAATAAGTACTTTTACTCTTACTTTTACCACATTTAGCTGACAATACTTTTCTACTTTTACTTAAGTAGGTTTTTGAGTACATTACTTTTACTTAAGTAAGGAACCCTGAGTTGTATGAGAGCGTAGGTAATATTACACAACACACACACAGCTGAGATGAACACAAGTAGTTTATTTTAAATAAATTGCTTCACTAGTCACAAAGTATTTTGAAACTTGAAAACAGAATCACTGATGGGAATATGAGCCCATCAGCAATGTAGTCACTCAGGCTGATGTAAAGGTGTGACCAGCAATCTCTTGTCTCCCACAGGAGGGCTAAAGTGGTGTTGTCCGGTTTGAGCAAGAAAATTACAGATTTGGTACACAATGACTCACTTTTGCAGTGAAAATAATTTTCAGTTGCATAGATGTACACATGATTTGGCGTTTAAAGTACACTTGTGATTTTTATTTTATTTTGAGAACAGACATTTGCTAATATATTGCAATGGCTGTGCATATCTTTGGGCCTGAAAAACAATCACAACTGTAAGGGTTGTGTAAATTACAAACTAAAACTGACTTTTGCCATATCTTTAACTAATGGCACACACAAAACTCTTGAGCAACGAGATAATAAGACACGCCACGTAAAAGCCCGAAACATCCTTCGAGATCTTTTTCAGTTAAAGGTGACATAAACAAGAACATTTTTAAAAATGAGTTGTATGTCAGCCCCTAATCCAATCACTAATTATACTCCAGAAACTCAACATCGTGTTCATTACTACTTTTTTTTAATTATAAGATTTTTGTAGAGTTTGGAGACTGGCAAACTTTTTAAAGGTGTCCTCAGTTTGTAGTCTGACTCACTTCTGGTAAGGATTTTAATCCTCACAAGCTCACAATATATACACTGTAGTATATATATATATATATATATATATTTCTCTTTCGTCTTACTCACTTTCCTGAATAATAATTCTTGGAAAGTGGTGAGAGCCCACTGTCTTTTCACAATTTCTCTTGTTGGTATTTTAAATGAGGCACCATAAAAGGCACAGAGAGATGACAAGGCACAGGATTCCAAAATCCCCTAGGAGCAGAAAGGGGACATAAAAGCAGCCTCCAGTCTCCTTTCATAAGGATGATTGCTAATCATGTATTAATTTAAATGAATGTTATTTAGAGTCTGAGCCATCAGGTGAGCTCAGTCTGCCTGGTTTGCGGAAGCAGGAGAGACACCAGTCCTCCAGTCAGCAGCAGAGCTGACACCAGCAGGATTGGTACGGCACAGTTTGTGTCCACCAAGTTTCCAAAGACCACGTTACCCGTGATCGCTGCCACTCGGGCCACTCCTGTGAAGAAACCGAGAGCAGAGGACCTGAAAAAAAACAAAAGAAGAAGAACAGGAACACCACATGTGAGCAGCTTTGGGCCTATTTACTAAAAAACAGAGCTAATTAAGTCAATAAAAAAAAGAGCAAAAAACACACAACTTCCTCAAAACGGTGAAGAATCCTGCCGATTTATCTGCTGACATAACCTACTAAATTTGCAACATGAACTACATAAAAATAAATAAAAAGGAATCATCATATTAGATCAAAGACAAAATTTTGGAAAATTTAACAACCACATTGACAAATCTAAACCGGCATGTGTAAGCCACTTTTATGGACTTTGCTGAACATGAGTTGAGTTTTAAGAGAAGATACCGTATATGGGTCGGGTAGAGCTCTGTCCCCACCACATCCAAGGCGTTCCAGGAGATCACTGACACGCCGCTGAAGACACAGGAGAGGGCCAGGCTCTGGGCTTTGGTCTTGACCAAATAGATGAGCATGACGCTCAGACTGGACACCAGCAGGCTGCAAGCTGGAGACAAAAAAAAGGGGGTGAAGAGATTTAGGTTCAGGCATTATTCAAGGATTCAAGGTGTGAAACTGGCTGGTTTTGTGGATGGACGTTTCTTAGCAGCACTACCTTGTGGTATCTCAAGGTCACAGATTATTTCATATTCTTTTAATTACAGGTGTGGAGGTAACCCAGCGAAAGCAAGCTGTGACAAGGAGAACCTTTGGTATGACTGAACATAAGAACAAAAAGCTGTTTATAGGTATAAGTAATCAAGACTGATGCACAGTGTGGTAAAGCAGTGCTTAAACCTTGATAAAATATTTTTACAAATTATTAAAGTAATTATTTGTTGTAAAGAATCCCAGCTTCAATTGAGTTTGAGGAGGAAGACTTGAGTCTAACAACAAGACATCTCCTAAATTAAACTGAGATACCGTTCTATAGGACTCACACAGAAGTGCCTTTCCTCCCGTGCTGTCCATCATAAGAATGGTGAAGATGTTTCCAGGTAAGTTGGAGGCAGCGATGACGAAGCCCTCCATATACACTGTCAGGCGAGGAACAGATACAGGAAGGTTAAGTGAGGACAGCATGGCGTTGGAGCCTATCCCAGCAGTCAGTAGGGTAGGAAACAATCAGTAATGCTTTATTTTAGAGGTCAGTAATTCTGCTGGGAAGAAGAACATAATTTGGTACTCCTTATAGGTAAAATAAAAGTAAAGCTCAATTTAAACCAATGTATTCACAATGTATCACCTGCTGTTTTGACTGGGTAGCAGCTTTGGTTGGGGAGTGGAGACAGGAGGGACACGTTGGCACATGGCGAGCCACCGTCCTCAATTCTCTCAAACAGCTCCGGGAACCACATCCACAGCCCATAATAACTACACACACACACATATACACACACAAAAAGATATTTAAGTATTTGGATCACAATAAAGTAAGTTTTATTGTAAAACTACATGCCTAAATTCTACACCGAAACAGCAGCAGGTTGGGTATGAAGCCTTACAGACCAGATGGTAAAGATGAACATCTTTTTGAGCAGTTTTTGCAGTTAAGTAACAGGATTTCTGGCTGTTGAAGATAAACTATTTCAAACGGTTATCTGCTGCCTGCTGTGGATTTATCACATCAGCAGTGTTAAAACACACATGATAAAGACAAGCCCTGAACAGAAATATAATGTGTGCAGACAGGAAGATGGGATTTCTTACCCAAATGAAATGCAGTAGAAGACAATGAGCAGCACGATGCTCCTGGATTTGAACTGACCGTTAAACATTTGTTTAATGGGCACCAAGGCCTGCAAGTCAAACGAAGGAAATTATTTATAATTACACTGGCATTTAGAAAAGGAAAGAATCAATCAGTAATAAGAAAGAGAATATTGTTATTACAAGGAATAAATAAGAATTAATTTATTTTCTTTATATATATATATATATATATATATATATATATTTTTTTTTTTTTTTTTTAAATAGAGTACTTCACAAGGCTGGATTACCAACTGGGCAAAGTGGGAAACTGCCACAGGCCAAAGATCTCCGGGGCCCCTTTTATTTAAAATATGTTTGGGAAAATGCAGAATAACTGACACCAGGGTTCGAGTTATAATCTAAGCCTCGTGGGGGCCTCTAATATACTACCCAACGTTAACTGTCAAAACTGTGCGCACGATAGTGGCTGATGGTGGAGAAGTGCCGCCGTCCTGTCAGTCATACGATGCGCAGCGTAGTTCATGACCACACTTTCCTAGTGTTCATTTAAGTCTGTTTATCTTGTTTAATGTAAATAATAGTATGTACTAATCACAATGAAAAATACATCAAAATAATAACTTGATAAATGAATTAGAGACCCCCACAGATGCATGATTTTACTGCTTCCATGGGAGCTCAGACCATCCTTATGGGAGCTAAGCTCCCACTGGCTCCCACGTGACTCGAACCCTGACTGACACTATAAAGGCCTTTAGGCGGGTCCTACCTTATTACTTAATCTTAAAGCTCTGTCTTAAGGAAGGTCTCCACGTCAAAGTTCAGTTCTAAGACCTTAATTATTTCAGTTTTGTTGTATATTCCTAAATTATTGTGTTGTCAAATAATCACACAAAACCTAGTAAAGATTAATCAATTACTCAGTCGATAGAAAATAATCAGCAGCCTTTCTGATATTTTTCCAGCTTCTGAAATGTGCCGATAGTGAACTGAAAATGAGCTTTGGATTGCTGTTAGAACAAAACAGGGCATTTTAAGACTTGAATTTGAAATAAAAATACGTTAAATATTTTAAAGTTTACTGACATTTTACAGAAGAAAAAAGAAACAATTAATTGATTAATTAAGAAAATAATCTGAAGATAAGATTTATCGACAATGCAAATAATAGTTAGTTGAAGCCCTATGGTAGAAATACAGCACTGAGAAACTGTACGCACTAAATAGGGAGGGGAAGGACTGGGGATGAAGTTTTGCCCTGGGGCCCCAAAGCAGGTGAATCCATCTATGCTACTTCAGGTACCACAGGGACACATATTGAACGTGGTGGACCCTTTGAGTCTATGGAGATGGAGAAGACAAGAATCTCACATCAATATATACAGCAGAGTTAGAAATATGTGCATCTACACATTTCTGCAGCTGTCCTCTGACTCGGACGTCCTCTAAATCATCTCTGTGTAAGTCCAGTCATGTCTTTGTTTGGGTTGGTGACATTACCTTTTTCAAAATACAGCCAAGTGTCTCTCCACGTGAACCCTGAGTTCTGGTCTCCTCTGATTCCCCTCTTTGCTTGGAGCTAGTGCGTAAACCAAATTCCTTCAAAAGAGTTCAAGATAGGAGTCATTACGCTTATTATACTGTAGAATGAAGGAAGGAAGTGTTAATAGAACTTGAATAAACCACATAAAAATAATAGAAACCTTTGTTACAAATATCCCTTCTCTTTTGCTTTCACCTTTTGCACCATTTCTTCATTTCCAGGTCCGTTGCTGTTTCATTTATCTATTTGCAGTTCATATAATTTGTTTTGTCTGTCATTTACATCTCTGTTTTATGCTAAATCTGTATATTTTACTTTACAAGTACATTTTTATCACCGTCTAATTAAGCTAAACACATCACATTTGTATCCAAAACTACAATAATGAATCGTAGAGGCATAAAGAAACATGATTTAGTTCATACTGGGAAATCCTTTCCTTTTCCCCACATGTTCAGCTCAAACATCGCTTTGAAGACATGAATCGCCTCCTTCTCCCGGGCAGCCTGGCAAACACAGGGCACAAAAAAAAATGTCAAAAGGCAGCTCAGAAGAAAAAGCAGCCTGCAAAAACAAGCATTGATCTGGCCTTTAAAATACCTCCATGAGGAACTTGGGGCTTTCGGGCATGAGCAGCCTAAAGAGGAGGGCTGAGGTGAGGCTGGGAACAGAGCACAGGACCACAAACAGTCTCCAGCTCTGGAAGTCTAGTGATCCCAGAGAAAAGCGTGCCCAGGTTCTTGGAATCACCAACCAGGCCAGACCTGCAGTCAGAAACACACAGAGAGTCACTCACTATTAAACACACCATTTCAGAATCCAGTGTTTTTAGTTTATTTTGATGCTCTCTCTAAATCTTTGTGTGGATGTATCAAAATCATTACAGCAAGAACAAATAGATTGAAGATCGATCCTGGGGTTTCTGCCATCAGATGATTATTATTTACTACAACTCTAAACTGAGAAAGACACCGAACAATTTCTAGATGTGTTTGTTGGGACAAATAATAATAAAAAAAATTAACAGACCTAGTGGAAAAGACTTATACCATATAACTACAATGTCTGTCCCCATCTCAATTCTGTCCTGGGACATCTGTGGAATTTCACACCCCTATCTCTCCCTGTACATCTTGTCTGTATCTCTATAGTCACTATCAAATACAGACAAAATGTCATTTAAATAAAGATAAGAATAAAAAAAGGAAAATGTCTGCAAAGGTTTTTTTTGTGGGGCATTTTTTGCTTTTCAGAACAATTAAGCTTTGGAAAAATATTTGTTGTTTTATCTTCAAAATGATAAATGATAAAATTGTGGCGAGCCAGTACAGTAACAGAATATGGACAGAAACCCCAGTAGCATGCTTCAGCTTTTTAGAACAATCAATGACACAAGCCTTTCAATTAAAAAATGGAACGTACATTGCCTAATTGAGGCTAATGGAAAAGAGGCTAGCATAAAACAGAATGACTCCTCATGATTTGTTAACCCCTTGATGTTCTCCATGACTACTGACAGGTCAGTATGTAACTGAGGTTTTTCATAACACCAATGGTGGCAGCACTTTTATAAAATCATGTTTTTATCCTGCAACGCTGATGTTGCTTCATTTATGGGAGTCATGCATCTTCCCACCTGCAGCCACGATGTTTCCTGCCATCCAGAAGGTTGCCAGAGCGCTGATCATTGCACCTCTCCTGAGACGGGGCATAAACTCTGAGAAGTAGGAGAAGATAACAGGAATAGACCCGCCGACCCTGCAGAGGGGAAGAAAACAGCTTTTACTCTGGAGCTGTCCGTGATTGTTTACTTACAAGTTCTTAAAAAACGACTCATTTTGGAGGCCTAATGAGGGAACTATGAGTAGCTCAGTGTGCAGCGAAATGACAACATCTAAATTAAAAAACATGCTAATCATGTGCTCACCCGATGCCGCTGATGAACCGTAGCAGCAGGAAGAGCCAGAACCACGGAGCCACGCTGGCTAGACCTCCAAACAGCCCGTTGACTGTCAGGGACACCACCAAGACCCTGCGACGCCCCCTCCGGTCAGCCAAGTATCCCCACATGTAGCCACCCACCATCATTCCTAGAAAACCGGAAGTAAGACAATAATGTACTTTTTTTTTTTTTAATTAATAAGATGGTGTTCTGTCCTTTCTCACTGAGCATCTCTTCTTAAATGTCATGAGATGGTCAGCGTGGTAAACATTATACCTGCTTAACATCATTAAGCATTAAGCTCTAAGCACATCTGTGACTAGCATGGCTATAGACTCTTAGTCTTGTTATTTTTCTTTTGGTGTTAATTCATCAAGTGCATGGGGTAGTTCAGGCTCCTTTAAAGGTTTTATTGACATTTGGCAACATTTTTAAATTCCAGTTTTAGCCCATCTAAGCTGCACCATCACTGCGGTTTTTAATTTGCTTGATTTGTCCAACCAACATTCCAAAACTCAAAAGATATTCGGGTTACTGTCATATATGACAAAAGCAACAAAACCTATAACTTGAGAAGCTGAAACCAAGAGAATATTTGTCATTTTTGCTGAATTTACTGAAACAATTAAACGTCTATCAAAAGAACTGCTGGTTCATTTTCTGTCAATCTGCCACAGCTCAGATATGATAATGGATTTATTTAGTGACTGGGATTCACCAAGGAAAATGCTGGCAGTCAGCAGGCCCATGTCCGAAGAGCTCAGCAGCAGATCGCAGCGCGCGGTTGGCAGAAGGAAAGACACACAGAGAATCTCCACGGCATCACTGGCATTGGCCCAACCACACACTACCAACAGCAGCCAGTGGAACAAACCAAAACCTGAGAGCAAAAGCAAAACAAAGAGAGAGGTTATCCTAGCTGTCCTTCCCATTATGGAAAGACACCTCAAAGTAGCAAGTAACATTAAACTTTAATAATATTGCTGAACAAATACAGATAAAGATACTGTGAGATAAATAAATCCACAAAACTGGATTTACAATCCCCCCCTTCCCCAACACAAAACATCAGTAATATGTTGACTTTTCTTTTGATTTGTTTCACATTACATTTTATTGCACTAATGATACAACACCATCAAACTTTATATTACCTGCTTCCTCTACTGCTTCCTCGTACGTTAATCTTCTCTGTGCATTCCCATCACTATTGTGTCTGATGTTTGTTGCGGCCTTGTCAAAAATGATTTCACCTAAAAAAACAGCAAATAAAACACACAAATGGGTCAAGTGAAACAGAGCTTCTAGCGACAAGGGATATTTAAGATATTAAATATCCTGTGTCAAAATCTAGTTATAAAATCTTTAATAAAATTATTTTAGTTTATAATGCGCTCAAATTGTGCATATTCCTAAATAAACTAGTCAACTGACAGGAAATAAATCAGAAACATTTCTGATAAACATTTAATTATTAAAGTCTCTTGTTGAGATAATTTGCTGTTTTCTTTGTCTTATAATAGAGTGCTGATTATCTTCGGGCTTTGGACATTTGGGCTTGGAGAAATTGTGATGTATCTTTCACTATTTTATTTTCTCAATAATCAATTATTTGTTTAAAAACATCAGAAACTAGTGAAAACTCCCAATTATACTTCATATGTCTTGATTTGTCCAACCAGCAACCCAAATCCTAAACATATTAATTTTTAAGTTGAGAAGATGGAACCATCAAATATTTGGCATTTTTTGCTTGATAAGTTGATAAGAATATATATTTATTATTATTATTATTATTATTATATATAATCTGAATCTGTAGTAAAGCAAATATAGCTGTCAAATAAATGTAGTGGAGTTAAAGTACAATATTTACCCTTGAAACGTAGTGAAGTAGAAGTATGTGCATAAAATTTTAATTTCTCACCTGTTTGTCTTACTTAAGAACAGTAAATGTACTTAGTTCATTTCCACCACTACCTTAATGTGAATCTTGTGAGGATTTTGTCTTGATGGCCTGCAAATAAGACTTTTAAATGTGGGTACCTGGATAAAATATTTTGCATTTGCAATTACAGAAATAAATCTACTTTGAGGCAGGGCTGCAACTAACGATTATTTTAATTGTTTTCTCGAATTCTCAAACTAGGGCTGGGCAATAAATCCGTAACAATTATTGCAATACAGTTTTCCTCAATAACAATATAACATGTTGAATAAATGTTTGATTGAATTCATTTGAATCATGAACAAATAAACACATTTTGTCTAGGAAAATATTTATTCTGTTGAGGAAAAGAGGTTTTAAAAAGATTGTACTTAATATTACTCATGCAATATTGTTAAAAAACATTTTATCATAATTGTCTTGAATGTTCTACCTCAGGCATCAAGTGTTTGTCATGTTCTAAAGAAAATTTTAAAACCACAATTAACCGTCTGGTTTCTTCAACTTTCACTCAGGAGCAAAAATCATCCTTTAAAGTTTAAATAAATAACGATTTGACATTTATCGTTACAATTAACAATATTTTTTTCCCGTGATATCTATTTAAAAATAGTTTCCAGATAATCCTTGCAGCTCTACCTTGAGGTCCTTGAAATCAAAACAAACCTTATATATTAAGGATAACAGTTAAATAAGCATTAAGAACTACTGAACGCTCGCTGTGTACCTAGTTTGAGGAAGTGAAGGAGTAATAACAACTTTTACCTTCATCTGAGTCCAGCTCGTGTGGCTCCAGGTGATCGTTACCGGTGAGAAGCGGCTCACGCGCTTCCTCGTCTCCGGTATGCACGTGACGAGACATCTTCAGAGTCTGTAATGTGTGCTGTAAGCTGTGGGTTTGTCCAGTTAGCTACTCATCCCTTTCCATTTTACTGTTTCAACCGCTGCATGAGTCTCATGACTGCACAGCCTCTCTGGCTAGCTAACACTGAAGCTAACCTGCCAGCAGCAAGAAGGAGGACCAGGAAGTAAAAACACAGCAGCGGTTTGCAGCTCCTGAACGTCCCTCTTCCAGTCAGTCGGTGTGTTTGGTTTCAGTTGTGCGGTCTTCAGGTGAGCTATTACTGCTTCTTGAACAGCGCAGGTAAAGTTAACGTTGGCAGCTGAAGGAGACACGTATATCTGCGCCGAGCAGAGAGGGGAGCCGTTGACGTTGCCTCCCCTTGTGTGTTTATAAAAAAAAAAAGAGAAGATTGAAGATGGCGACCAGCTCCGAACGCAGTCCTCCCCCGTTCCCCGACTCCGAGGACCAAGATGTGCTGGACCCTGAGGACGTCGGAGGCCGAGACAGTGATGAAGACGACGAAGGGGACGACCTGTTCATGAGCGCAGTATGTGTGAATGAGGCTAACTTTCATTTCGCGCTAGCTGAGCCCCCACTGATTTGGCTAACTGTCACATGAGTTAGCTAACAGCAGCGGAGAAAGCTAATGAGGCGCTTTAAGCAAAAGTTTTGTACGCGTGTCTACCAACATTTAGCTTGTTTTAGCGCAGAGGAAAGAGTCAGAAAATAATGCTGACAGTGAGCAACTGTCATGTCAGGTAATGTTAGACTTGCAACATTTAACTGGAACTTAAAATATCAAAGCAGTTTGGGAGTTTCGATGCAGACATTCTGCCCTACCCACCTACAAACACCGTTGCTTTAAACAGCTTGTGTTAATCTTCGACACTGTTGGAAATGCCCATCATAGTAGTGTTGATTTCCTACGGTGGAGTTGCAATGTGGAGAAGTATCAAGCTGAGATTTGATTAGGAAACCAGAGAGCACAAAATTCATCTAATAGAGTTCCTCTTGGGTTAATGATATGTGGATGTTATGCGCAGATTATATTTGACATTTCAAAAAAACTTCCACTCTTCCAGGTTAACTGCACTAAAGCCTTCAGCAGTTTGGGTGGCTGTGCAGACTTTTTTAGGACTATGCAATTGTAAATCAAGCTGCAGTCTAATCATGGCAATGTCTGTTGAGGATGAGGTCTGTGTGATTTCCTTGTTGACATTCTCCCGGACGTGTTTTTGTTATTCATAATCATCAGTTTAAAATACGCACACTTTTTATTTATTTATTTTTAAATGAGGATTAAAAACGGGCTCCTGCAGCCTCCTGTCATGTGAGTGAGCTGTGGTCACATGGTCAGAATCCGGATGTTTTCCCCACAGTCAAAGTTCAGAGGAGAGATTGGAAACTTGCTGTCTTTTGATTTTTGAGCGCTAGACTAACTGCTGCATGGAAAACATTACTCAGCAGCTCTGGATGTCACATTTAACAGAGCCTGTAGTTGAAATAATGTTTAGAGATGGACCAGGCAGTGATCATTAGTGGATTCAGAGTGGCCTCATACTTAAAAGGGACAAGTTAGTTGTTCATTACAGTTCACTCTGGCCTCTAGTTATTAGATTATTTGATTACGTTAAGGAACTATTTGCATAGTATTACTCAACATGATAATTAGCAAATATACCCAAACCCTATGATAAGGCATTTGCACTCAGTTGCAAGTTTATTAGGCGCACATAGCTGGTAGGTGTTTCTTATACTTTATTCAGCAAAGGTGGATCTAAATATTACACTTACACATTATAACATAATACAATTCTACCACAGCTCTAACTACAGCCTCTAAAATGATCATAAAGTTAAATCGACACCTTTCCAGCAAAGTTTCAACAAAAACTGAACTTTGAAACCTTTAGGAAAGTAGAATTTATTGCAGAACTGTTGTATTAGATTGCATTAATTTTTCCTATGCGTGCCTAGCAACTAGGTGTATATGCATTTGTCGTCTTTGCGACTGCTTGTCTGATAAAGCTGAAACATAATTAGCCTGGAATGACATAACAATGTTTTGTTTTTGAAGGGTTCAGTGATTCAAGGGGTCATTTTACAACACAAGGTTGTATAAGAAGATTTACGTTTGTAGTCCCTTTATGCTACGCAGACACAAACAACACAGAGCAACACATAAAAAAAAACAATATTACTTTTGATGGAGTGAGGGGGATGAATTCAAAATGCTCACAGCCTGAGGGAAGAAGAAGAAACTGCTCTGAAGTCTGGTGGTATGACAGCAGATACTTGGTTCCTGTGTCTCTTGCCAGACAGCAGCAGGGTGAACAGGCTATTATCTTTGGGGCTCGGCACAAGCACCTTCCTTGACCAATATCACTGATGCTGGTGATGGGTACCAATTATGTTATGGGCGGTTTTAATCACCCACTGCAGAGCCCTCCTGTCCCTGTGGGATGTTTCCAGTCAGGATGCTTTAAAAGCTGATGAGAACTTGGCACCTGAGCTTTGCTCTCATGTTTCCTTAAGAAACATAGGAGAGACATTTCTGAGGTTTCTTTACCAGGCTGGAGATGACCATGACAGCTTCTTTGTGATGCTGATTCCCAGGAAGCTAAAACTGTTTCACCTGCTTCACCTCAGCTCCACTGATGTAGACAGGAGTGTGTGTCTTTGCTTCCTTCTTCCTGAAATCAACAAATCAGCTCCTTGATTTTTGCTAACGTTGAACAGTGAGTCCTTCTCTGTGCACCCCTCTGCAAGACTGTTGATTTCCTCTTGATATGATTGAAGTAAGAAAGGATTAGAAAAGAAAGGTCAACAATACCATACAAATGAGTACAAAAGCAAACATCAGGCTTCACTCATAAATCAGTGACTTTGAACGGGCAGCCTCCTTCACCACTTACATTGTCAACTATTAGCTTACACTGAAACCAACTAGTTTTTTAAAACCTGTTTGATTCCCATAAAAATTTGTTGAATGTTGGATATCGGACAGAAACATCAAATTAAACCCCCTTCAAATCATAATGTGGTTGACTTTGATTATGGTTGATGAGTTTGTGGAAGTTGTGTTTGTAGCAATACTATATTTTTGGGATGTGTTGGGAATTTTAAGACTAGGATGGGTCATGATTTTTGAATAGTTATTAAATTATAAAAGATTGAATATCTATCGTCCTGTCTTGTGTGTGTATATTCGATTTTGTCTTCCAACGATTATACAAACAAGAAAATGAGAGAAAACAATTATTGTGTCTTATTGTGTTTTGCACGTATATTCTCATTTTGTCTTTTTATAAATCAAGTGCACCCTTTTAGAGCTGTGGCTCCTGCCCCTCCCTAAAAGCCCAAACTTTCTCTCAGCCAGGCTGTGGCACGTTTGTTCAGCTTCAGACAAGATGATGGGGATTATAATTTGGCTATAATTTGCTTACTCACCATTATTAGCTTAGCCTGCAGCATTTTATACTCCATAAATTAGAGTGACAGAATTTTCCTGTACTCATATGTTAATTATTTATGCTAATTTATATTTTTCCCACTCACTGTTGGTGTTAAGATGCTGTTTAAAGTTAATAATGTTGGATTACTATTATTTCATTGGCTATTTGTGAAGCATTCATTTTAAGAGTTCAGTAAATCATTGTTTCCTAAACCAATAAGTAATCGTGTTAAATGATCATGATTTCATTATTGATCAAAATAATTGTGATCATATCAAACAGTGTTTTTGCTTGAAATGCCATCCCTACTAATGACCATACAACTGGATACCAGAGACATGGATTATTGTGTAGGAACAGCTTAAGAAGGATTTATGAACATTTAGATTTTAACATTTATTTTATGAGCAAATGTCTTATTGGAAGCTCTGTTTCTTGTGGTAAATATATTATTAATTGATTAATAATTAAAAACACATTTTGGATGGTATTTCTTCCAGACTATAATGCTTACAGTCATATGGAAGACATATTACATGGCAAAGGAAAAAGGACTGATTGATCAGTTAGTCGATTTGACATAAAATTCGCCAACTATTTTGATAATCAGTTCATCATTTTAGCAGTTTACCAAAAAGAATGCCTCACATTTAATTGATCCAGTTTCTCAAATGTAAACATTAGCTACTTTTCTCTGTTTTAATATGATTATAAATTGAATATCTTTGGGCTTGTCCAACCAAACAAGCAATTAGGGGACATTAACTTGAGCTCAAGGAAATTGGGGATGGGCTAGTCTTTGCTAATTCCAAAAAATTATTGACCGACAAACATTCAATCTTTTTTTTTTCCTTTTCCCCTCGTCTCCAGAGCAGCCCTCCGCTGACCGAAATGGACCCCACACTGCCACCTGCCAGTCAACCCGGTGATGTTTTAATGAACAATCCCATCAAGCCTGTCAGCAGCCAAACAGAAACCAAACCAGCGAGTGTATTTGTCAGTGAACCCCTTGATGATTTTGTTGACCTAACAAACAACGTAACCGACTCTCCTGACGACACAGTCGCAGCTGAAAGTGCAGATGCAGCAAAAGACACAGCTGAAATCCCTTTAGATGAACCCTCGGATGATTTTGTTGACATATTTGGAAGTGAAACCCATCAAGAGGAAGTTGTAGCAGATGTTACTGTTAAAACAGTAAAGAATAAAAGTGAAGTGACCAGTGGTGTTGCAGATCCACCTGGTGAAAGGAAATCAGGAAGTGATGCAAAACAGGAAGCAAAAGTAACTTCCACTGATTCAATCATCGACCTCAGTGGTGATGTGTCAGCCAGTAACACACAACAGCCACATGGCAGTGACAAAATTGTTGACCCTTTGGTTGACCTCCTTAGTGATGCTCCACCCGCTGCTGATGCAAAAAAACCCAGCCGGGCAACAATCGATCTGTTTGAAGATGAGGGAAGCGAGTTGTTCACAGAACCACGGCAGACTCAATCTGCCAAGCAGTCACAGAAAAGCCTCTTCGGTGAAACTGATGAGGATCTGTTCAGTGAGTCGCTGGGCGCCACCACAAAGAAAACCATCAGCAAAGAGCATAAGGACAAATTTGTCACAACCAAAGCTGTTGGTGATCGACGCAACATAGGTGGGCCTCTGCAAGACAGTAATCCTGCAGAAGCTGCTGATATCTTCACAGAGGAAGCCTTCACCACAGTGCCCAGCATCAGAAACACCAGCACCGCCAACTCCAAGACTAATGGAGTCCACTCTGAAGAAGAGACAGATATATTTGCTGGTGGGAGCTTTATTTTTCTTTTATTATGTAACATTATCAGGATTTTAGGATTTAGTGTTCCAAGGAGAGCGTTAGTGACAAAGCAGGGTGTTCACACAGAGCAGTCTTTATCCTCTTATTTCAGTTAATTTGTGTGGAAACAGTTTTCAAAGTCACGTGTGCAACAAATAACTGATCTGTTTAGTTTCAATAAGCAATTTATTGGAAGTAAAAACATAACCTAAGCAAACTGCAATTTAAAAAGACCAGATTCAGTCCAGATTCCTGTGTTTTTATTTATTTTAATTTGTTCTGTTAGTCTTAAGGCATGTTTGCTATAGTACAGAGTACAGAAGTTGACAGGAAATTAGGGGAGACAGTCGGACGATGACATGCAACAAAAGGTTCACAGCCAGATTCAAATTAATTATCTCTTAAACCCAAAACACCCATGTGTTTTTGTTCTTAAAAGAGCAGTGCAGTTTTACAACATTGTCAGATTCACAATGGACAAAAAGGATTGAAATCAGTGCAGCAGAACCAGCAATATAGTGCGTTTCATGGCACGCTTTCTTCTTCCTTGTCAAATCATTGTGCATATATTACCTACAGTAGAACTCAACCATCACTCACTTTTTCCAGTAAATGAGGCTTTCAGTTTAAAAACACTGGAAAACATGTAAGTGAGCTGTATCAAACTAGAGGCTGAAAGCAGAAAAGACAAACTGCAGTGTCAGGTCGAGGTCAAACGCTTTATTATCAAACCCAGATAGAAACAAATTGCCCCTTACGATGAAGTCCTTAGTTTGCTGTTCTCTCAGATTACCATACAGAGAGTAAGACGCAAAATGGTGTATAATTTCGCACACTGTCAACACAACATTTATTAAAGAAACAACACTTTGTGCTGACAGTGCACAGGAGTCCAGCAATATACACAGAAAAACCTGCAGCTTAGAGGGTGGACTGGCTTGGCCATTAAACATGGTTGTTTGAACCCCTGGCTCCTTCTGATCACATCAAAGTGTGCTTGAGCAAGACACTATATCCAAGAAGATATGTAACATAATTCAATATAAAGGTTAGAGAATGAATAATGATTGGATAAATACAACTAGAATAAAATAAACATAAGTGTGTCAGTATTTTGTTTCTTTGTGATATTTTCTGCCACATTGACAGCTATACATAAAGTTAAATTTATAACAGGGCCAGGATGGTCCAGTACCTAAATAATGGACTAAACACATTTCCGTTCAGCTTGGAATGACCCCAGTCTGGTTTCTTTTTCTCTCTAACAGAAGGCACGGTGGAGCTTTCTCTCGACAGCCCGCTGAACGAGAGAAAGAGGGATGTGACAGCCAAACCGTCTGCATCCACCCCCTCTCTGTCAGCGGCTGCCAGCCTGGCCAAGCCTCAGTCTGCTTCCCTGGAGGAGGTACACACATATCTAATCCCAGAGTGAAATTCCCAGTATGACTGCAACAAAGTCATGACTGAAAACTGTTTTATGTTTAGAGATTTGCTTTTTTTTTTTTTTTTTTTTTTTTATTTCTCCAGGTTTTCTGGAATATTCAAGATTCAAGACTCTGTTAATCGTACAATTTGCATTTTTTGACTAATTTAACATTTTACTGAATATTTAAATTCCCCAAAAATCCACTGTAAGAAAATTGGTGACTGTTCAATAGAAGTGCTTGACTGGCAGTATTTCACTTCCTGTTCAATATTTGTTTCAGTTGGAAGAAGAGGAAGATGAAGAGCAGGAAGACACATTTGAAATTGTTGTCTCTGTCAAAGACCCTGAAAAAATAGGTGGGGCTCTTTAATTTTATTCTTCTTTGAACAAATGATGTATCTGGGTTTATTTTAGTTTGTTGCAATACAGTTACAAATTGGTTTGTGCACCTTATTAACGTCAAGCAAGCAAAGGCTATTCTGAATTACTTGAATCCTTCATTTAATCATTTCAAACATGTGGGAAATAATCAAGAACTCAAGAAGAGAGAGTAATGATAAAGTGCCACAAAGACAACCCATGTGCATCTTGCCTTGAGTATTTATTAATTTTAATTAATAATGATTAATAATTATTTACTATTATTTTGTGTCTTCCTTTTTTTTAGGGGACGGCATGAATGCCTACATGGCCTACAAAGTAACCACACAGGTAAAAACTTGCCGATATATAGCATTTCACTTAATCTGAAGTTGTTCATCTTTAATCCAGAGGAAGTTAGTACAGTTCTGTCATCAGATGTGTTATAATGGCGCACGAATAGAGGAAATACTTTGTTATAGGAAAAACGCCCACGCACTGGTCTTGAAAAGCCAAGATGGATTACGTCAGAACTTTATAGTACACCAAAAATAAGCCAGCCAGGTGATTAAAATCCAATAATAGAAATGACGAAAATATTGTGAACTCCGTTTCAGACCACACTGCCCATGTTCCGCAACAAGACATTTACAGTGAGGCGACGCTTCAGCGACTTCCTCGGCCTCTATGAGAAGCTTTCTGAAAAACATGGACCAAATGGATTAATCGTGCCTCCGCCACCAGAGAAGAGCATCCTGGGTAGGCTTACTGGCTTTACTGCTTTCTCTAAAACTAACTATAAATCTCTGTCAGCCATAAGAAAGGATGTTGTCTTGCACAGGTATGACAAAGGTGAAGGTGGGAAAGGAAGATTCCTCGTCTGCAGACTTTGTAGAGAGAAGAAGAGGCGCCTTGGAGAGGTAAGAGAGAAGCAATGAAATTAAAGCTTCATCATGACAAATTTAGTTAATTCATGTCATTAGTGATTGGAGAAAACAAATAATAATCTTTATTTGCACTTTTCAAAAACAAGTTACAAAGTGCTTTTAACAAGTGTAAAGACAATAATACCCAAAAGACAATACAAAAACAATACAAGATAAAAGCAAGAAAACATTGAAAAGACTAAAATACACGTTTAAGATAAATATAAAATAAGTAAAATAGAATAAAATAAAAGGGATAAAATGAAGTCAAATAAGATCGGGAAAGGCTCTCCTATAAAAGTATGTTTTAAGAAGGGACTTAAAAGAGTTCACTGACTCAGCCGACCTGATTTCCTCGGGCAGGCTGTTCCAGAGCCTCGTGGCCCTGACAGCAAACGCTCTGTCCCCTTTAGTTTTCAGTCGAGACTCTGGAACAGACAACAGACCTCTGCCCGAGGATCTCAAGGTGTGTGCTGGTGTGTATGGGACTAAAAGTTCAGAAATATAACAAGGCGAGAGGCCATGAAGAGCTTTAAAAGTGATCAGTAAAATTTTAAAGTCTATTCTAAAACATACTGGGAGCCAGAGTAATGAAGCTAAAATAGGAGTAATGTGGTCATATTTCTTTGTTCTGGTTAAAAGCCTGGCAGCTGAGTTCTGGACAGTCTGGAGTCGATCAGTAGATTTTTTGGTTAAACAAGTGAAAAGGCTGTTGCAATAATCCAGGCGTGATGAGAAGGCGTGTAAAATGGTCTTAGTGTCCTTAAAAGTTAACATAGATTGAATTCTTGCTATATTTCTAAGTTGATAAAAACATGATTGAACAAGCTTTGTGGTGTGCTGCTCGAAATTTAAATTACTATCAAACCAAACACCATGGTTCATTGCCACAGGCTTAACATAATTCACTAGGGAACCAGCAGATGGCAGTATTTGTTTTGCCATCTGCTGGTTTCCCTAGTGAATCATGTACCCAGTGACCAGGATTTCTGTTTTGTCTAAGTTCAGCTGGAGGAAATTATTTGACATCCATTTTTTAACTTCACAAAGGCAGTTGTTAAGTGAACTCAGCATTCCAGGGTCTGTGGATCTGACGGGCAAGTACATTTGTGTGTCATCAGCATAAATATGAAAAGAAATACCATGTTTATGGATAATATGTCCAAGGGGAAGCAAATACAAAGAACACAAAATGGGTCCTAAGACCGACCCCTGAGGCACACCATATTTAACTGGACAGAACGAAGAGACATAGTTGTTTACAGACACGCAAAACTTCCTATTTGACAGGTAGGATGAAAACCATTCTAGGGCAGTACCAGCGATCCCCACCCAGTGCCTCAGTCTGTCTAACATGATGTTGTGATCAATGGTGTCAAAAGCAGCGCAAAGGTCCAGGAGGACCAGGACTGAGCACATACCTTCATCAGCAGACATTAAAAGGTCATTGGTGACTTTAAGCAGGGCATTCTCAGTGCTGTGGTACTTCCTAAAACCAGAGTGAAACTTTTCAAATATTTTGTTATTTTCCAGTACAGTGAGCAGCTGTTTGGACACAATTCTTTCTAGAATCTTTGCAATAAAAGGCAGTTTTGAAATTGGTCTAAAATTTTGATAGAGGGAGGGATCTAAACCAGGTTTCTTTAAAAGTGGGTTCACGCAAGCCGTTTTAAAATAAATACAGGAAATCTTTGTCATGCAGATACAAAGGTGTTTTAATATTCAGCTTGTCTTTTACCATATTGTTAAATTCCAATGTGATGCTCTTTGTTATTGTTTTACCATATGTTTTGTTAAAGTCTCTTTACTTCTTCTTGCACACTGTGCCCATGCCAAAAAAACAAATGATGCTCATTGGACCACCCTGTGTGAATTTAGGCTGAATGATGAACTGTTTGTTCAGAACAGATGTTACGGAGGGCTTTACAGGAAGAAGAAGAGTGAGACGAAGACAATATGTAAAGCAAGGAGAAAAACGTGTGTAATCCACAAAGTAAATATTTAGCCAGTGTGCAAAATGCATCTGTTTTAAAACTATTTGACACCGCTGACTCTTTGGGAGAGGCGCTCACAGACATGAGGATCAACAATCTAGAAAATTCAACACAATTGCAATCAGGTAGCCTACTTGTTCATTCACATGTATAAACAAATAACAATATCAAAGTACATAAATATATATATGTACATATATAAGTATATACACAATATAAAATAACAGCATGAAATATAGGTACACTTTAATGTAACACATTTAACAAGAGAGACAGATACTGAGTAAAGAAGTGGTATTAGTCAGTCATAAATATCATATCAAAATTGATATTTATCTGCCAGACTTTGTAACTGGTTACAAATTAGGAGTTTCATTTTCATCAGAATATTTTGTCACCTTTGGCTCTGGTGTGCATTTCTCACTATTATAAGAATTTTTTCAATGGAGAAAATTATGAAGATTAATCCATAATGAAAGTCTGATACAAAATAGTTCAATAGTTCAATTTTCAGTGCAGAACTTTTAATGGAGTATTTTCACTGTGTGGTATTAGAACTTTTAAGTAAACGCTCTGCACAATAAAAAAGTACAACATTAATGAGGATTTAAAGATGTGGTTATTCGTTACTCTTTTTGTCTCTGTTGAGGTGGTAAAATAATCTTCAGTTATTTCTGAATGGAACCAGACAGCGGGGGAAAGTGAGCAGGATGTTAGTGTTGGAATGCGGCCCGCCGTGCGTCGCCACGGTGACGGCGAAAGCTGTACTGCAGGTCAGCGGTGAAAAGTTTGTGTTATCTGCGGTGAGTTTGTGTTGTTTTCAGGGTTTATTTTTACCTTTTTACTGTTTTATAAACACAGGTTTGTTACTACAGGTTTACTTTAAAATATAAGGTTTGTTAAATTAAGTGTAGAAAGTGAGGTTTTACAGTTATGATGTTAGTTAACTTAATGAAACATAGACTGCATGAGCTTTAGCCAAACTTTATATTTATGGGCCTCTGTTAAGCCCCGTGGATCCAGTATTGGGCCAGGAATATAAGATGTTTAGTAGAGGATGTTATCCCTAATTTGAAAAATAATGTATTAATCTAAGCACAGTTTTACAAAACAGTCCCAACTCAATGTTGATTAGTTGTCATGACAATCCACAGCAGGCTAGGCCCTCTAACCCAGGCTATCTCAAAGGTTAGGCTAGCAAAAAGTATTTTAACAGTGGTTTGACAAAACAATTCCCACTCAAGGTCCACCTACTGGTATTTTCCTTAGCTTTCCGCCATAATCAGACAGTCAATTTAATTAAATTAGGGTTGATTGGCATGGGTTTAGTTTAAACATGCTGCCAAAGCATAGTCACATATAAACAATAAAATATAAATAATAAGCAATAAAGTGATATTTGAAAAAAGAAGAAAAAACTAAAAACAAAATATATCTTACATTGATAATAGCCTATGTCTTGCTGTTTGACATGCAGTATCAAATTCTCCAGCCAAAGAAATTATTAAGATAACAAACTGTAAAAATAAAATCACAGTCTTTATTAATGGATGTAGTTTGCTCAGATGATAGATATAATTTAACAGTTTTAGCAGCCAGCAACCACAGACTGTAACAGAACAGTAGTTATTCTTTGAAATTAATAGAGTTGTTTGTAGCCCATCGTTTGCTGTTACATTTACTTTTATTTTATCTTATCTACCAGGACACTTTGATCATTCTACTGGAGCAGAAGGTGGGTTTGAGCAGCAAACAGTAGGACATAGCAATGAAAGACATATTCATATTACAAAAATACCATCTGTAACAGTGTTGCGGTAAAGTGATATGAGGAGGTTTAAAATGAATTACTGTATGAGATCATGAAGACAAGATTATTAGATTAGAGTTGTTGTGTCTGTCCTGCTGACATCTCTCTTCTTCAGTTTGACTGACAGGTGAAGATGAACGGGGTGGTAACACAGCGGCACATGGGGCCTTTTCTACCAGAAATTACTGCCCACAGCAACAAACAGAGGCGAAGTACTCAGTACAGGTAGAGTACAACTGCAGTACTCAGAATATGAGTGTTTCAAAACAAATAGGGTGTTTATTTATTTGTTCTGGTGATGTGGAAGATTATTCTACTGATGAGTGAGTACAAAAAAAAACTAAACGTGTGTGTGTGTGTCTGTGGTCAGCAGGATGAAGCAGAAGAAGGGGTCTCTCCAAACCGGATCACTATCAGACTCTCAGATCCTCTCCAAGACAGAGATTTCACTGTGAGTTCACCAGTTGGATTTTGGTGGCACATCAGATTTATTTTTCAACAAGAATTTATTGATTCTTTTGGTTTTCTTGTGTATTATTCTCCTACAGTTTGTCTCCATATTGCATTGTGTGTCCACAACACACTCAAACATCTAGACACCCGCTGTTCCACAGGCAGGATGCTAGCACTAAGTGATTGTCAGTTCTATGAATCAGGAGGATTTACCTCCACTGAGGTGACAGTAACAGATGTATGAGGTCTTTAATTCCTTTAACTACTGGCAGTCAAACTAAATGTAATTTGCCAGTAACGACCTGTGGATGTGACAGGGTGGTCCACTGGCTTTTTACTCTTGTTGGTTTTGACGACAAGTGAGAATGATAAAATTAGTGACCCCGTGTACTCTACGTGTGTACCTTTTTGTTGTTATTTTTATTTAGGCCTGTGCTGTACTTTGCTGTATTAATTATTCATTTACTGCTGCTAATCAGCCAAATTACTGTTCTGGTCTACTTTAAAGCTTTACTCTACTATGAAAATGTCCATGAATATGTAGAGTATTTGTATCAATAAGATAGTACTCTCATCTTTTCAAAACTGCCTTGTAAGAGTAATTTAGGTGCTCCCTTTCTTCAAACAATATAATACATTTTAAACACTTTTATGTTGGTCTAAATGATCAAAATAGTAAATTGGTTTTCATTTAGGCAGCATGCCTGGGTGTTTAAGGGTTCAAGTACTTTATTTTGATTCGATTTTCCAACACAATTTTAGTGGGAATGGTCATTTTTGCATTTCATTTTCACTTGAAAAATATAAAAATGATGATGATGTGATTTTTTTTCTGGGGTCTACACCAAACAAGCGTGTTCCCTTACGTCCAGAGAACATGATTTATACGCCAGGACGTCGCACCACAAATGCTTCATTTATAGGCTACTGGTATGTTGTGACAAGTTACAGCTTCTGCGATTTTGATATTCTACTTTTATTTACTTCGATCAATAGTTCAGCCCTGATTCAGTTTGAAACTGGACACAGGGTAACTACTTACTGAGCAGGAAACATTTACACCCTGACTGCCGCAGTAAGCTCACTAAAAAGAAAGGTTAGTCCGCTCTCTGCTGCTAAAAAGTAATAACTTACTGAGCACAGAGATCAAGTTTCACTTAGTGTCCTGTGTTTATTCCACACCGGAGCTCTGCTGTTCATCCAACATTCCTGTGTAACGTCTTGATCTTCCCCCCATGCTCCTTCAATGTCTCCTGTTCTCACATCTGTCCAGGTTCAGAAGCAGTCGAAAGCAGAACATCTGTGTGGAGATGCTTCAAGAAGGCTATCACAGGTATCTCCCTCTGCTGTCATTGTTTCAGTGGTCATCAAGTAGTGATGAGGAGTTACAAATAATACTTGATGAACCTGTTGACACATTAATTTCTATTTGTTTATTTATTTATTTATTCACCCGTTTACACACATTCATACATTGATGGCAGAGGCTACGGTGCCAACTGCTCATCAGAACTGACATTCACACACCGCCATCAGGAGCAATTTGGGGTTCAGTATTTTGCCCAAGCCGGGGGATTGAACGATCTTCAAATTAGCGGGCAACCTGCTCTACCTCCTGATAGCCACAGCTGCCCCTACAATTTGCTCTCTTCATTCTTCTTTCCGAAACATTGCTATAAAGATCTCTCTCCTGTCTCTCTCTGAGGTCGTTCTCTGAGCTGTTCGGACTGCTGAGCTCTGATCAGGATCGGAGGATTGCGGCTGAACCAGGTTCAGCTGTCAGGCTTCAGACTCCGCTGGACGAACAATGGGATAAACTGGAGACAATGAGATTGCACCTGTGCCAGGCCGAGCAGGCTGAAAGGATCGGTACACGCACACAAAATTTGTATGCAGAAAATAAGACATAAACACTCACACACTATGTGTGCGAACTGACTGAAATATGTCACTTTTCACTTAAATACATGCTGCCTGGTGTAAATAATGTGTGCTGAACAAAATCCCATCGCTCCTGATGAGGTTTAAATTAGTGGTCAGATTGGTGGATATGTACATCAGTGATGTTAACTGTAAATGTCAGGATTTTCTAAATGGAGTTTTGTTGTTCAAGATAGAATGATGCAGCATTGGGGCTACAGGATTCTCCTGTACAGTGTTTTATGTGTGTGTGTGTGTGTGTATGTGTGTGTGTGTGTGTGCGTGCGTGCAGGTTCCTGGTCGGTGGTGTGTGAACAGCGTCTGGTTTTGGGTCAGTACTTCTCGGCTCCGGAGGACCTCTGGCTCAGTTTTCATTTCTACCACAGCTGTGTAGACAGAAAGCAAGGAGGCTGTTCGAGACCAGCAACAGAGGCCCGGGCATGCATGGCTGAGCTCTACCTGCAACAAGGTGGACAGTGTTCACACTAACACACACACACACACACACACACAAATATAAACATAGGTGACAAATAAAGTAAGTAATCACCAACATAGAGTTTGTTGATGAGGTGTTTTTTCACCACAACAGCTTCAGTCATCCTTTCGTAGATTTCACAAGTCTCTGGATCTCTTCTGGAGGGATGAACACAGAAATATATAACAGTAGCATAAATACAAACTCACATTAATATGAACGGTGAAATAAAATTCAGTGAATCTAAATCGGACTGTTTCATGTCCCCTCTGTGGCCCCTCGGTCCTGCAGGTGAGCTGGAGCAGGCGAGGCAACAGGCAGAGCAGTGCATCAAGCAGGCAGAAGACGGCGGCTGGATAGACTCAGCCGGTCGGCCCCTGAGGCTCCTGGCCCGCCAAGCACTGTGGAGGATTTACAGCCGGCTGGCCGACGCTTCGCTGGATGCCAAAGACTACAACGAGGCCCTGAAGCTGCTCCACAAGGGCTACAGCACGGCTGCTGAGTGTAGGTAGACACTGTCTGTATCTGTGTGTCTGAAAATACACTGAATGCATACAAGATTTGGAAAGTAGGAGGCGCTGTGTGTGAAAGAGAGACAGACAGAGATCCATAAAATCTATTTAATCAGTAAGTTTTTAAATAGTTTATTCATCTTAAGAAGTACAAGAATTTTCTCAACCCAGAAAGGGGCATGTTATCCTTCAGTTTATCATAACAGGACTAAGAGTCCATGGCCATGCTAGATGCACTGCAAGGGAGCTGATGAGAAACAACCTTTCATTTCAATCTGCGTATACCCAGGGAAATGACAATAAAGCATGCTAACAGGATCACAATGTCAATGCTAACATGCTGATATAAGCAGATGTAATGTTTACTATGTTCAACAGTAGTTGAGTGTGTTAGCATGCTAACGTTTGCTAATTAGCACTAAACACAAAGGTTTATTAACTGATATAAAACAAAGTACAAATTAACATTTAACTATATGAAATGTTAAAGGGATTATCACTCAACCTAATTTTATGGAAATCCACCAAATAGTTGCGAGAATTTTTAGTCTGGACCAAAGTGATGGGCCGACCGTTGAACACTGCCATTCCTAAAAATATAAAATCAACAAAATCTAAGATCCATGGATTCTGCTGGACGATATATAATATGGCATGTGAATACAGGTACGAGATGTTGCTTTGACCAACCCATTGTTAGAGTACATGTAATGTATGGTGGCAATAGAGCAGGAGAGCTGTGAAGTCACTGATGTCTGTTTCAGCTGAAGACAAACAGATCGAAGGGGAGGCCTCCTATCGACTGGGACTGACCTATCAGAATGCAGGACACCATGACACAGCCAAACAGGTGTGTGTGTGTGTGTGTGTGTGTGTGTGTGTAAAGCTTTAGTATAAATGCCATGAAATCCCTTAAAAAGACCAAAGTCAACAATGCATTGGTTCGTCTCTCAAAACGTTTTGACTTCCTGTCTGTGGTACTCAGCTTGAAGCTCATTGATCCCTACTAGAAATGTAGATCTTTCAAAACAGCTAATATCTAGTTTCATTTAAAAAAGGTTCAGTAGTTTCTTAATACAGTTGCTCACGTTCATTTTTATCAATCAAACATGAGGAAATAGTGCATTTGTTGGGGAGTATTAATCCAAAGTTGGTGCTCTGGTGAGTATTTGGAGCAGAAGGATGATTTATGCGGGATTGAGTCCAAATAAACTCATGCATTTATTGTCGATTTTGGTCTTTTCATGGGATTTGTTGACAAAAAAATATAGAATATCACCACCGGACCCTTTAAGAGCTATAATGTCTCACTCGGTGATACAATTGTGCGTGTGTCTGTGCACGTTTGTGTTTCCAGTTTTTCAACACTTGCATTCAGATATATGGCACACTGCAGGATGAAGACAAACTGGGAAGGTCCTACATGGCTATGGCCAAGTCTTTAGAGAGGTAGACACACACACACACACACACATTATCTCTTCAACTTCATACATCACATCTGTGTCCTTTGTGTGTAAGGTTATTAAGATCTGGGTCTGCATAAGTTTCAACATCCATGAATCTGTCAGAGCCTGCTTGCTAAACACATGTTTATATTGTGTGTGTGTCTGTGTGTGTGTGCGTGTGCGTGCGTGTGCGTGTGCGTGTGTGCGTGCGTGCGTGCGTGCGTGTGTGTGTGTGTGTGTCAGTGAGGGAAACATAGATGAGACAGTCCAGTGTCTGAACAAGTTAGCTGACATCTCCCGTAACAACGGACTGCAGAACAACCTGGTGGACGCCTACCTGTATCTGGGAAATATCTACTATACGATGGTGACACACGCACACACACATATCCCAATTAGCATGATGATTCCCTCCTTTTTTGACAATTACTGATTATCAAATCACCTATGCAGATTTGATTAGAATTATTGAGTGACAAACTTCACAAGACATCCTGTAGAAATTATTACAAATGTAACATCCCAAATACAAAATTGTTCTTGGGTTTTTGGTTTTATTTTTTTACCAAGCTCTCTCTCTCTCTCTCTCTGTGTGTTTGTAGGGTCAGTATGAGAGAGCTTGTGAGTACTTCCTGCAGGGTTATGAAGTTGCCTGCGACCTGGAGGATGTGGCTCTGCTGCAGAAAGCACAGGTAAAAAATGTTTCTGCAATTGTTGTGGGGCTTTGTGTAACACATTTTAAATAATTCAAGAGTGGAGAGAAGTACAGAGCTCATTAAACCTGGATACAATGCACTGAACAACAGTTGAAGAGGAATAAAAGAAGGCCAACCTCACCCTTTTTCACTGAAGACGTTTTAACACCTTCATTCCTGCACTTTTCACAGTAAGAACAGGTGTAAATAATTAAATGAAGGACGTCTGACTGGATGACTTGCTGGGATACTTGATTAAATTGTTATCAGTAAAACAGCATATTCCTTCAATTTCAAAACGTGACATTAGTATAATGAACAGTGACAGAAAGAAACTACACTCATCTTCCATGTCAGAGTTTATCCAACATCTCCCACCCAACAACCTTCACATGCTGCTTTGTCTGTCTGTGGCTCTGTCAGGTGTTGGTGGCCAGTGCTCGCGCTCACTCCCTCATCAGGAAATACAGCGCTGACGTGGTGTCGGCCACGCCTACCGCCGTGCGCCGCCTCTTGGCCTGGAAAGAGACCAGAGGACGTCAGGAAATCAGCACAGACTCAACAGATAATACTGCTGCTGTCTGGTACTAACTCATCACCAGGTAATGATAATGGTGGATACAGATGCTCTATAAAAAGGAAAGCTTGGTGTAGGAATGTAGGGAAACACACCTTCAGCCTTTCATGCATTGTTAGCATCGACTGGCATTTTACAATAAATAAACAGAAAAAGTAGTACATACAGTCCTGACATTTCTGTTTCAACATTTACACACTGCAGACAGAACAAACAAATCCAACTCTGTTTAATAATCTGTTTAAACACTTTTCAACTGCTGGCTTTTCCTGCGTCACCATGAGTTGGTGTTGAGTGAAATGTCTCAACAACTATTGGATGGATTCCCCCAGAGGATGAATTGCAAAAACTTTGGTGATTCTCTGACTTTCATCTAGTGCCATCATCAGGACAAATGTTTAATTTGTCCAAGACTATGGTTTATGACCAAAATACTTATCAGTCACCATCAGTATCAGCTGTACCTGTGCTAATTAGAAAATTTTAGCAGTGAACTTTGTTGATGTTAGCATTTAGCTCTATTTGTTACCATTAAGTTAAAGGGTGACAGGAAATATTGGGGGGTGGGGCATGGCAGCAAAGGTCTCCAGCGACACTCGAACCAGGGACATGGTGATTACATGGTCAGCGGTGAAGACCTTTTGGCCCCCAAGACAGCCTGTGAACATTTTGCCAGCGGCTACTTGACAACTTGGAAGTGTGACATGTCAGACTTTCTCCTAGACGCATGAAGGCAGCATAATAGTTACCACAGCTGCAAAAAACAAACATGACGTAATGGTGGAAATTGCAGATTCCCTAATCAGCTGTCTGGTTTGAGCGTGCTCTGTCCTGTTTTTGTGGCAATTAGCAAATAAACAGACAGTAAACAAACATAATCATCTCATTAGAACTCTGCATGTTTCTAATCATGTGGACAGCAGCGGAGGCGGTTAGTCCTTTCTATACATCAGAGGTTTCTGAGCAGAGGAAATAACGAAGAGGAGGAGGATGAAGGGCAAAATGTCACCATATACAAAACCCTCCATCTCAGCCAGAAAAGGCCGTGATGCTGAACTTGAATAGTTTGTTACTCTAGAAGTCTTTGTAGATGCTAAGCTTGAAACAGAGGCCAGTTTGATAGTTTGTAGAGAAATTCTGAATAATTATTTGAATGCTATCTAAACTTGTTATACAATATTTTTTCAGAAAAGCATCTGTCATACTTTTTTCACATTTAAAATTTTAATTTGTGAACAGTTTTATATTGTTTATAGGCAGTGATTATTTACTGTTTTACAGAATAAAAATGTTTTTGAATAAAATATAATCTGTGATGTTGTTATTGGTTGTATTTAAAACTGCTGTTTGTAATTAAAAAATAATACGCCAATAATTGTTAAAATTCTTTTGATTTACACTATTATTATTATTGTTATTTATATATATAACTAATTCAACTTGTTCATCACTTGTTCAACTTGTTATTATTTTTATAAAACAGACCCAATTGTATTTTGGTTTAACTCATCATAAAGTTATTGGTAATAATCAGTCTTGTACCTAATATTTTATTTAATTATTAACTCCTCCTTTGTTTAGTTTTTTTTATTTATTACCAACCCTATTTAATTTCTATCCCAACTATCACTGTGGCTATCTACTTGATATAAACTTTTTTTTCAATTTACATTTTTATTTATTTTTATATATAGTTTTTTATTATGATTATGGTTTGCTAACTTTTTCATATTTCATTAGATATTTGACATTTAAAAAAAAATAAATTGTATTTTACAAAACTTTATTTACTAGTTAAAGTTTGTTTACAGAATTAAGATAGTTGTAAAAAAAATATAGCAGTATTTAGTTATCATTAAATAGTTTGAAAATTGCTAAAATTACTTTATATATTTATGATTTTATTATTTCTCTTTTTAAAACATACTTTTAAAACATGGTATGTCTTTACATGACCTGAGCTATATAATGCAATACTTTATTCATTTATGTCATACTTGTACTGGATAAGTTACTTTTACCTGTAACCATAGACTGTGTATAAGAAGCCTGTAACACGGTAATTTAAAAAAGCAACAAAAAACAAACATGCGATTCTCTTTCAGTCTTTACGGTCTTTCTGTGTCCCACGTGTCCGGAAGTGGCTCCGCTTGCTGTGCTTCTGTTTTCTGACAGAAACACCTCCAGAGAAGAAACTGAAGAGTTGTTACGACTTCTGTTCCCGGTGGCTGTGACAGACGGGGGCCGGCGGGGTGATCCGGTGAACCCCGGGGCTGAAACATGGGCCTCTTGTCGAGGATACGGAAGGAGTGGTTCATCATCGGGATAGTGCTGGTCATCTTATCGGCCAAACTGCAACCCAGCGTCGGTGTCAGAGGAGGTGAGTGAATCGGAGTCACTTTACCTCCAGCTCTTAACCTCCAGTAAAGTTCACTACAGTCTTTGAAAATAACTGCTGTCTGTAAATACAACTGTCTTACAAACAGTGTGTTGTATTAACTAGCAGGTGGCTGCTTGTGGCACGTTGGTGGCAGACTATTGTTGGTTTATTGGTCACACATGATCTCGATGAGAAATAAATTTAACATGTAATTAACCGTCAGGAGTCACTGGAGAAATCAGCATCGGATTTTTTCACCAGCCAGCATTTTAATTTTAATGAACTGCCAACTTTTAAACTTGGGTTAACTGTTTCGCGTCGCGTCAAACTGTAGGAATAACAAGAATATTATTGCACAATGTTAAATTTCTATTTAAATACGTTTCACTTCGTGTACATGATATACGCCGAGATAAAGGTGGTATGTTATTGATAATGTTAACATTAAAATGTAAAGTATAATAAATGGGTATATTTGTTAAAACGGATGGTTACTGTAAATGTCGCGGTTTTCTGCATGGAGTTTCGTTTGTCAGGTTAGAACAGCAGTGCGGGTAGAAGGCGCTCTCTCATAGTGCCTCCTCTGTGTGTGGCGGCTTCCTCGTTACCTGGCACGGCAGTGACACGTTGCATTACCAGAAGTAATGAAAACACACACACACCTCGGTTGTCACTCACCGCTCCCTTGGGTATCTTATGTCATTTGCTTACACCGTATCTTTTTATTTAGGCTACTCTCTGTGGATTATGTCAGGTGTGCGTTCAAGAAACCTGGTTTAATTAACTGACACTGAGCTCTGAGTTGATGAATCCTGAAATGGAAAACTCCGGAACACCTGATCGCGGCCAGAGATCCGATACTATGATTGGCTTTGGCAACAGGTAAATACAAGCCACAGCCTCCATTTTAATCCAGTGGACGTTGAGATATTAATGCATGTAGCCTATATGCAGGCTGTGCACGTCCATCTTTAAAGAAAGGACCTCAGTCAGAGCAGGGCAACGTGTCAAAAAGTTAACACAACAAAGTGTTATTCAGTGTTAATAAATTCATTATTTACCAGACTAACATTGACATAATGTGTGAGAAAGTGGTGGAATCTGACTGTGTATTTGCCGACAGTGCATTTTTAATATATTTGTTCAGCTTTATCTGATCGGGATGAAATACAGGGGAGTTTAAAACTCTCTCTATATATACACATACACAGAGACATGACTGTTGGCTCACAGTCTGATCCAGTTAAGTTAAAATACAGTAGATTTAAACGTGTATTTTGGATCTTGGCTCAACAACATTCAGTAGATTTTATTTCAGCTACTTATGTAGTAAATTTAAACAAAGTCTCTTAAATCCTGTTAAAACAAAACACCTTTTTAAAAACAACTCACTTTCTAACACCATCCTGCTCACTCAGATTATCATTAATATAATCTCCAATATGATATGAATTATGTTCCATCAGTGGGACCAGTCACATCATGAGTGATAGAGATAATTATTCATTGATTCAAGTTTAAGTTACTTATATTTCTGGAACGGAAAACTAGAGTTTCCCTTCTTCTCAGGGTTAAGTAACTTTCCACTAAACCCACTAGACCCACCTGAAACAGCCTCAGTAGTTCTGGTTTGTGACCATAACTGTTGACATGAGTGGAATTTAAGTTTATGATACAGATTTTATCAGTTGTAATTTCACTAAGTTGTCTTATCTCTGAGGCTGTGAGAGACAGCAGAGGTCAGCTCAGTCACACCTCCATATCTTGTCCTGTAGATTAGATAAAGTCCTGTGCTGCTACTGTTGGGATGCTGCCTTCAGGTGCTCCTCATAAACTCCGGCATCAAACACCAGAAGTTGTAGCCAAGAGCTTTTGTTCAGAAATAAACAGAACGCATATATAAAACTACTTCTTTGTTGCTGCGACACAGAGTGAGTCTATGTACAAGTGACACAGTCTGTGATTTCTGATTATTATTAACATTTTATTAAATTAAGACTATTACTTTTAGTGCCAAAATACATTTGGCATTATATCTCCATTTTTATGGGAATAATTTTTTTAAATATATTTATAGGTTTTCTAACCAAAATGTCACCAATGTTTTGCATGTTTTAAAATTTATTATTATTATTTTATTTATTATTATTTATTTAGTTTGACAAGGTAACTTTTAAGAGTCCTCTTACAAGTATTTTCCCCTTTAGCTTTCAACTGCATCTCACGGTCTTCCTCAGTACTGATTAGTTGACATGGAGATTTTAAAGGAATATATAATCACTAAAAAACAAGGATTGACCCAATGGAATGAACATTGTCCCATATTACACCTTTGGATGTCTATGATAATTTAAAAATATAATAACCACCATGTCTAAATTATCTAGCTTAAAGTAAAGTGTCAAAATAGAAACCTAATTACTGGCAAGGCTACATGCTCTCCTCTCCTTCAAATGTCGCTGTCATGAAACAACCCTCACACAACACATTTGTCCGAATAAACACTAAAAGTTAATATAATTTATTTCAGTAGAGGTCCCAGCCACCCCAAGACATGATAACAAAAACTAAAACTGTCTGTTCTACGTTTCAGAGTTACAGAAAATGTGAAATATGGATTTAGTTAGAGTCGGTATGGCACATTATACAAGTAGGACCCACTTCTAAAAACTCTAAATAGATTCTGAGTATCTCACATCATCTAGAGGCCCAGAAGTGTGTGTGGTTGTCAGAGCGTTAGTGGTGGAGGATTTCACTTTCTGGTTCTGCCTTTTCTTTTAAAAGGCCCTGTGGAGGTCTTTTTCTAGTTGCCCACACAGCTCTTGTTTTGTGAGGTGAGTGTCGGGCCTGTCCATGGCAGTTTGTGGCGGGTGATGGTGGTGGCTTACCTTCAACCAGCATACAAAGGACATTCAGAAAAGGAGCCAGCAAAGACTATCAGCAATCCCTAAACTCAAAGGACTCTGTCATCCCCCCAGCTACTTCTACTGTAGTATATTGTTCAACCCATCCTGCTCTGTTGCTCCACCTGTGTCTTCAGCACGCTTTCTGTTACAAACCTGATCAAATTGACACGATTAACCAACACTGCCCCCAGAATAATACGTCTGCCCACGCCCAGCCGCTCAGAACTCAGTTGTTGGGCCGTCACATGCTTTTCGAGTACAAGAGTGCAGTGCACACACTAAATCGCTGGAAGAGTACCTTCACTTTATTAGCTTGACTTGTGATAGTGTAAAAATCAGGCCCTACCTCACTCAGTATGCCACCCTGCACCCGGTACAGGCCATGGTTATCTCTCACCTAGCAGGTCATCCAGCTTGTGCGGTGAAACCCTTACAAATGGTTCAGAACGCAGCAGCGCGTCTGGTTTCTGATCATCCAAAAAGGACTCATGTCACTCCATTGCTCAGTGACTGAGCAATGGAGTGACATGACTCCACTGGCTCCCCGTGGCCTCCAGAATTAAATTCAAGCCACTACTGCTGCATACAGAGTGACTACTGGGTCTGCACCCATCTACCTAAACTCCATAATACAAGTTTACGTTCCTTCTTGGCCGCTACGCTCCTCCAACGAACGCCGCCTGGCTCATCTGTGACACCACGATGGTGGAATGAGCCACCACACGCCATTAAAAGAAGCTCTTGAAAACTCATCTCTTCCGAGAACACTTTCTCTTATAACACCCCTAACCTCAAACATGCGCTTTCTGTGCTCTTCTTCTTCTGTCCCCTACAATTATCTTGAATTGATTGCACTTCTGAGTAACTTCTCTCACTTGGTATTTACCCCATTGATGCCGTATGTGCTATTAGCTCTTACTATTTATTGCTGCCCTTACTAATATGTATTGTCAGTTGTAGATCTCTTACTATATTGATGCTTTATTGATGCTTGTATGTTGTTTGTTGCTTTGAATAAAAGCGTCTGCCAAATGAGTAAATGTAAATTTGTTAACATCTGGTACGCCTTAATAAAGGCATCCAGGATGCTCTGCAGATCTGACTCAGAGTGAGCGATAAGTATGTTGTCATCTTAGTGCTGGGCAATAAAATAATGATGATAATGACAATTAAAGCAATATAATTTTTAATAGATGTTCAATATATCGTCAATAAATGTTTGATTTAATTATTTTGTTGAAGAAAAGGGAAAGAAAGAAAAAAGATTTTATCATAATTGTTTTGAATGTTCTACCTTAGATTTGTGAAGCGATCCAGTGTTTGTCATCAAAATCAGGCTTTAAACATTTCTCTCTCTCTCTCTCTCTCTCTCTCTCTCTCTCTCTCTCTCTCTCTCTCTCTCTCTCTCTCTCTCTCTCTCTCTCTCTCTCTCTCTCTCTCTCTCAGGTCCATTAAAGCCAGAGATCACCATCGCGTACGTTGCCGTCTCGCTCATCTTCTTCAACAGCGGCCTGTCACTGAAAACAGAGGTAAAAAAAATCTGACACTTATGTCTTGTTATATAACGTGATGGATGCAGTTGCTGTTGGGAAAAAGATTCATGTGAGTAATAAAAGTCTGATAGAAGTTTCTGCTTCTCTCTGCAGGAGTTGACCAGCGCGCTGCTTCATGTTCGACTTCACCTGTTTGTTCAGTCCTTCACATTGATCTTCTTCCCACTGGCCGTCTGGCTGCTGCTCAAAGTGCTCGCACTGACTGCCATCGACCAATGGTTGCTCAAAGGGTAGGAAGAGAGAGAGAGTGAGAGAGAGAGAGAGTATTTATTTAGGTCCATGCCTGACTTTACCTGAAGGGCGAGTTATGTACGGACACAAGGACCCACATTCACTGCTACCACAGGCGATGGTGTGTGTGTGTGTTGAACAGACCTCCTGTGTGCCTCTTAAAATTAAAACTGTCTGAACTGAGTGAAAAGAGATAAAAAAATAAAAATAAAAAACAAGGCTGGTCATGGGCCAGTGGATAACATGCATGCTTTGGTGTGGGAGACCCGGCTTCAACTCCCCACTGTGACCCACCAATGTGTCCCTGAGCAATACACTTAACCCCTAGTTGCTCCAGAGGCGTGCGACCTCTGACATAAATAGCAATTGAAAGTCGCTTTGGATAAAAGTGTCAGCTAACTGAATAAATGTAAATGTAAATTTATCTGAAACTCAAATAGTCAAGTTTTCATTAAAAGCAGCTTTTTGTCTTTTGGTGTAATTGCACTCCACACCACATGGGGGCGCCACAAAATCAAACATTAACTATGAGACAGGAGCAAACACCAGGTGTGCTTTCCATTCAGCTAATTATGCTTCTTCCCGCCCTCACTCCTCTGGCCTTCAGCCTAAATTGGTTGCAGCTTGTCATAATCACTAATAGTCCAATCCCTTAAAGAGAAACTTCTACATTCTTCAACCTGGACCTTTTTTTCCCCATGTTTTTGTCCATGTGACTGATAGGGACAACTATTTTTTTATGTCCAGTATTGAGCGAGGTCAGTGAAACAGACCTACAATGTAATTCTTCCAGGGCAATTGCGCCCTGTCAAAGTACGTCCACTAAAGTGCTTGTTTTTGCCACTGACAGGCTCAGTTTGTTATTATACTGCAATTATTATGGAAAGGATCCCATCAGAGATGGACCTTTTAACAAGTAAGATCCTTTTTGTTTAACCACAAACAGCCGTTATAAAGCCGCCAGACTCCACTGCATGAATACAGTCATTTTACCTTGCTGATCTTTGTTCTGTTTGGTGATCTGTGAGGTAAAAATTACTGACATTGCCGTCCATAGAACCGTGCTGCTAGCGTGGCAGTTGTTATTAATTCTACAGTATCCACCCTGAGCCTGAAAAGTACCAGACTGCACCTGTGGTCTTTCATAAACTAACTGCAGATTGTATTTACAGTGTTTATAACTCCCTCACCTCCTGTTGTTTCAGTAATAAAGAGATTCTAATGATCTAATCTAGTCGTGTTTTCATCAACGTTTTTATGCGCATATTGAAGCATCTCATTAGAAAAGGTTGATGGAAACTGGAAAATTTGAAGAAACTTCAGTTCACCCCTCCAAAACTTACACACGCTTGAGCAGGAGTTAATGCGCTAAATGGGTTTATTATTACGTTTGCAAAAGGAGAGCACCCACATGTGTGTCAGCAGACCCTGACCTCTGACCTTTTGAAGGAAGGCAGGGGAAGGAACATTTTCTGAACTGTAGAAAAAGATGATGATGATGATTCTTGTCCTTCGTTCTCTTCACTGCACCCCCCCACCGCCTCATCCTCCTCTTCATCCTGTTGCTGTGGTTGCCTAGGTTACAGACGGTGAGCTGCATGCCCCCTCCGGTCTCCTCGGCTGTAATTCTCACCAAGGCTGTCGGAGGCAACGAGGTAACACACACACACACACACACAGACACACGTAAGCAGGTCATTATCCTCCAGTGTTTGACAAATGGCGTAATACTGGAAAGGAATAAGCAGTGTGTTGGTATGTTCTCTGTGTGTGTGTGTGTGTGTGTGTGTGTGTGTGTGTGTGTGTGTGTGCCTCCAGGCTGCTGCCATCTTCAACTCAGCGTTTGGAAGCTTCCTGGTAAGATCTCATGAAACTGGAGTTTTCCTTTAAATGAGTGCAGCAGTAATGAATCATCAGCGTGAGCTCTGTGGGGAGCTGAAGCTGTAATCGTGTCTTTCTGTCCTGCAGGGAATCATTGTGACTCCAGCGCTGCTGCTGCTGTTTGTGAGTCACACCCGCTGAGTTTAATACACTTTGTTTTTACAAATGAATACACACAGAAACCGTGAGACCATAAACATAATTTTTCTTTACTTTAAAGCAGAAGTTGTTTGACATTTTGAGAAATACACTTATTCGCTTTCTTGCTGAGAGTTGGATGAGAAGGCTGGTTCCACTCTCGTCTCTGTACAGTAAAAATGAAGCTGCAGTCTGGAAGAGCTTAGCTTAGCTCAGAGGGTTTTCAGTCTGAGACTGTGGGCCTCCCTTCAAACAAAATGTTTGTAAAAAGGTTCCCCACGTCACACTACATTAGTTCACCTGCGTGGTTTTGCTCATTTCCTGGATCCCCATGAGATCATGATGATGATGTTTGATCCCATAGACACTCAGCAGTTGAGCCAAGATAACCTAATATTGCTGTTTGATGTAACTTCAGACTACACCTATATTTAAAAAAGGTCTGTCCTAAGGCATTTATTAGTTTCTGACTCTGGAAAAGTGGGAAAGACTGTAAACTGTCCCAAAACCACTGTAACCATGAAGTAATCAAATTACACATGTAGGCAATTCTGTGTGATCTGCTTTTGATAACTAATTTAATAACAAATGTAATACTTTTTCATTTACTGAGCCTCCCCTGAAACTGTTTCCCCTCCCACTTTGAAAACTTCTGGCTTCGTTTAATCTGTATTAAAACCAACATGTGAAAACAGCAATTCATGTTTTACAAGGGATCATGTGCCGGACTGCTTCTTGGCTGGGAGGGACATTACAGTAAATCACAGAATATATAGTCCCAGTATAAAACAGTGAAGTAAAGTTTGTTGTAGTTTTTTTTACACTTCACACTTTTTTTTTGTAAGATAACCAGCTGCTGCGTTTACATTTATTCCTTTAGCTGACGCTTTTATCCAAAGCGACTTACAATTGCTATACATGTCAGAGGTCGCACGCCTCTTGAGAAACGAGGGGTTAAGTGTCTTGCTCAGGGACACAATGGTGGATGGGTCACAGTGGGGGATTGAACCTGGGTCTCTGCACCAAAGGCAGGCATCTTATCCATTGCACCAACCCCTCTATTGATCATACAGGTAAGACAGTGGCATCAATGTCCTCATCTAACTCTCTGCCACAAAGTGATTAAGCATATTTCCTAACATGTCAAACTTTTGCTTTAAACCTGCATTAATTGACGTGTTGGCCATTTGGGGGCAGCGCAACAAATTGAAGCTTTAGTCTGCTAAGTTACCTCATAAGGTTTTCTGGTTATGTGTAACTCCAGAAACAGTATCTCACAAAAGTGAGTACACCCCTCACATTTTTGTAAATATGTTTTTTGTGACAACACTGAAGAAATGACACTTTGTTACAATGTAAAGTAGTGAGTGTACAGCTTGTATAACAGCGTAAAGTTGCTGTCCCTTCAAAATAACACATCATACAGTCATTAATGTCGAAACTGCTGGCAACAAAAGTGAGTGTAGCAAAGTGTCATTTCTTCAGTGTTGTCACATGAAAAGATATAATCAAATACTTAAAACATGTGAGGGGTGTAGTCACTTTTGTGAGATACTGTAAATAAATACATGTAAATAATGTGACTATGTATGTTTGGTTGGCCTCATTTTATCTTCTCCTGTTTCTCCTCCTCCAGCTGGGCTCTTCATCCTCCGTTCCCTTCTCCTCCATCTTCTCTCAGCTCTTCATGACTGTGGTGGTTCCTCTGATCCTGGGTCAGGTAGGGGGGTGTGTGTGTGCGTGTGTGTGTGTGGGTGGGGTACAGAAATGGTTAAATATGTATGAATCTTTGCAGAGTTGTAAATCTCTATTCGGGGTGGGTGTGTGTGCAGGTGTGTCGTGGTTTCGTCAGGGAGTATCTGGAGAGGCGAAAGCCTCCGTTTGGCGCCGTCAGCAGCGCCGTCCTCCTCATGATCATCTACACCACTTTCTGTGACACCTTCAGTAACCCCAACATTGAGCTGGACCCCACCAGTCTGCTGCTGGTCGTCCTCATCAGTGAGTACCCTCAAAGATGTGTTGGTTAAAGGGTTGCTGGTGCCTGAGTTGAAATCCACTTTCTATTAAAAGAAAATTCAACAGTCATGTGACATGCGCAGTGACCTGGAGGGCAAAACAACAGACCAAAGTAGAGGCTCACACCGTACTCCCCAGTAGAGACGTCGTAAAAGCCGTTAAATTTTATTTGGGTCACTTCTCAGCTCAAGAAAAAGATACACCCGCTGCCACATTTCCACCGTTGAAGGGAGCATTTTCCTTGTAATGTGACGTCACGTGAAAACTATGAATAGGAAATCTGCTTACTCTATTTCTTGCCGAGATTATCGATACCACTTTAATGTCTGTACAGTAAGTACAAAGCTACAATCAGCTGCCGGCTAACTTAGCTTAGCACAAAGACCGGAAACAAGGGGAATCAGCTAGCCTGGCTCTGTGTAAAGGTAACAAACTCGGCTCAATAATTAACATGTTAAATCTAGTTTGTTTAATACTTACTAAATTAAAAAATATTATTACTCTTTTGTTGGTGTGATGGTGTTCAGATGAACTAGAAAACAAATGAACAAAGAAACAGCAAAGTATAACTGTTAGCTGACCTACAAAAAAATACAACAATGGTATTATAAAAGGTTTAAAACAAACTAAATTACACCCGTCTAAGTCCAGGTATAATAAACAAAATGACACATTATAATGCAAACAGAGGGGATTATTGTTTACCATTAAATTGAAGTTTGTCTCCCTTGTTGTTCACTGCAGTTTTCTCCATCCAGCTCAGCTTCATGCTGCTCACGTTTGCCTTTTCCACCAGGTGAGGCTCCTTCTCCTCCTCCTCTTCCTCTGTTATTCTTGCTCTCCTCCTCTTTTACGTTACTTACAATTCATATGGGTTGCAGCAAAGTGGTGTAACAGCCATAACATATTTTTTGCTGTCAAACAATGTAATGAGAACATCCAAATCTGATCAGTTGTGTTGTTTTTATTAATCCAACAAAACGAAAAAGCAAAACACTGCCTCGTGAGCAGAAATACTATTGCTTCAAGTTTTTCTAATGCAGTGCGTATACTGAATACAAATACTAAAATGAAGAAGTAACAGTAGAACTATTTGAAAAGTAGTAGTCTATATGGAGTTTATGTGCAGAAACAGTAAGAGTGGAAATAGGAAGTTTACAGCTGTCAGTGTGATGTGCAAAAGTGTCTCACATTAAGATCAACAAGTGTAAAGATGGCTGCATATATACAGATAGCAAGTTTATACACAAGCACAGCAATAAATCAGAGTTCAGAGGAGTGTGAAAATGATCCAGAGAGTGATGGATTAAGGTTTTCATTTCCATTTTTGTTTCTGTAGGTCGGGTTCAGGATTCAGCCCTGCAGACACAGTCGCCATTGTATTCTGCTCCACTCACAAGTCTCTCACTTTGGGTAGGTATACACACACACACACACGCGCACACACGCGCACACACGCGCACACACACGCGCGCACACACACGCGCGCACACACACGCACACACACACACACACACACACACACACACACACACACACACACACACACACACACATTGGACTTGTAAGTAACTAAGTAAAATTTTGATCCAATAGCATTCTGATTGATGTGTGTTTTTCTGATCCAGATAAGATATTTAGAAACAAACTGCATGTTAAAGGGGACCACCAAAGTCTTTCTCCAATATCAAATGATGCCGCTTGAGTCGGCATCATTTGGAGATGAAGAATTTAAGTTTGGAAATGAAAAAAACAAGTTAGAAAGAAGCAAGCTTACCAGATCTCTGTAGACTGCTGTTCATCTCTGCTGCAGGCTAGAGATACAGGCACATTATGACAAGGAAGAAGAATGTTTGGAATAAAAACGACAATATTCAAATATTTAGTTCTCTCTCCCCCCAGGTATCCCCATGCTTAAGATTGTGTTTGAGGGCTACGAGCATCTCTCTCTGATCTCAGTTCCTCTGTTGATCTACCATCCGGCTCAGATCCTGCTCGGCTCCGTCCTTGTACCAACCATACGCAGCTGGATGACCACCCGGCAGAAGGTGAACTACACACAGACACTAGTTCACAGGCACTAGTTCACACACACTGCCACTTTATCACACGCACATTAACACTAGTTCACACACAGACACTGGATCACACACACACAAACACTAGTTCACACACTCACACACACATACACAAAAGCCAGTTCACATACACAGACAGACACACTAGTATATACACACACACACACACAAGTATATACACACACACACACACACAAGTATATACACACACACACACACACACAAGTATATACACACACACACACACACACAAGTATATACACACACAAGTATATACACACACACACACAAGTATATACACACACACACACACACACAAGTATATACACACACACACACACACAAGTATATACACACACACACACACACAAGTGTATATACACACACACACACACACACAAGTGTATATACACACACACACACACACACAA
>NC_060171.1:8738029-8765253 GCF_021292245.1 Micropterus dolomieu
TCTAGGGCAGTACCAGAGATCCCCACCCAGTGCCTCAGTCTGTCTAACATGATGTTGTGATCAATGGTGTCAAAAGCAGCGCTAAGGCCCAGGAGTACCAGGACTGAGCACATGCCTTCATCAGCAGACATTAAAAGGTCATTGGTTACTTTAAGCAGGGCAGTCTCAGTGCTGTGGTACTTCCTGAAACCAGATTGAAACTTTTCAAATAATTTGTTATTTTCCAGTACAGTGAGCAGCTGTTTGGACACAATTCTTTCTAGAATCTTTGCAATAAAAGGCAGTTTTGAAATTGGTCTAAAATTATGTGGGAGGGAGGGATCTAAACCAGGTTTCTTTAAAAGTGGGTTCACACAAGCCGTTTTAAAATAATCAGGGACACAACCAGAAGATAGGGAGCTGTTGAAAACAGCGATCAGAGATCAAATGGGGCCCAACAGAATCAATTACTTTCAGTAAAAACTTTGTAGGTATTACATCAAGTGGGCTGGAGGACACTCTCATTTGTGATACTGTTTTTAAATGCTCAGACAAGTCGATGGGATAAAACTGGTTAAAACTCTCTTGTTGCTGGTGAGGAACCTCTGAGTAAGAGGCCGCGGGGGTAATAGAGTCTCTGATTGACACCACCTTATTGGTAAAATAAGATAAATACAATTCAGTCATCATTACTTCCAGCTGAGGCACAAGGAGGGGTTGGGTTTACCAGCTGATCCACAGTCTTAAACAGAAACCTGGGATTGTGTTTATGTGTAGTAATGAGTTCAGAAAAATAGTGCGTTCTCGCATCCTTAACCATGTTATTGTAGTTAGATAAATCCTTCAGACTGAGGTAATGGACTTGGAGACTGGATTTTTTCCATCTGCGCTCTGCTTTCCTGCATTCCCTTTTTAGGCTGCGAATGCTGTCATTTATCCAGGGTTGCTTACTAGCTTTAGACGTAGGCCTAACCTTTAGAGGAGCAGTAATATTTAGTGACGACAAGCAGATATGATTGAAGTGATCAACCAGATTGTTGGTGTTGGAATCAGCCAGGCGTTGGCTTTGGCTCTGAAAGAATGCGCAAAAGTTTGAAACACTTTATTCATTAAAGATGCGAGAATCCCACCTTTAAATCGGATGCTCAAATCTCTGCTAAACATTAAAGCTGTTATAATGTTGTTTGATCATAGAAAGAAGGAAAGTGAGGGTTTATTTCCCCCTTTTCCCATTCTAAAGGTATCTTCAGCGGGTGGTAAATCATCCATCACTTCTTCAGGATCCTGATGTCAGAGAGTTCCTGGAAAGAGAAGAAGTAAGTTGAAATTGAGTTTGGAGAGCCCTGAGCCTGGGTGCCATTTTATAAGACAAACATTTATTTAGTTTTATGCCTGAGCACCTGTGAAATACTGTACTCTTTAAAGTCTATAAAATCGCCTGGCACACAACTTCACTTAATAATAATTTGTTGACTAAATTATCTTTATTACATCTAAAAATGTTTGTTTGAATTGAGGGAACACTTTCAGAGGGATGTATTTTTCCTCTGCCATTTGTATTTACTACTTACTTCCACTACTTCCCTTTGTGTTTCTGAAATTTTACTATATTTTTTAAGTTCAGTCTGGTTCTGTATCATAATATGTGTGTGTGTCCTTAGTTACCCAGAGCAGTGAGTACGCAGGCTCTGAGCGGCGCTGGCTTCTTGAAAATGATCAACAAAGCAACAGATGCTGTCAGTAAAATGACCATCAAGATGAATGAGTCAGATGTGGTGAGTTCAACTGTAAACAGACACTCCTTCTGTTCACAACGGTCTTTTATTCCCTAGAAGCTCTTGTGTAACAGATCATTTTTCTAATGAGGAAATCAGCATTTTCCAGTAAAAAGCAGAACATATCAATCTCACAGTTTGAGCACAGTCAGGATGAAGCACTAAACAGTACAGTACCAGAACATATTAGGTACAGAATGGCTTGCCATCAGTCTGTTAACTCATTGCACTGAGAAAACAAAACCTGCTTTCTTTTGTTATGACCCAGTACTGATGACTGGCCAATGCATTCTTTTGTAAACTGATCTGGTGGTGCATTGATTGAACCTTTGTGTCCAGTGCTATTTTTGTATGCGGTAATGCAAGCTAACATAACTGTATATTTAATAGATAGTAAGTGAGGCAACCAGTCACACTAATCAAAGACCCTGTTCATCAGAAGCTGGTGTGACACTGATTTCCTCTTGATCTGACCTGAAATTACCACATCTATGAATAATTAAATGTTTATTCCAGCTGAGTAAATACAAAAGAACATAAGTACGTTAAACTGCACTGGATTCCCGATGTGTTTTGAGGTTACCCCACGCTGAAAGCACCAAAGAGTTATAGCTTGCATAAATGTGGGAGCAGGGTTCTTGTATAAATCCAGAAAATCTGTAAAAGGATTTAAATTGAATTAAAGCTGCAAGCAGTCTTGGACACGCCCTCGCAGCGTGGCGTGCATCAGTTGTGTTGCGGGGCAGTGGCCGGAAGTCGAGAGACACAACTTTGAATTATCACACGTTTTGGACACCTCACAAAGGAGGTCAACATCACTTTCTGTTTCCTGTGGCGCTAGAGAACACCTGCAAATTATACGTTATGTCCCAGTCCATCAAGTGCAGACTAAGCTGAGAAAAACTTCTTGTTTGTTGGCAAATCATCAATTTTCGCCACGGGCAAGCCCTTCAACTAAAAGTCACAGATAGCACTACTTTTTATCGTCAGTGCCTTTAGATTACATAGCAAAAATATGAAGTCAACCAGATTAATAAGGAGGAGTCCGTTAAAGTACGTAACCTTTAAATCGCCACAAATGACGATTATATTCAAAATGGACAGCTTCCTGTAGGGTTTAAGGAATTGCTCCAAGAGGCTTTAGTGTGACTTAAAATGTTTTTGATTTACACAGTTGTGTGATTTATCCTCTGTAATGTAGCTTGTAATGTCATCGAGCTCAGTCTTCACTGACATAACAGACGTGTGTTTTTTATACTAACAAAAACACTAAAACTTTGCTTAGAAATTAACCTGTGGAACAACAGTGGGATCTAAACATGTAGAACACACAGGGGCCTCGATGATGGAGTTGTACTAACTGTGTGTTTCACTGCAGTGGTTTGAGGAGAAGCTGCAGGAGATGGAGTCTGCAGACCAGCACTTCAGGAAGCTCCATGCGCTGGTCGAATCTCTGGTCATTCACAGGAAAGGTTCGTTGTCTCCCTTCCAACCACTTAAAGATTTGCCTTCAGAACTTTCGCTAAAGCCTAAACGGAGACAAAAAAGCTAAGATAACTATCTCTTTGCCAGTGTGCTGCAAGATAAGGGCTATTTTTTACCCAAAACCATGCCCAGAAAGTAGTTTGTATATGATCACTTTTTTGTAATTGGTGTTTGGTGTACATGGAGGAAAATGCCTCTGTTTGCCTTAATGTTTGGCTCGATCTTCCCCTTCAGAGCTGTCGTTAAATACAGCAAGCTTTGCCAAAAGCACAGCCATGCTGGGTAGCGCAGAGGACAACACCGCTCTGTCCCGAGCTCTCTCTCAGCTGGCAGAGGTGGAGGACAAGATGGAGCAGTTGCACCAGGACCAGGCGGCAAACGACACCTTCGGCTTTGCTGAAGTCATCGCAGATTACATCCGCCTGCTTGGAGCCGTGAGGGTACTGAGAAAATCTGTTCTAATTACTAATTTATTAAAATGAATTACTGGATGTCAAAGCTAATTCTGCATAGTGAAGTATTCATTATTTTATTTTTAAAAAAAAACAAAGGTTAGGAGGTAAATTGAGGCCTATCTAAGTGAAATTTAAACACCAATTTGAAGTAGTTCAATTTCATTGCTGTGCAATTTTGTTACTTTCGTTACAATCTAAAAACTTCAAGCCTGTCCGTCCATCGGTGGCTTACTCTCTTAAGCAGTGAGGTCAAGTCTGTCATTTTAATTTAGTCCAAGTAGTTGTATTGAATACTCGTAAGGAAAATCTTTGCCAGAGGAAAGTAGTTTCAGGGACAAGAAGAAATGCCAGTTAAGAACTAAGACCGAGAAGGATGTTATGTATCAGTGTTGTTGTGCTTTAGTCTTGCCCATGTTATCTGAGCAGCCTATTCACTCATATATTTAAAGGCTAATGGTTAACTTCTGATTTTAATCTAATGGTGGTTAAAACAATAACATGTAACTGCTCCCGCAAGAAAAATGTACTGACTAAAGGCATGACATTTATTTGGACTGTTGTTCCTCAGCTACAAACATAAACATGATATGATCCTGTGTGTGTTTGTGACCTGCAGGGGTCGTTTGATCACCGGATGAAGGCGTGGCAGCGTTGGCAGGATGCTCAGACAGTGTTACAGAAGAAGAGGGAGACTGAGGCCAAATTGCTGTGGGCCAACAAACCAGACAAACTGCAGCTGGCCAAAGAGGAGATTGCTGAGGTACAAACATTGGCCAGAATGATCACCGTGAAAATAACTGGAATGCCTGGAAGTGCTTCGGTTTGTTCCTGGATAATTTTGTTCCTGTCATCAGAAACGGGGAGCACAATGAAACAAATGGAGTCACATTTTTTCTATTACCTTGGTTATTGTCATGATACAGTAAAGCCAATATATTAGATTTAAAATTTTTAATTTTTCATAGTCTTGTTTTTAATAAAATAATCAACACGAACTCACTCCCAATTTATACATCAGCGCGAGGCTAAGCCAGTGATTACGCACATAGCCACGCCACCGTGAGCTAGTTGGCGGTGGGGTTCACTGTAGTTGTTGGTGTAGGCTACTACAAACAATAGCAACTGAAACTGAGTGGATCATGTTGGAGCTAATCGATGTGAACAGCAGTTTTTAGTGTTTAGCTTTTAGTGAAATTATAAAAGCACAGAAAAGAGAGAAGGAGTGTCGCATCGAACTTTAGTTAAATTTTTGGGCATGTGCCTGTCAAACTACAGGGTACCTACAGCGTATATTCAATACAGCAGTAGAAATTGGTCTTCATGCTGCGCTTAAGCAACATATGCTCACTTTCTTTGTCCTGGTAAGGAAGTGCTGAAAATTTTAGCAAAATGTTTAGCATTTGAATCTTTTTTTAATCGTCAATATTTACTGGAGAGCACATCACTTTAACAAACATGGGCTGCTTGCAAGAAAAATGATCATTGTCTCTCTTCCCTTAATATCTAATGGATTGTGTAGAGGCTCAATTGCTGCATGACGGTAAAAAAAAGAAGTGATAAAAATATTCACAGTAAGTCAAAATTTAGAAATAATAAGTGAAATTCGGTTTTTCAAAGTAGAGATTATGAGTCTTGAAGTCACTATTTTGAGATAGTGAATCAAAAATTCAATTAATCTCAAAATCTTTGCTTAAAAATGGAATTTCTTAGTATGAGATACTGTGACACAACTTTAACCTACTATTATAATTCTAACTGAAAAATTCATTTTTAACTTACTGTTAACGTCATTTATTATTTTTTGCATGTCCTCCTTTTTTTAATATCCTGTCATGAATGATCTTCTATACTACAGGACTTTAAAGTTTTCCTCTCCTATTAATAGTGGGAGGCCAAAGTGACGCAGTATGAGAGAGATTTTGACAGAGTTTCTGCCACCGTGCGCAAGGAAGTCGTCCGCTTTGAGGTACTGATGTTTATCCTTTGTTGCATTCACAACAGTTACTCTACAGCAGAAAGCATTTGTCATTACTGATGACATTTTTTTTATTAAATCATACAGAAAGAAAAGGCCAAGAATTTCAAAAGACAGATAATTAAGTACTTGGAGTCTCTGCTTCAGTCTCAGCAACAGGTGAGTGCTTCTCTAGTCAAACATGAATATTTTAATATTTCGATAATTTTCTTGTCAAACGAGTTAAATGTACATTTATAAATAGTTTTGATATTGAGAAAGCTTTTCCAACTCTGGCAGTCATTGTTTTGACTACGTCATGTTTTACATTTTAGACACTTAGCCGGTGATCTTATCCAGAAAGACTTCACAAAAACAGCAGTACAATATGTTTGAATTTATAAATCATCAAATGGAAAAGAGTGGAAAAAGTGCGGCCTTAACCAACCTTTAATGCAAAAAACACAGCTAATTGGGCATGGGACACACCCTGAGACTTGATCAGTCTCGGCGGGGACTTCCTTGGGAGAGGGTATCTAGTGATAATGGCCACTCGATGATCCCGTGGTCCTCTACTGAAGGTGTGTCCTACAATTTACAGGATTACATATATGTAATTAGAATTTTAATTAGCCATACTAATTCAGGTCAAATCCCATTATGGCGATACAATTTAATAATGAATTTAATAATGGCTATTAATCCCACTTTGTAGTTGCAATATCAACATAATAAAATTGTATTTACATATTTGTAATCCTGTAGTCAGCTACAATTGTTCTGGGACTATAGAAGGGATATTTATTTAAAATTGGAATGTATTTTAGGAAAGGAATAAAACATGAGCTAAGGAGCGAGACATGAAAGATGTTTTTTACATGAAGATAGGAAAAGGAAAGATTAGGGCTGCAAGTAACGAACCCGTATTAAAAAAGGCTCTTCCAAAGTTTCAAGAACACAAAGTAATGTCTTCAAATTGCTTATTTTGTTCAACCAATGTTCCAAAACCCATAAATGTTCAATTTTCAATTCTGTAATAACAGAGAAAAACTACTCATCACACTTTTGCTTGAAGTGGGACACATAACTAGGAAAGATGCAAAGCATCTGTTATAAATTCTAAATATTAACCACTTAATGTCTGTCAGTTATTAACGAACCTGTCACTGTTGTCTCTTTCTTTTTTCTCTCTCCAGCTGATAAAATACTGGGAGGCTTTCTTACCAGAAGCAAAAGCAATCGCCTAATCCTCGAGCCCCAGCCTTGTGGACGACAAAACAGGCTGCCTTTTTCTTATACACTTTACCTCTTGCCTTTAAACCAAGGAAAATGCGTGTATTGTAAAGGGAGATACAATCAACCTGTTTTTTTTTATCACCTTTAACATATAACTCTGTACTCTATTGTATTAATAATTGTATATTTTCATTTAACCTTCCACAAATATTTTCTTATTAGATGAAAAGAGTTTGCATACACAAAGTTAAGGACACACGAGAAAAAGAAGAAAGTGTAGATAAATGATTCCATTAATTTCCACAAGAGAAGGGAAATGAACCGAGTCTGTTGTTCTCAGGATTTTCTCCCTTGTGTGATCAGGAGCTCCTTCATCAGCAATGGTTAATTGTTTACAGCGCGGCTGCTCTCTCATCAAATATTTCTGGGGACCCAGATGAAGAAAGTGGCCAAGAGATCTCGCTCTGTTTCTTCTTTTTAATGACTCAAAGGGATAAAACAGTTAAATGAATAAAAAAAAAATTGAGCACTTCCACCAGGTGGATAAAATACTTCAGAACCAACTGTGTTTTCTTTTCTTTCAGATTTAAAATACTATTGATGCTGTGGGAAGGGGGTGCATGGGTATTGAAAGGCATTAGATTAGCAGGGTCTACAGCTGTGGTCAAGGGTTGCATTGTAGGTCAAGCTTGTGGGTTTAATGTTTTAGATATGATTTCAATCATAGTACAAACTTTACTCTTATAACTACACATGTCTGTGCCTTTTAAGTCAGAATGGTGTTTTTGGTATTATCCACTTTGGGAGAAAGTTTCACACAGCTGTGGGCAGTGCAGAGGCTTGTTTCTTCCAGCCATAATGATATAAGTGTCAATGCTGAGGTTAAAGAATAATACTGGTGGTTTCATGTTTAAGCCCATTTACTACAAATTAAGTGTTGTTTTCCCTCTACATTCTTGCTTGTAACTGCAAAGTTGTTTTTATTTTATGTTTTCTCCTACCTTCCAGACAGTCTTTGGACTCACTACTGTATGAAAATCAACATGCAGGGACTTGAAACAAGTAATCCTCACAGTGAACGTCACGTCAGAGTGTTTTTGTCAAAGTTGTGTCATTGTTGTTTGGTAATTCAGTACTGTAAGTGTTAGATGACTCTCTTTAGGGCATTACCAAGCACCAGTGGCTTTGAGAAAAATACAGTAAATTCTGACATGTATGGGTTAGCCTTTTAAAGAAAGTCTTGTGCTGCTGTAGTGAAATGAATGGAAACCAAAGGCTGCCTGTATGGTAGGATTCTGAGTCCTGCTATGAAGTTTGTTTGGTAGTAATTTAAAAGTTAGGACCTCAACTAACACTTGATAGATTAACAGATTCTTACAATTGTGTAGTCTGTAAAATGTTGCAAAATAATGAAAAGTTCCACTGTCTCCTGGAGGCCAATGTGACAAAATTGTTTTATCTAACAGTTTGAGTTTTAAAGGTACCCTGTGGAGTTTTTGACCAGTTGTAGCCTATGAGTTTGTTGGCTTCCCATTTTTGTTAGTAGCTTGCGGGTGATGTGATATGCCTTCCAGCGGATGATTTCTTGCTTTTCTAATGATGAACATAAGAAAGGCAAAAATATGACGACAAAGGCAAGAAAGAATGCTGCTAGCTAGTAAACATGGACGCAAACAATGTAGATTTCAAATTCCTCACAGAAACACTCTCTGCAGTCTGCAAATGTCTTTATTGTGAGGAAGGAAATGCATTTAACGCATTTGTCAGACCTGTAAGATGCACAGTTTGGTGAGAAACTGTAAACATAACTTTGTTTGCAAAAACAACCTACAGGGTACCTTTAATTTACAATGATATAAAACCGAAAAGAAGCAAATCCTCACATTTAAGAAAGTGGAACAAGCTAATGTTGGGCATTTTTGCATAACAAGGGCCGAGTAATTATAAAAGATTGTCTGTTGTTCGGCTAATAATTTCAGCACTAAACAATACTGTGTGTAATATCTAGTGAATGGGCAACAACGTGCAAATAACACTGGAATGGTCCTTGGAAAAAAAAAAAAAGGAAAAAAGAATAAAGCTGGACTGGGCTCATACTGACTCCAAAACATGAGCTTAATGTCAAACACTAAACGTACTGATGTCATAGTGAACCTGATGCTTCCCTAAAGACTCGGTCTGCAGTTTGACAAGTAGAGTTTTAACATCAAACGGTAACAAGCCCGTGTCACAGCGTCCTATGGCTGGGCTGCTATTTTTTGATTTCAGCTTTAATTTCACATTTACGCGCACATAAATTGAAGCCGTGTAGGGATGACCTACAGTGTATGTCATCACCTAACTTGCAGACATTTCTGTGCACGTTTTTTATTTTTGTACAATTAGTTGAACGCTTGTTTTCAACTGTTAGCACGCATAAAACCTGTTGTTAGTGCGGACTCATAAGTATCTGTATGCCATCACTTGTCAATGTGCAGAGCAATGTCAGCAATGTGCACCGTGTCATAGAAATTTCTTTTAAAACCAATCAATAAAAGTTGCACTGTTTACACTTGGAAATTTCATTCAGGACTTCAGCGTGTTATTTCTCCACTTGAGTTGTTTTCTTAGCCTGACATTGTAAGTAAACAAGCTTTTGATTGGATTCAAAAAGACTACTGATGTGTGATTGGTGTTGAGGATACAGTTTTTTAAGTAGATAACAAAATGTTCTTACTACATTCTACTACAGCTGCTGCTTTTCTCTTTTCTTTTCCATCTTTCCTGCAGGTTAGCAGGTGCACAATTGGGTGGATAATGAATGAACAGCTCCCCCTTGAGAAAGCCTGCTAAACGTAGGTGAGTGAGTTTGTGAATGAGACCAAGCCAGTTCCTTTTGGTGCTTTGTATCTTAAAATTAATACATTTTGATAACAGGGTAATAATCAATCTTTATTTGGAACATACACTGCTGTTGGAGTTTTTGCAACTGGTCACTGAGAGGTCTTTAAGGTTATAGATAAACCATATTAAGACTAAATTAAGTAAAATTACACCCAATTAGTCTCTAAATTGGCTGGAGTGATATGTTAGCTTATTAACTTATATGTTGGTAAGTAAGAAAAAATTACATTACAAATATGCCAAAGATATATATACAGTATTTAAGGTAACCATATCTCCAGTACAGACTTTTCAACTGTAAAGTTTGGTCAGTACAGATCTTGGTTGAGTTCTTCAATAACCAAATTTGATATCCTTTTTTGAGAAAAATGCTTGTTTAGTTTAGATTTATGCCATTAAAATGAATATTTGCAGTTGTTGCTTAGAAAATCCAGTATCTAGCTATAGCTATAATGCATAGTTATTGTAATTGGCTCACTCATCTTCCACTGTAGGAAGAAAAAAAAGTTTTCGATAGCTTGATGACCGGTTCTGCAATTTATTACAAATGCAATAAAGTCTGTCATTTTATATTCTGACTTTTAGTTGCTAGTATAAGTCAAATAAAAACATTTGAGCCTATCCATTTTCCATATTGCAATTCACCAATAACATATTTTGTTAAAGTCTGAGTACCTCTCCCCATTATTAGTAAACCTTTATGTGTAAAATCTTTGAAGTTACCCTTTAACAGAGCACCCTGACAGCTTTGCTTCACCATTTATTAGTAACTATGTACAATCTAATTCAGAGTTACAGACATCTTAGGGACAATGGGAAGCAGCAGCAACAGACCAGTTAGCTGCTACACGTGATGACGATATTACAGGTACAGCTTTCACATTGTAATGCCGCACACTTCAGTTCAAAATGTTGTTCCATCCAGATATATAACTAACTAAAACAACCTGCTCAAACTAAGAAGGCAAACTGTGAAGATGGACTGGCCAGGCTGAGGAACCTGAAAAACCCTACATGTCCTGTAATATGAAGTAAAACTATCAGATCTTCGCATGTCATTACATGGCAGCTGCTTGTTCTGGCAGATTGGACAAGACATTGTCTTTGTTCACTCTTTAAAATAACAAAAAACTACACAGTTCTGCAACAGTTTCACACAGTTAATGTTTTCAACATATTACAAAATAGTTTATCGATAAATAACTTCAGCCAGCCAGCACTACCATGTGCTCTACAAAATCTAAATGCATAAAGGCTCCAATCCACAATACTCTTTACTATGTCAAGATGGTTTGAACATGCACACAAATTAAATCATACTCAGCTTACACAAAAGAATGATGTCAGAATGAACCTCAATACTTGTAATTTGTGATGGATATAAACTAAAGAATACCTGTATTATATGGAGGGTTCTTGTCCAATTTAACAAAAGTTGGTAAATGATAAAGCATCATTTCTCACTAGGACTGATTTGATCTCCTCATGCAAGGAGCTTTTGCAATATTTAATTAGTCTGACAGAGGTGAAGATGAACTGATCCCCGTTGTACAGTGTCACAAGAAGCACCGAGGTGATGAAAGCGTTATGATGATTCCACTTGTCACTTCCACTTGCAGCTTTAATCTTCACATGTAAAAATGCCACATCACATTCAGCGACAGGATGAGGTATCAAATAATGAGTCCAGTTGTTAAAGTGAGACTGTTTAAACAAAAAGTCTGACATTTTTGGGAAATAGTTATTTACTTTCTTGTCGAGTAGTTAGATGAGACGATTGACACCACTTTCATGACTGTACCATAAATATGGAGGTACATCTAGCAGCCGCTTAGCTTAGGACAAAGACTGAGGACAGGGATAACGGCTCGCCTTCCTCTGTGCAAGGGAAACAATTTTCATATTTTGCATACAGACACAAGTGATTATCAATCTTTTCATCTAACTCTCTGTCAGAGAGCAAATTGACAAATTTCACCAAATAAATGTTGAACTATTACTTTAAAAGCAGAAATAGTTGTAATAGAAATAATTATCAATAAAATGCACAATTCTCAGTTCAATTCAAAGTTCAATGTAGAGGTTTTGCTGCTTAAGCTTTACTTGGTCTGATATGGCCAGTAGCTACTGTTAGCAAACGTTAGATATTGCTGTGTAATGGAAATTGCTGAGTCAGGTTTGCGGACTTTGACTCTTCTTTACTTCTGTTATAATATTTATTATTTTGCTGTAATTGTAACTTGTTTGACTGAGGCTAACTTTAAAAGTAGGTAATCCACCGGTTTAACATTTTCTAAACCAGATAACATTTTTTATTCCACGCATTCTTCTTCTTTGACAAAACCTTGCACCTACATTACCCACAACCTGCAAGCAGACAGTGTTCGGGTGTGTTAAGCTAATAGAGGTTTATGTAGCCTTATGCAGAGATGAGGAGCGGGCTACAGAGTTTTTGGTATGCTCACATCTTTCTAACTCGACATACCCAGATTTTTTCATTTTCAAACTTTAAGTCTTTAGCCCTCATGCTGACTCAAGAGACCACTTGGGGCCATCTGATTTGGCGCTCAAAAGGCTTTTATACAGCCGTTTTCACATATGCAGTAGAAATAATGCTCCTGTTCTGGAAGAGCAGAATCTGCAGCTTTGTGGATTGAACTTTGCCGTTTCTTTAGGCTGAAAAACATTTACCTTTAATGTGACGCAGAAGACTGTTCGTTGTAGACATCTTTATGTAGGGAGCTTAATGATACAACCAACAGCAAAAAAAAAAAAAAGATTTCACATTTTCCACATAATAAAAATTGAGTGTATTAGGAGGCAATTGTACTTTCTGCAAATAGCAATTTGATTAAAGAAATATTAACAGAAGTTTCATTTACATAAGATTGTTTGGCCCCAATAACAACTATGGGCAAGTGACATCAATTCTGCAAATTTTTGCAATTCACAAAATTTACTTGGATGTTGGGAAAACAAGCTTTACTGCACGCTTAAAAACAATATATTCATGCTGTAGTACCTAGCACCATGTTAGCCTCTCTAGACAGGGTTGTTATTTTTTTCTTGACTTAAACAATAGAAGCACACGGGATTCATTTCTTCTTGGCACAACTCCACGATGAAAGAAATGTCCCCCTCTGCAAACTGAATGTCACCACTCCTTCCTGCGCTTGTTTTGACTGTCTTGTGAGGAGAAACGCTGCTGTTGGAAATGTAGAGACTGGCATGTGTAGTGACGGAGAAGCAGTTCGGGTACAGGTCTGAACACTGACGTCTCGTGACTCCCAAAAAGTCTGGAGACATTCATCCAGCTCAAAGAGACAATTCATCAGCCTTTATGTTGCTCCGATGAGCAGTTTTTTTTTGCCCATGCTGAACACAAACTGGTGAAATGATGAGATCTGCTGTTCATGAACGTAGTTCAGTAGGCTTGGGCTGTCGTGCAGCAGGTTGTTTCAGAGCCAAGTCCGAGCGACATATCTAAGAAGCCCTCCGTGTCGGAAAAATATAACTTCCATCTCAGTGTCAAACAGTGCAGTAACGAAGAAGGACTTTCCTTGGCTAGTCTGCAAGACAACAGAGAAACAACTCCTTTATTAACATGAAACTGCACTGGATTAAGGATATTTTACAGTATCACTCCGCCATAATAAGTGCTTACATATTGTTTTGGTATGAAACTATGTAATAATTTAAGTTTAGCTATAAAAGACAGAATAAATTGGGTGACTGTTTAATGGTTGAGTTAGTGAATACACATTTCCCTAATCAAAGAATACACACTTTTAAATTGCATTAATCTGTATGTTTTTAAATTAACGTTGAATAAAATGTGTAATGTGAAAGTGGTCACTCTCACTGATGAAGCCACAGAGCACTATCACCCAAATGTCCAGCTTTACAGAGCTTTTCAGCCTCTTTAACCAAACTGTTTAGGTTTTAAAGCACATTTATTGTATGCTATCACCCAGCAATACGCCAGAATGACTAAGTTAGCCACTAGCTGGTGATGGCAGTCAAACACCTGGCAGCTACATATTTTTCTCAAGAGTTGCTGTAGACCAAAATACGACAGCAGATGGGATGATTAAGTTGCTTTGTGTCTGATGAGTGTGTATATAAATAATTGTTTGCTATAATGGCGATAATGTCATGCCTTTTTATTTTTGGCCCCATCAAACATTGTATTTATTAGTTATATATTCTTTGGTGTTGACGATAGATCTTTCCACATAGAACATAGATCAATTAATTTTATTTCACCAGGATAATCCACTCAGTATCAGTATATACATTATAAACAAACAGTTAAACAAAAAGACATGTTTCTGATAGTTTGATGAATCAATTAATCTTAGTTTTAGTATCACAGCTCAGGAATGACGGCTTGTTGCCTACCTTGACAGTGAGCTGCTGCCTCGGACTCAGGCTGTCTGGCGCGGTGATGGTGAACCTCTCCTTCCCACTGAGCTCAAGTGAGTCTGCGTTCTGGCCGGGCAGGAACTGGAGCGGCATGATGCCCATTCCCACCAGCTGGTTCTTGTGCAGCTTCTCAAAGCTCTCAGCGATGACCGCACGTACCCCCTGTCAACCCGCAGAGAAGCAGGTAAGCGGCAAAAACAACAAGCGAGGCGAGAATATTTCTAGGGCTGACCCCATATAGTCGAAGATTCAATGCTTCGATGGGCGGAGCCTGATTAGACTGTCAATCTCACAGTCTAGGCTTCGCAGTGAAACAAGGATCATGCCATTTTGGGGATATGAAGGTGTTCAACATCTGATTTTACATAGAAATACCAGTTTTCTCCCACTAAGTTAATGTACAGTCTATTACAATATACATATCAGTGTTTAATGCTGTAAATAAACATAAAAAGAATAAAACTTTCAATAAATGTTTTTAAAGTGCGGGAATAAATCCAAAATTGTAATCCTAACACTGGTGCGAATATGTAGGCGTAGCGTGTGTGTAGTGGCAGAAGAGGAACACTTGCTGAAGAGACGGAGCCCCGGCTTCACTGGTGTTGTGCCGAGTTGTCCGCATCTTGCGGGACTTTCGGATAATTTATCACCGTTGATGAACCACACAAAGGATATATATAATTTTTAAATAGCCGGCTACTCCTCATGTTAACAGACAGGCAGACAAGCGCTCAGCGAGTAAATGCCAGGCACTCACTGAGTAGTAACCATGTCAAGTGCTTCTGTGCACTACTGTGTTCCTGCCGGTACGACTGTATTTTCTGGCTATAGCAGGCTATAGGAAGAATTAAATTATATCTTCTAGAAGTTATTGAAAGAGTCGATAACTAAATAATAACTACTAACTTTCAAATTAGCTTAGTACGCTAACTAATTGTCTGTGAGTAGCATAGTGTTTAGCTTAGCTATGGACTGTTGTCAAACAGTGGTGCTCCAGCTGTGTAAAGTTTTTAGATTATATTTAATGACTAAGAGAAAGTGGTGAAGGTTATTGCCTGTTTATGTCGCAATAACTGTTAAAGAAACAGTTATATCATTCAGAAAACTCACAAACAGCAAGGATCAGTCTCTGACCAATGATGCACTGTGCGTTGCGTGGAAAAAAAGTTAACGACAATTCAACTCTGGCAGTGGGCGGGCGTTTGTGCGACTGCGACCGTTTCGGGGGACTGCCTCAGTACTGAGCCTGTCAATCGCTTCCCGTCTGAAATGGCCTTTATTGTGAAATGAAGAAAGGGAAACTGACTTGTTGCCTATCATGTCGCTTTGTCAGTGGAAAGCATAGTGTGTGCGCTGCAGTTTACCAGCAGGTATGGTCCTTTGGCTACCCAGTCCCTGGAGTTTCCAGAGCCGTAGTCCTTGCCTGCCAGGATGATGAGGGGAATGCCGTCTCTCTGATAGCGTTCAGCTGCCTCAAAGACATCCAGCTGACCAGACAAACAGGAAGAGGACATGTGGACATGTTTTTTGCAGCAGGTCTGACAAGGCAGCTAGTCTGATCTGAACCTGCTGCAACGGACAATGCTAGAAACACATGATGCTACATCTGAGCATCGTTAACAGCCAGCTTGTGCCCGTTGTTTGTATTAGTAGATATGTAGAGAACTACACAAATAAATCTGCCTTACTGGTCTTAATATACTTACTGTCTGGCCTGAAGGAATGTGCAAAGTTTTAGGCCCTGGTTTGCCGATAAATCGATTTTGGAGTTTGATGCTGGCGAACGTGCCTCTGGTCATCACTGCGTCGTTCCCTCTGCGAGCACCGTATGAGTTGAACTCCCGCGGTGTCAGGCTGAGGGAAAGATTCAAAGTAAGGGGTGAATAAATTTGAATTTATGCAGTGATAAATGCACAGCGACAGTGTCCAGGGATATTCAGACAACAGACTATCTGTTGTTCACGATGTTGTTCGATTTTGAAAAAACATTTAATTGTGATTTCTTTGACTAATGTTATTAAAATAAATTACGGTATGATTTTTGCAGGGATCTTTACTAAACAAAGGTGTTTTCTGAAGTCTCTCGATTATGATGTGTAAGCCATATTTAATACAATTTCGATTCATTGTTTAGCCCTAACAACTGTTCATTAATTAATTCATATTTCTAGGCAAATTTTGGATTGGCATCATCTTCGCCAACCTTGCCATAAATGTTTAAATAAATTAGAAACTTTACTATTCCAACCAGTAGGACAAGCTTCAGCCAGGTCGCAGCCAATATAACTAGTCTTGCTTGATTTAGGATGGTGATGAGGACACTGTGTCTGCACCATGCTCTCTCACCACCATATTATTCAGATATATTGTGAACATGTACTCATTCTGTAAAATACTGGTGTTTATTATAAACAGGCCCTATTGGTGGAACACAAAAATTGACAAAAGGTACTAATAAAGTTAGTAAATGTGGTCTTCCTTGTGTCTTAGAGGAAACTGACCGTTTGCTGAGCAGGTACTTGGCAGCGGCGCTGACCCTGGCAATGCTGCCCGCTGGTGAGATGTGGTCTGTGGTCACTTTGTCCCCGAGGAACAGTAATACATGAGCGTTCTCTATCGACTGAGGAGGTGGCACCTCTTTACTCTGAGACAAAAGATAAGCAGAGGAGGCACTTATTGTCTAAGCTGCTGCTGTTTTGTAGTTCAATATGTGCAATCGGGAGACACAGCAAAACAATGATTGCCACAAAGGTCGGAAGACTTACCAACTTGCTGAAGAAAGAAGGAGAACGGATATACGTGGACTTGTGATCCCAGGGGAAAACCACAGAATCTGGACATTCAATGTTGTTCCAAAATGTGTTACCTTGCTGAAGAGAGAGCGCAAAGTGGGAACAAAAAACAATTACATCATTAATTCTCTTAACTTAAGTCAGACAAACATTAACAAAATAAATAAGCTAATTAAGATTGTTTCCTCACCTCCATCCTTCCCCTGAGATCCTTAAAAATGGAGGATATGACTGTGTCTTCTTCAGTCAGTTGGACCTCCTCCCTGGACGGCCAGATGTCACGGAGATACACCTCCTTCCCTTCTGAAGTCACACCTGCACCAAAAACACGATGCTCAATGTTAGCACTGTAAAAAAAGAGTATCAATGCTAAAACACAGCTCATGTATCAACATCTACACAGTCTGAAAAAGTAGAAAATAAACTCTGCAGCTTACACCTTAAATTAATGTCGCATCTTCTGTTTAGTTTAGTTAGTTTCACTGCAATACTTTTTATACCTAATTGGGGGTTTAGACCTTAAATTACCCGCACTGCTCCTTTACATGTCTGCACAAGACTGTGAATCACGAAATGTTCACTCGCTGTAATCCGCCAAAGTCCTAAAATCCCCTGATGTACCTCAGGTTTTAGAGGAGCAGCTTAAGAGAGCTCCTGGCATGGGCCTTCCTTACCAAGAGGCTCTTTCTCAAAGTCGATTCCCACAGTGCCTGCAAGAGCATAAGCAATCACCAGCGGAGGAGAGGCCAGGTAGTTGGCACGCACGCAGTCACACAGGCGGCCTTCAAAGTGCCTGTTGCCAGATAGCACACCGCAGGCCACCAGGTCCCCCTAAAACACAGTAAATCATCCAGATTTAATTGTTGTGAGCTGAAGAACATCTGCAAAAACAGCTTAATCATTATGAATCACGAGCATTATGAAGATCTTACTTGTTTGACTGCATCCACGACAGCTTCTGGTAGCGGAGCCGTGTTCCCTACACAGGTGGCACAGCCGTAACCAATCACCTCAAACCTGTGGTGTGAAGGAAAACACGGTGTTGTGTAAAGGAATAAATCACTCTGATTTCTGTCTGTGTCTGTGTGTGACACCACTTTCACACACAACCCATAATTATGACACAAGAAAGTTAATACATGTTCAACCGCATTTTACCTCACAGTCCACACTATTGTCATTAAAATAAAGCACGAAGGTCTAAATTTGCAGCTCTGCACACATTACTACTCAACCATGAAGTTCCTTATTTTCTCTTCTGTTACTGCCTTCTAATAACAAATTATGCGCAATGTATTTCTGAACATGAGACTTTTGCACCAGCTGTACATAAGATCAAACTTTACACATCAATAACTTAAAACAGGCATCATCATCATCATCACATAAACTAGTTCTTAGATATATATACAATATATGCCAGGTGCTAACTGAAACAACTGACAAAACCAACATTAGCTTGTTAGTATATGACCACTTTACCTTTAACAGTAGTAATAATATAAACTGGGAAGGTTTTAAATAAAGTAATACAATATACATAAATATTAAAGCAAGAGCAGTATCCTAAATAACAAAATAACAGTGGTTAGGTTGTGTAATCCAATATTTATTTCTCACTCTAATATGTATGAATACTACCAACTCAGAAACACATATTTCTCCATGTGTGATGACAGAATTATAACAAAGTATTACCTTCATTTACAACAGATTGGCAGTGAAGTTTTTATTGTTCTGCCCCTAAAAGTTACAGCTTGTGATGCTACACTGATTCCCAGTTTACATAGTTTGCTTTTGAGTGGACGGCGCTATAGATGTTTCCTTATTGTTGTTCCTTACACATTACTCAAGTCTTTACTAGTTAAGACATTCCTTAAGTTTAAATGGTGCAACCCAACTTAGTAAAACACAAGTTTGAAACTGGCCAGTAGTTACTAAAAACTTAGGGAGGACTTTATACACACACACACACACACACACACACACACACACACACACACACACTTAATGTTGGATTTTATAGCTGGTGCTCAATCCAGAAGAACATAATTTATGGTTTAGAGGGTTATAAGCATCTACTGTTGGACTAAAATAACCTACACTGAATTTCCAGTTTGTTAGGTACGCCCAGCTGAAACTAACTGTATAATAGCAGTCCTGCAACAAGGTTGGAGAATTTATCAAGAGACAGCTAGATTTTTATCATTTCAACAAATACAACAAAAAATGCTTTTGAAATAAATTACCTACCCCATGTTTAACTCTTTCAAAACCAAAGCTGAGTAATGCTAGACCTTTGGTCAAACTTTAATCAAGTGCAGTACAGTGTTGTCACTCTGTGCACAGGCTTACCCAAGCTGGCTAAAGTAAGGCAGGACTCCACTGGTGTTGAGGTAGTGAGTGACCATGCCACTTCCAGGAGCCAGACTGGTCCGAATGTAAGGCTTGACAACAAGCCCCGCCTCCACAGCCTTTTTGGCCAGTAGACCTGTCAGTCACAAAAACAGCTGGGTTATGGCCTGTTATAAGAAGCCACACACAGTTTCACAAAGCAGCATATGTGTTTTTTGTCCGTAACAGAGAAGAGAAAATAAGGAACTAAGACTCAACTGATAGACTGACTCACTTATAGATAAGATTGGGGGATGTTTTCTGAGCACAGTTTCATCTTTTCACTCAATCGTTTACCTGCAGTAAGCATGACAGATGGGTTGCAGTTGTTGGTGCAGCTGATAACAGCAGCGATGACCACCGAGCCGTGTTCCAGCTGATACTCCTGACCACCGTGCAGGAAAGGAACCCGGATGTCCTGCTTTTCCTTAGAGATGTGGAAGCCTTTGAAGCCAACCTGCAGGGAAGCCAAGGAAAATAAAATGCTTGTTAGATAACACTCATCTATGAGGTAACGAAAATATGCTTGCAAGGCATTACCAGCATAACCCTAAGCCAAAATATCTGATGGAGTCTAGTACAGTCTGAAGACTGGCAGAGTAAAGACGTAGACATTAATTTGAAAGTTTTAGTTACCTTCTCATCAAGACAACTCTGGAAGTCTTCTTTCATGCTGCTGACTGCCACTCTGTCCTGAGGCCTCTTCGGCCCACTCACACAAGGCACCATGGAACTCAGGTTGATCTCAATCACCTGCACAAATGAATGGCTTTAATTTCACTTTATTATGAACATCAATTTCTCTACTGCTGCACCCTTGGCAAATTTTTTGCAAATATGGCTCTCATTAGGCACTTCCTATCATCATTACACATCTCTTCTCTCTTCTCAATCAAGCAAACTGAAACCAGTGAAGTTGAAGTTTACATCCATGTCTATTCAGACTCATCTAATGTATGTAGCAAATACTTGGAAGGAACAAAATAAAAAATGTATAAAGTTGATTTTTTGGCTAAATTTACATTTACATTACATTTAGCTGACACTTACAATTGCTACATATGTCAGAGGTCGCACAACTCTGAAGCAAGTAGGGGTTAAGTGTCTTGCTCAGGGACACATTGGTTTGTCACAGTGGGGAACTGAACCCGGGTCTACCACACCTAAGGAATGTGTCTTATCCACTGCTCAGTCACCACAGCTTTAGATTTAGATGACGCTTTTATCCAAAATGACTTGATTTAAGTAGTCACTATATTGGTGATGCATATGTATGATTCAAGGGAACACATTGTTGAACTGATTAATGAAGGATTATCACAGATGTACTGGCTACACACGTACTTCATTACTATTTTTAAGATAGATTCTTATAAAATATAGCTACACAAAATGTGGTGCTTTAGTTTTGTTTTTTCATCTTTAGATGAGAAGCCTCTCTATGAGGTGAAACTCGCTCACTCACTCACGGGATCACGATTAGCTAGGCACGCTTCAAAAGGTTGTTTGCAGTCACATCATTCCGATGACATTCGAAATTCGCAATGAGGCAGCAAGTAAAGGGCAGAAAGGATGAGAAGGAGGAAAACCAGTACTAGTCGTTGCTTACTCATTGTGTTGTCCCAGTCAACATGTGTGTGAATTGACCAATTCATTATTAAATTATGGCTAAAAACCTATTTACCTATAGTGACCTTTGAGTCAAAAGTGTCACCTATTCAGTGTCCGACAACTGAGAAATAAGGTCACAATCTCCCCTTCTGTTCCTGAGTTATGGTGTTATAAAATGACAAAAAAAAGTGTGTTGACCTTTGACGTTGATCGCTCTATCCCTTTAAACATGTGTGTGAAATGTTGTCGTTATTACTGCATCAATTCTTGAGTTATGGCCAAAAGCATGTTTGTCAAGGTCATTTTGAGGTCACATTGATTTGAGTGTCAACAATTCATTGTCAGACCAACTGTGAAATATAGTCATCAATTCTTGAGTTATAGCTAAAAATAATTGTGTTTTGTGAGGTCACAGTGACCTTTGACAACTAAATTTTTATCAGTTCATCCTTAAGTCCAAGTGGATGTTGCCTTCCAGGCATTATGTAATGCCTCTGGCGTGAAGGCGTAAAATGCTAAAAAATACTGAAGGAAAAAAACTTGCACTATTGATGAACGTAAAATTATAAATATACTATACATCTACCTATATCGCCAGGCACTGCCCTGTTGAGCATTCACTGTACGGTTAGAGACGGAAGACAAGAAACATTACCTCAGAATACTGGGGGTCTTCTGAGGGGTCTTCATAGCTTCGGAAGAGTTTTACAGCCTTCATGTATGACTCCAGTAATTCAAGTTTTTCTTGGGCAAAATCTGGAAGGAAAATTATGAAACGCTAGTTAACAACCAAAACAATGCCAGGACAGAACGTGGTGATTGTATTGTTAACAGTTATAACTACTATTTCTGAACACAGCAGTAAACACCCAGTAAATTCAGATTGAAAATGTAAAAATAAATCCAAGAATAACTTAGCGGACTGGATAAACTGCTGTACCAATTTGCGATGTTATGCAAAACTCTCAATAGAGAGTATCGCTTGGGGGACTCACTTGTCTTTTTAAAGTGCTTGAGTGTGACTTGGTCGACAGGAAAGAAGCTGACAGTAGCGTTGTACTCGGGACACATGTTGGCGATGGTGGTTCGGTCAGGAGCTGATAGCTGGGAGACACCAGGTCCAAAAAACTCTACAAATTTTCCAGCGATGCCAGCTTGCCGCAAGTGCTGGAAAATCAATGCACACGATACATTAGTACACACTGAAAGGCCAGATTAAGTGTTTTTTCCTGTAAATGACATGAAGTCCTAATAACAGATGACGGAGAGAGCAGAGCAGTGTTACCTTTGTGATACCGAGGACGACGTCTATGGAGGTGGTCAGGGGATTGATGGAGCCCACCAGTTTACAGCCCACCACCTGCGGAAGGGTCAAAGACACTGGCTGGCCCAGCATCACGGCTTCTGACTCGATTCCACCAACACCTGGTGGAGGAAAGCACCATGGACAAATAAAAAGATTAACTATCAAAAACAGTTGTAAGTTACAGTTCTTGAGAAAGCTGCCAGTTTGACAAAGTTTACAACAAATACGTCAACAGCTGGTAAGAACTTTAAAGTTTAACAATGGTTTACCCCAGCCCAGGATGCCCAGGCCATTTATCATGGTGGTGTGTGAATCAGTTCCCACCACACTGTCAGGGTAGATGAAACCGTCGCTGACCTGGACCACTCTGGACAGATACTCCAGATTCACCTGGTGGACTGTGCCAACGTCCGGAGGAACCACGTTCACATTCTTAAATGCTTTTGAACACCACTGTTTGGTTGACAGACAGGAAAAGAGCAATAATTACATAATAACATTTAACTTTGTGCCTCACTCTAGGTACAAACAGTTTTTGTTATGTTCTTTAAAATGGACAGATATAAAGTTCTTTTAATTTTCACTGAAAGCAGCTGAACATTTCCATGAGCCAAAATGTTGACTTTTTTTGTTTGACTAATAAAAGCTATAAACTAGTTATTTCTGTTATAAAAAGTGTAAAACAATGCATTCTGCATAAAGTATTACTTTTGATATGAAGACAGCAATAAATACATTCATTCAGAATCTCCACAAACAACACAGAGGAATAGTCTGACATTTTGGGAAATACACTGGCCAATGTGAAGCTATAGCCAGCAGCCAGCTAACTTTGCTAAGGACTAGAGACTCCAAGAAGTTTCAAGGAATTGTCGCTCAGATTGTCTGATATGACATAACAAAAACATATTTGCTCTTTGCTGCACCTTAAAGAACTGAAGCCTCTCCTTGTTTCTGATCAGTTCCATTTCCTGATTCTTCAGAGCCGTTTCAGTTCTGCAAAAAGAACACAGCAAAAGTAAACATGCTCACGGGGAACTCCGTCAGTCAGTGATAATATGTCAACTCATAGGACTTGCACGTGCCCTCTATCAAAAGGGCTGAAACAAAGCAATGAAGTGTCACTGATTTCCCTGCGATTCATCAAATTCTAGTGAGAGATCAGCAATTATGTATGTTACAACTCACTCAGACACAGGCTGCAGGTGGAAAGGGCAGAGGAGAGGTGTATTCTCAATCTGCTGGACAGAGGCAGGAGGACGACCTGAGGAGGCTGGAGGGTCACTGCAGACAGCTTTGCTACAGGAGCCCCGCTGGCTGCCACACTGTGAGCCTCCTCTGGACAGAGGCCTGGAGGGTGTGAAACGGGAAGGACCCTGGCTTTGGTTTGGGCCATCCCCTCCACCTGGGTTTGGAGCATTCTGTATGGCACTGTGAAAAAAAAAAAAGAAATGTTATTACACAATTTATTATTAAGTCAAATGTGTTTTTTTCTTTTAGCTCTTTGTTCTCACTTGCTATAGCCACCATCAATACAAAAAGGGAGAATATAAATGCAAACATACCATTTGCTATAATCTATCTGTAATGAGTGGTCTACGATGAGGTCTGTGGGGCATTTAGGGTTTATCAGGCCAGGGTCAATGCCATGTTTTGCCACGGCATCCCTCATGGCTGCCAGGTCCACCATGGCAGGAATCCCACTGTCAAAGGAATCCAGGAGAAGAAAAACAATGAAACCTAACCTTCCTTCAGGTGTTTATAGGAATATTCTACTTGTGTTCCTCAAAGTAGATTTTCATTTGATCATAGCTTAAAACTTGATTTTTAAAACTTGTCAAGGAACACAAAGAAAGATCATGATGAGGCAAGATTGAATAAGCTAGCTCTTGGTGGGGTTTACCCAGATCCTTGTGAAACTCACGTGAAGTCCTGGAGAAGGACTCGCGCTGGAGAAAATGGCACCTCTGCTTTATTCTGCTGCTGCTGCCAATCCAGAATGTTCTGGACGTCTTCCTCTTTAGTGTAATGGCCATCACAGTTACGAATTGCTGCCTCCAGTAAGACACGGATGGACAGAGGCAGCTTGTCTACACAAAGCAAACAAAAAAAGGAGGCTTAATTTCCCATGGTAAACAATGTGTAATTAAATCTAATTGTTTACTAACCGTTCACAGCCCTGGTTACACATCCAATCGCATGTGCACTGAGAACTTGTGGCAAACCAGTACAGGCTCTCAAAGTTTAATTAAATAATTTTTTACATAGGTTTACATATTTAGAAATTGCTGCCAAAGGTCTGCTGCAAAAGGTCTCCAAAGAGGGACATATGTGCTTAAAATCAGTGTGCCCTTTCAGAGAACCTCAACTCACCATATCGTGGATCATTTAATTTCTGTGGATTGAAGAACTTGATCTCGCCATCTTTCAGTGGGTCGATTAGATGGCTATACGGGTGCTCTGCGGAGGGAAGACAAACATTTATCAGTACATCTATAATTCCAGCGTTTGTGTCACAAATCCAGGACAATGCAGAGATGTGATCAAAATTCTAATTTTTTTATTTGCCTCAGCATGTCTGCTTGCAGGTTGGCCAGGTTTACTATGTGAAAGTTAAAAAATTAAGCTTAGAGGTGTAAACAAATGGTCAGCTACTAAGGGTGCTCCGATCGATCGGTTACCGATCATAATCAGCCGATAATGGCTTTAACTAGTTTGATCGGTGGTCGCTAAAAAGGCCGATAAGAAAAGACGATCAGATGATGCAATACTCACCAGACAAATTTTCAACGGCAGCTAAAATGTTTCACTACGCTGTCTGTTTTCAAAGCTAGCTAGCACCAAAGCCCTCAGACAAGAAGGGATTAATGCGCCCACATTATAATTTACTATTAGAGTTGAGCAGCAATCAGACAAGTGGAGCAACAAGCAGGAGCGATCATGTCAAACTGTCGCAGCTGTGCTCATCTCACTCACATGCAACCGGAGTTTAACAGACACATCAGGCAGAGAGAGACTGATCCTTCAGTGCGAGTTTCCTAATGCCACTCAATCAGCTGACTGCATCTCTCTCTCTGTTTTCCTACAGTTCCACTTCGTTGTCGGTCAATGCAAAAAAAAAAAGAAAAAAAGACAAAAGCCCGGTGTGGTTCTTGGTCTGTATTACTTTCTTCTTTCGCTAAATCGTCTGCTACTGTGGAGTAGACCATCTGCTTCGTTTTTATATTGGCACGCGCATGCCCAGTGTAATATAGACAGAGATCAACTCTGAAACGCTGCTGTGGACGGAGAAGATCGTTTTCGTTATAAAACTGTTTTAAAAATGTAGCAGTGTGGATGTAGCCTCACATTACCCCACTCCTCTCTCTACTCCTCTCATGTCAACCCTCTCGTTTCCCCGAGATTCTCCCGTATTTTTCCGCTCTCACTCGTTAAATGTTTCCCCGTAAATCTCCCGTATTTTTAACCTTTATAAAGTCAAATAAAAACCTTCTGTCCGTATTTAAAGTGTTTGCTATTCTCTCCTCTGGTAAAGTCGGTGGCAGCATGTAAGATATGTAGACTGTGCTTCCTGCACAAAGATTAAAAACAAAAAAAATCCACTGAAATGATATAAGGCCTATAGCCTACTAATGGCAAACCATATGAAATTATATAAATATAGTAGCCTATGTAATATTAACAATTAACTGTATAACATGGAATTTACATTGTAGCCTATTTGCATTTTTAAAATTTTCCTTATTTTCAAATCTCACTGAAGTCAGTTATAACTCCTCTCTGTAGCCCTTCTCCCTCTCTCTCTCCTCTCTCCACTCCTCTTTCTCCCCCCTAAAACCCACAGAACCTGCCTGAGCTTTCCAGAACAAAAAGCAGCTACTTCAGAGTTCATCTTCGACTCATGATGCCTGTGCTCCTTTATCTCCTAAATATTTTGGCTACAGCCTTTTTTGTTGCAGTTTTTATGTTTATGTTATATTTTTAATTTATTATTGTAGTAAATTTATAAAGATGCTGTTTGTTCTGTTTTTGTAGTTTATTCCACAGGAAAGCTATATTTGTAAAGCTATAAGATGTTCACAGTAACCAGTCAAAGGCTGCTATTGTTTAAGTCTCTTACACAGATTGAGTGGAATTTGTTGCCCATGTTTCCTGGCAATAAAATAAACAGGTGTCATTTCATGATACTTAATAATAATAATAATAATAATAATAATCCTTATTTGTAGAGCACTTTTCAAAAACAAGTTACAAAGTGCTTTAACAAGTGTAAAGAATAATACAAAAAAAAACAAGATAAGAGCATGAAAAATAATATAAAATTAGTAAAATACAATAAAATAAAAGAGATAAAATAAAGTCAAATAAGATCGGGAAAGGCTCTCCTATAAAAGTAAAAGAGTTCACTGACTCAGCCGACCTGATTTCCTCGGGCAGGCTGTTCCAGAGCCTCGGGGCCCTGACAGCAAACGCTCTGTCCCCTTTAGTTTTCAGTCAAGACTCTGGAACAGACAACAGACCTCTGCCCGAGGATCTCAAGGTACCTGCTGGTGTGTATGGGACTAAAAGGTCAGAAATATAACAAGGCGAGAGGCCATGAAGGGCTTTAAAAGTGATCAATAGAATTTTAAAGTCAATTCTAAAACATACTGGGAGCCAGTGTAATGAAGCTAAAATAGGAGTAATGTGGTCATATTTCTTTGTTCTGGTTAAAAGCCTGGCAGCTGAGTTCTGGACAGTCTGGAGTCGATCAATAGATTTTTGGGTTAAACAGGTGAAAAGGCTGTTGCAATAATCCAGGCGTGATGAGATGAAGGCGTGTAAAATGGTCTCGGTGTCCTTAAAAGTTAACATAGATCGAATTTTTGCTATATTTCTAAGTTGATAAAAACATGATTGAACAAGCTTTGTGGTGTGCTGCTCGAAATT
>NC_060171.1:8765353-8785047 GCF_021292245.1 Micropterus dolomieu
TGAGGTAATGGACTTGGAGACTGGATTTTTTCCATCTGCGCTCTGCTTTCCTGCATTCCCTTTTTAGGCTGCGAATGCTGTCATTTATCCAGGGTTGCTTACTAGCTTTAGACGTAGGCCTAACCTTTAGAGGAGCAGTAATATTTAGTGACGACAAGCAGATATGATTGAAGTGATCGACCAGATTGTTGGTGTTGGAATCAGACAGGTGTTGGCTTTGGCTCTGAAAGAATGCGCAAAACTTTGAAACACTTTGTTCATTAAAGATGCGAGAACACACGGAGCTTGGTGAGGCGGCATGAGTAACAGGCGAATCGCAGCTAAAAACAATACATCTGTGGTCAGATATGGTCATGTCCACCAATTCCACAGAGGAAATGCTGACACCCAGGGTAAAAACCAAGTCCAGTGTATGACCACGGTACTTTATCATCTGTTAACTTTAACACTTAATACATTGTTTTTTGGACCAATTAAATAAATATACAGTATACTGTATAATGCTACATGATAAATAAAAGGCTCTAAATAGACCCAGTGATCGGTATCGGCCGATACTGCTTTCAGCAATCGGTGATCGGCCCAAAAAATCCTGTTCAGAGCACCTTTATCAGCTACCTTAGTAACAACATTTACCCAGCGGGGATTTCCTCTGAACAACGCAGTTCAGGCAAGGACGAGGCTTAAACCATCTCAAAAAAAATTCTGTGCCATTTGTGCATTTAATCCATCCATAGAATTGGCTTATTACATACCATGTTGCAGGTCATTCATGCCTACCAGTATTGCATTGCTAAACAAACAATGAGACAAAAATAACTCAACCTCTGCGTATGAGGATGCTGCACCTTATTACAATATGTCAGCACTCGTGTGATGTTTTAGTTGGTATCGTAGTTGTCTGTCTGTTCATCTGACGATTGCTGTTTGCCACACGATGAATTCCCAAGAGGGCTAATAAATAAATGTCAGTCTATTAGTGTTTATTAGCAGCTGAGTAATTGGTCTCAAAAACAACCAAACCTTGAATTAGAGTAAGTTCTAGAATAATGTAATGTAAAATGATTGACAGTGTATTTAGGAACAGAATGTAGAGAAAAGTGAAATGAAAAAGATCTTTCTGGTCTCATGTGTTCCTTTGTGGCCTTTAAGTGTAGTAAAGTCTGCTCATACAGGATGTGGTTATCTTAACCAAACATGTTTCAGAACAAAGACTGCTGCAGTCCTGCAAAACATTTTTGTGTAAACTGTCCCATCTTTGGTTATGAGAGTTAGATTATTCTTTATCAGACAGGTACTTTATGGCAATACAGACTCAAAAGGTGGTAGGTTTGGGCCAAAAGAAATCTAGGTTGTAGCTGTGAAATTCTCCTTTAAAACCAGGTTTGAAAAAGTTAAGCATTTGCTGAGTACCTAGACAAAATAATCGTTTGTGTCCTGGCACTATTTCTCATTGGTCTCACAACGGGACATCATGTTGTAACAGCTCTCAGGTTACTAGCTTTGAAACCAACACTTCTGTGATAGTTATGAAACTGAAACTGCCTAGAACGCAGTAAGAGTATTATTTTACATAGTCTTTTTTTAAAGCCTGCACTGTAATTTGGGTTTCCCAAACCCTAAAGGTGTATTTAATTTAGGTGAAAGGCAAAGGCAAGGAAAACATGTAAACACACATATCACAGAACTGGCTTACTCTGTCATTCCTAAACAATCTGATATTAAAGCAATGTGAATGATGCACTGGGGGTTTCCTATCTTCTTCATCTGCAGTATTTCCTCAAAACACATTTACTAGTGATGGGCCACTGCAGCATGAGTATTATCACTGCTGCTGAAGAAGAACAAGGCAAACAAACAAAATGCTGTAATTTACCTCAATTTACCTGAGCAAGCATAAACCAATTTTGAAACGCCGCTTTTATCATAGCCGAATACTAACAAACATGTGTTTGTGCTCTTGACTCCACTGCAACATATTTAGTAGTCAGATTGAAAATGTATGATACATTCATTTGAAAGAATAATCATCAAACATCCAAAGCCAAAAATGCTCATGCTTGCAACCAAATGACACAGTAAAAGCACATTTAACAGCCTCTTTTGGTCATAAAATCCACAGGCAGCTTGCAAATCCCTCCTGTTTTGCTACTTTTTCTTGCAACCTTAATTTTTCCATGTCTCACTGATGTGCTCACCACTTTTAAATATAACTGTATGCAAAAACTAAGAGCCATAACATAATGCAAAGCAGGCAGGATGTAAAACATCCACGAACACATATTATTGTAATGTGTAATGAAACACTGGCTGGTCACAAATGACAACCGGTTTTCCCGATAAGGCAAGCTTCGTTAAAAGTCCCTATTAATGTTAGACCACTTAAAAGAAAAGCATTACGTAAAGTACTCAATGTTACACTATAATCTGGGTGCTTTATCACACAATGTCATTGTCATGGTGGCCTAATTTATAATCCCACTTTCGACAGATTTGTTAACGTTAGCTGTTGAAAGAAAAAACAGCGCTTCTCGTCAAGTTGTACATTGTCCCTGCGGTTAATATAACTGTAAAGTCACACACGCTTACGATATTATAAGTGGTATTGAAAATGATGTGTGTTATCATCCTTATACATGTATATCCTCTCTGCATGTGTCCCGAAGACAGGGTACGGAAGACAGCTACAAAGCTAGCTAAGGTTCACCTCGTTATCGTGGAGCGCACTCTCGCCAACGTTATCTAACTACTTATCGTGCTACTGGCAGAACGTCTTGAGGAGACACGAAAAAGCGAGGTGATTAGCACACAATTTAAGCTCAGCTAGAAAGCATGTTAAAGTTGTGACATTTTAAGCAGAGTAAAGACACATCTAGCTTGCGGCATTAGCTAGTTTAGGCAGCTCTTGCTTAGTTGTAACAGCAAAAATTGCCAAGCTAGCTAATGTTAGCTTTTATGTCTCCAACAGTTTGACGCCGGAACACTTTATATACTGTTAATTAAAAGCAAACGACGGCCATTTTCAGGGGATGTGTGTTCTTTTTAATCGATCCCCGTGTTTAAGGGTAAACGGCTAATTAGGATGACAGCTTGCCATAAAAGGTTAGCAGAAGACACCTCTTTACCTTTGACTGGGGACGTGAGCGCCATGATGACTTCTGAAATCAACACGACCCGTCCTCACGACTGCGCTGGCTACACCGCGCCGGCCAATCACAACACAGACATATCTAGCCACGCCCATTCACTAAATACTGCCAAAATAAAAATAAAAACATTTTAAAAACAACGAGCTGAAGCCATTTTAACATCGTGAACGGGCACATATATTGCTACCACACTAAGGAGCATTAAAATTAAATTCTTGACATTGGAAACGGTTGGATATAAAAAGGTAAAGCAAATATAACTCAAGATCATCTTATTGGCTTTCATTGGAGCTTTCAGCCGCATCCTACAGTCTTCATCAGATGGATCACTTGTCATGTCATGTAGACTCGTCACGTCACTGAATTTACATATTTACTATCAGAGGAGAGGGGTCACTGAGCTCACTCCATTCCCAGACTGTATTTATTGTTTGTTTTTTTTTACATGTTAACATAAATTAATATAGTGTGAATTTAATTTCGTTATGCAGCCTTGTGCTGTATAATGACTAATAAACAACCTTGTACCTTGTACCTTGGATGAAGACCAGGGAAAAAGCTTGTAAGTGGACATTACCTAGGTATTTGTTTGTATTTATGGCCAATAAAAATAATAATGATAAGAATAACTTTGCACAACAATATCTGTATTGGGTGAATGTTCGGGGTTGTGTCCTTGTAGGCTATATCTCTATATATATATAAATAAGGGTCCTCCTACATATTGTTTTATTTTATTTTATACATTACCATATTTTAATTAATTATCTGTTAAGATCTGTGTGTAGCATGAAGGGACTACACAGTTTCTTTTTGTTATACAACCATGTGATATTAAACTATGTTGTACCTTGTTGTACCATAATGTTAGATATAAATGAAATATGCATTAATGATTTACTGAAACGGTGATGCTGACAATGTAAAAAGTGAGAGTTAAAACAGTAGGCTATATAAAACACAAAATGAATCTAGGTAAAAAACTACAAGGCATGCATGAAAACTGTTGTATTTTCATTATAAATGGTATAAATGGTATTAAATACATGTGTATCTGAGCAGACTCTCCAAACTATGCATTGCATTAGCTGATGTATCCTGTTTTGCTCCTCCTCTTCTTGCGGGTCTTAGGGTCAGACCCGCCTCCACTTCCATCTCCACACATATAACAATAGTGTATTCTACCCTACAGCACTTCTAAAGTAATAAGGCTGAAATATGACACCGATCAATAAGACATCATTCTAATATTAGCAAAAAATTGTACATGCATACAGCAATTACACAGTTAGTTAACATCAACACATGCATGTGTGCTGTGTCACATGATGATCCTCACAGCCTTCAGAGTTGCAGTCCACTTGCAAAGATATTCATGTGTCTAGTTTTGTATTTTATCAGGCCCGATTGCAGGTGCTAGCAACAATTTGTTAAAATCCATAAAGGCCTGATTGTCCCTCTGTCGGATATGCAATTAGTTTTAAATTATAGCCTGAGCCTCTGATATGGCCTGCTAGCAACACTGTTGAACTGGCCGGGTGTGTGTGTGTTCTTTACAAAAATGTGAAGGCCGTAGCCTGAGAGCAACAGGCTGTGAGAGATAATTTGTGAACAAGACCGAACATGTCTGTGACTGTGACTTTTAAAGTGCTGTCATAAAGGTCCCACGTGACAGTACAGATGTGATTTTGCTGCCTTCAGGGCACCTCCGACTTACAACTGCTACTACCACTGAAAGTCGTTACTATGATTTATGCAGCTATAATAAAAAAGAGATACAAACTGTTAACGTGCCCTGTAAAAAAAATTTCTTGTATCTTATAGAGCAAGAGTCACAATCTCCAAAATCATGTATGTATCAAGTGAAATATTCATCACATCATTAGTTGGTATTCAGATGCTTGTGTTGGCTTGTGATGCTGCTGCTTTTCATAAACATATAACAGTTTAACACTACACAACACAATACTTTTACACACTACTTTTGTTTTAAAAGTTTCCATACTGTCCTCTTTCCAGCCAAATATTTGTGTTCCACATATCACAGATGGAATGTAAATAACTACATTTACTCAAGTACTGTACTTAGATACAATTTTGAGGTAGTAATCATACTTTACTTGAGTACTTCCACTTGATACTTTTACTCCACGACAATTCATTGGGGAATATTGTACTTCTTACATCACTACCTTTATTTGACTGACTGCTATAGTAGAACAGCTAATTTGCAGATTAAGATTTAAAACCTATACAGCCTTTATAAAATTTGATGCACATTTACAGAATAAACTATCCAACAGTGTATACATTTGTTAAATTAGTTTTCTCAAGACCATATTAATGCAGTACGATTTTGAAAGCATGACTATTATTTGTAACAAATTATATTACTTAAGTAACCATATTTTAATACACATTTAATTACCTGTTAAGTTCTGTGTGTGTAGCATGAAGGGACTACAACCTTATTTTTCGTTATACAACCGTTTGTTGTATAATGATAAATAACCTACCTTGTACCTTGTTAGTGATCTGAGCACTTCTTACACCACTGCACCACTGACTGCAACGTTTTGTGTCCATGGGGTGTAGCTGTTGTATTGTAATTCCTACGTTTGCATCGGGCACTGAATGCATCACAATCGTCAAATCAGTTAAACAAACCTCTACTTTAGTAGTAGTAGTACCTAACATTACTGTTACAGCGGTCACCTGGAAGGGGAAAGCATTTTCACACCACTTTTTTTTATTATCAAGGAACAGTTTGTAATGATAATAACAATAAGCTGTAAAAACACAGCTTATGACCTTTCACCTTTGATGACAGCGTTTGTTCGAAGCAGTAATGGACGGAAGGCATGATCCACCTTGCAGCAGCAGTTCAGGCCGTATGAGTTTATTACAGCAGGTACGTTATGCAGCAGTGACAGTGGAGGCGGAAGCTGAACCAAAACTACATGGCCCCGTACGAGGTACGTTTAATCCGTGTGTTTTACGTTAAAGCTGTGGTGTGTGTGTGTGTTTTTAAACGGCTAAAATAGCACTCGTGTTGTGTTAGCTAGGTAGCTAGCACACAGCGCGACAACACTTGACATTGCACGTGCACGTTGCTTCACCAACCCGCTGCCAGACAACAATACACACGTCAGATCGGCGGATAAAACGTTTACATGGAAGCGTTATGAAACTGTGGCTGATTAAAGATGTAGGCCTAGATAACATAAAATCAGGATTTTGTCTTGCTGTCAATCATACTAGCCTGCCCCGCTTTGTAGCTGCACAGAAGTTGCCCTGCTTTGTGAGTTACTGTACATTTCATGTGCATGCTAGTCTCTGCAGTGAGTCTTCCCCTTTTTTTTTTGTCCTATCTTTTCATAATAGCGTGAACGTCAGGTAGTAGATGACGGTCTTTGGCACAAACACATCATCTGCATTCTTCTCTGTGGATATCTGATGTGTTTTGCTGATAACACGGAACTGTGACAAGTCTGTCAGGCTGTGACTTGTCCCTTTTTTTTTTTTTTTTTATGTCTGAACATGAAGTACGCACTCCAATAGTTCCCCTTTTCTAATGCAGCAGTGGGTCATTTAATTAATTCTGGAGAGATTTATTAAATGCTGTTATGAACTAAGAATCTAGGCAGTGCCACTTTGGTTTTCTCACGTATTGACGAGTTTCTTATATTAACTGAAAATAATATTTTGTGTATTTGCATGATATATAACAATTGCGTATCGTTCTAAGAGCACATCAGCCTGCTGGGTTCAGGATTGCAAAGAGGAGGCGAGAGAAATGATCTTGGTTATTGTAATAATTCACAGAACTCAAGGTTTAATATGTAATAGTGTAAAAACTTACAGAGGACTCATCCAAGTCTGTGTGTGTAAGTAAGTATGTAAGTATGTATGTATGTATGTGTGTGTATATATATATAAAGAAACACCAACAATATGGAGGCAAAAAAGGAGATCATTTTTAGGTCAGTTGTTTAATTTATACTGATTTGATATTAGTTGATTTATTCATTAATAGAACATTAATTGTCAGGATTTTTGTAATATTACTTACTGCTGTCTGTCCAATATGAGGGTTGGCTGCATTTTTGTATTTCTATATTACCATTAACTTAATATCTATATCTAATATCTAAAACAAAGCAATTTTCAGATGTAAATTTTTGTATTTTTCACTATATTCTGACATTTTATAGACCAAGTGATTGATCGAATAAGCGAGAAAGTAAATGGCAAATTGATTAATAATGAAAATAACCATTAGTTGCAGCCCTATTGGAGATGTCATCAGTCATCAGCGATCTGGGACAGCCCAAATTATGAATGAATGAATATGTGGGTGAGCAGGTTCTTACATCTGATCACTTTTACTAATGCTAAATGTTTTTAATCGCAGGTGTGATGGCAGCTGGGAGGCTTATGAATGCAGATACGTGGCTTTAGGGGTGCAGCGCTGCCGTAGCCGGCACCATGCAGCAGAAAGGTGCGATCCAAATTATCGAATGGGAGGACCTAGACAAGAGGAAGTTCTACTCCCTGGGTGTGTTCATGACCTTGACCACCAGGGCCACCGTCTACCCGGCCAGCCTCATCCGCACTCGGCTCCAGGTGCAGAAGGGAAAGGCCCTCTACTCCGGCACCTTAGATGCTTTTGGCAAGATCCTGCGAGCAGAGGGCGTGCAAGGACTCTACCGTGGCTTTATGGTCAATACGTTCACCCTGATCTCAGGACAGGCTTATATCACCACCTATGAACTGGTGCGCAAGTATGTGTCCCATTACTCGCCCAGTAACACGGTGAAGTCGGTGGTGGCAGGAGGGGCAGCATCCCTGGTGGCCCAGACCATCACTGTTCCCATAGATATTGTGTCCCAGCAACTGATGATGCAAGGACAAGGGGAACACTTGACTCGCTTCAAGCCCAAACCCAAAATGATGCTCGCAGCTACTAAGCGCAGACCGACTTTTGGGCAAACCCGGGACATCACGGTGCAGATATTTGCAGCTGATGGCTTTAAGGGATTTTACAGGGGCTATGTGGCATCACTGCTCACGTACATCCCAAACAGTGCACTCTGGTGGCCTTTTTATCATTTTTATGCGGGTATGTCAACACCTTGTTAGTTACAATAGCTGCTCTTAGCTGACAACTTAAGTAATTTTATATGTAGTGCTCCTGAAATTAAATATATTTGCCTTGTTTTTACATCTTTGGGTTCCCAGAGCAGCTGTCTTTGTTGGCACCAAGTGAGTGCCCCCATCTGATTCTGCAGGCTTTGGCAGGACCAATGGCAGCCGCAACCGCCTCCACCATTACCAACCCCATGGATGTTGTTCGAGCAAGAGTACAGGTAAACACTGTGCGCCACCTAATAGCTGATTTGTGTTTACACTTAGGGCATTGAAAAGAATTAAAGTGTGATTGGATTTATGAGGCAAACAACAATATTTGTTTTTAAAAGTAGCCAGTAAATGTTTGTAAACGTAAAAACATGGAGCATTTTTGAACTTTGATAAAGAACTGACCAACACAAGTTTGTCCACGGTGAGAATTCACATGTTCAGCATTCACACTCAGATATCTGTATTCAGATGTTACTAGAATTATGTACATCAGTCTGTTTGTCCATAAAGATCCATTAAATACGTTTCACCTGTCTCTAAACAGAATCAGCTCCTCAATGCAGCGATGTGAACACCAAATACAGCTGAAGTCAGCTCTTTTTCTCTGTAGCTATTAGGGGTGACCCCGTATAGTTGAAGATTTGATGCTTCGATAGAAGGAGCCTGATTCGACTGCCAGTCTCACAGTCGAATCTTTGCAGAGGTGTTATGAAACGATGATCATACAATTTTGGCGATATGGGGGTGCTCAATGTCTGATTTTACATGGAACTACCATTTTTCTTCCAATAAGTTAATATACAGCCTATTATGATATAAATATCAACATATAATGCTGTGAATAAAAATGTAAAAGATAAGGAAGCTTTTAATAAGTCTTTTAAAAGTGCAAGACAAAGTCCAAAACCCTAACCCTTAAGGCGGGGGGGGGGGTCAGAGTGCACGTGTGGGCGTAGCAGGTGCACCTCGCGGTACGTCCGAATCATTTATCACCATTGATGAACCACACAAAGAATATTACATCATTTTTAAACAATAGGCTACTCAGAATAGTTCTGCAAGGTGCATGCAATTCTGGGTGGGCATGTACAACTCGGCACAAGACCAGTGAATGACATTACTTCATTTCATTGAGCACTTAAACATTCGGAACAAAGACCATAAAGCAGCACTTTGCTTGACTTAAATTAGATATTGCTTTTAAGCCCTGGAGACAAACTCATAAACCAGAAGGTTTATTTAGTAGCTGTTCTGGAGCTTTTGATCTTGTTACACGATCATCCTCAGCAGATAGCTCAGTTAATTAAAAGTTGTAGATGGTCAATTTCTTCATTTTCTTTGCACTGTAAAGACCTTTTTGCCAATGTTGCCATTAGAGGTGAGATCAGAACAATAGATTAAACAACCTTACCATAATGTCCGTTTAGGAGCTGCCGATTGCATCATACATCTCCCTAAATATCATTTTTTGGTGAGATTTATATTATTTAAGTCAAGAATGAACTTTCACCATAACATTTTTTGCAGATAACAAGTGATGATTTAACACTCTTCTGTCTGTTAAAGGTGGAGGGACGATCTTCTGTTATTGAGACGTTCAAGCAGCTGCTGGCAGAGGAAGGTGTCTGGGGGATGACCAAGGGGCTTTCAGCCCGTATCATTTCCTCCTTGCCCACGTCTGTGGTCATCGTGGTGGGATATGAGACCCTGAAGAGACTGAGCCTGCGAGCTGAACTGATAGAGTCCAGGCACTGGTGAAAGACCAGAGGGAACCAGGACCGCCTCACAGCAAGCGTCCCCTCAACACAGACGGGCAGCAACTTTTCACACAGGAGACGGTGTCCCAGATCTGTGTAGCTGCTTCCACTTGCTTCTTTTTAGATCTGTGTTGTTTTATTGCAGGTATGATGCAGCAGAGTGCAAGTGGTTTTCGGTACATGGTTATCTCGCCCTTTTCTGTTTGTCAGACCCATTTCTACTGGCCTTGAAAACAATGTTCTGCATTTTTTTTCAAAACTAAATATCCCATAATAAAAATACACAAATCTTAAAATTTTAACCATGACGGATGAAAGTTGCTTCTTAAAGTATGGCAAGTAACAAATCCCCTTTTGCTTATTGCCTCCCAGTAAATAATAGTATCTTTTTTTAAAGAATTTGCGACAGGCCAGTATGAGTTTTTCAATGTGCCAGAATGTCGTTTGTCCTAGTGAGCATTTAAAGAGTAGAAGAACTTGATATCTGTCTGCATTCCATCGGAAAGTAAATTTTGTGCAGATGTATAAAGCATCTACCAAGAATCACACCTTTGTTTTGGACTATTTGTTTTGAAGAGAGCATAAGATTTATTATTGAATTATAGCAATGCTGTTAAATTGTACAGAAGAAATTAGATCTTCAAAGTGTGATCATTAAGAAATACTTCCAAAAGTATATTTAAAATCTGTTCTATATATCCAACGAAGGTTGAGGTCAAGGGCAACTGGACTTGGTGGTTCTGTATACTAAGGCAGGCAGGGCAACAAATATTACAATCATCTCAAGAGGTCTGTGTGAAACCTGGCTGAATGAGTTCGACCTAAAGCCTTTCTGTAATGTATGTAGCTGTGTCCTGCAATTTATTTTTCCAGCACTGTGTGAAGTCAGTGGTGCGGGTGTAATAATGAATTGTACGTTTAGATAAGTTGATCCGGCCATCATACAGGTGTTTCTGCTTCTTTTTGTTTCTGTCTGTCTAAAAGGACTGTACAAAACAAAGTGGAGCATAACATAAAAAATGAGAGAAGCGGGGATATAGCATTAGAGGTATAACATTACAGGCCTTAGACCACATCAAAGAGGTGTTATACCACTGTTGATAATTCTGTTGTAGTCATACTATTCAAATGACTGAGTATCAAACCAGCAACCATTTGGTTACAGGGCAGAAACCACCGGCCTAATCTGTGTAAAGCAAACACAGAGGGAAAGTAAATGCAGCGGCATGAACACCAGCAAGCACAACGAAATTTAAAAGTTGCATTCAGATTTCACCAGGCACTTAATGAGTGTGTCAACAAGCCTATTGTTAGAAATGAAATGCAGCTGGGAGAAGCACGTGGATGCAGCCATGTTTAGAAATGACTTAATACTGCCGGGAAACAAATTCAGTGAGGGGACTTTCTTTTATAAACTGTTGTTCAGTTTAAAAACACACTGTTCGCGGGAATAATGTTGGATGTGATTAATTTCTGTGAAGCCAATTTAATGGACCTTTGCCTGTATTATCCAACTACCTGCTGTGTGTAATATCAAAGAATTGTTAAAAGTACAGTTTGATGTGATGCAGAACTTGTTGACGAAAAGTAATAAAGAATTCTGAATCACTACAGTAGTTAGTGACCAGTTTTTTGATCTGTACAATATTAAGATATCTTTTTAAAAAGCCAGCATTGTGCTACAGGAACATAAGTAAATTAGGAGGCTGCAGCACACTTGCTGGGCCACTGGAGGGAGCACTACATCATACTTCATCTCCTACACATCTGCTGATGGAATAGCATCCCTCCAAACTTGTATTTCCTCATGAGACAGAGGTGTAATTGGTACAACATCAAAACATAAAGTTATGTGTGAGCAGGAAAACAAGTTAAACTAGTACTGTACTTGAGTCACTGTCACGAGATCATGTCTTCATACACAGAATTAGGGGTAAAACTAAATAGTTCTAATTATTGATTTCTCAAACACTCAGATTAGTCCAGAAAAACTTTACCAGAGCTTCAAGTAATGTCTCCAAATTATGGGCCTGCAAAACTGACAAAAGGCTAGTAGTAAATTAAGAGGTTATCAGACAAGTCAGAAATATTACATTATTAAATGTGTGCCTGCATGAAGGCCTAAAAGATGGAAATTTTGAGATTTAAAGATAAGAGTAAAGTAAGTAAAGTTTTCTACTTTGTCGTAGAGGAAAAAAAAAAAGTTTTCTTCTTTTAGAAGGATAAAGCTTTATATTTCTTTATAAACCATTTTAATTATTTAGCAGTATTGTCTACGATGTTACATTTTTGACTCGTGTTTTCGGGCTCCATATCGAATCATTCATTTTATCTTAAGATAAAAAAGACACAGGTACAAAAGCAACCCTTTTATTTGACCGAAGTGGGTCAGTGCAAAAGAACCCCCCCTCCCACACACACACATTTACAGTTTGACCCTTCCCTCCCTCCCCAATTAACAACCTGCATGATTTGAGTAAACAGCTCTGGAGGATCCTGTCCTCCTTTCGACCATCACATGGGACAGTCGTAGATGTGGATGGCGCGGTCGTCTCCAGCCGAGATGATTTTTGAGCCGGTGCTGTTGTATTTTACACTCCACACCTGAAGATAACAGGAAACAGAATGGGAGTAGGATTTGAGTTACATATGAAAAGTGTAATTCTAAAATCACACCAGCATCCACATTTTGGAAAGAAATTACACCTACAAATAAAAAGACTACTGGCATGGCTGACAATACTGGAGTTGTCTGACATCCTATCAAGAATTGAACCTGTTCAAGAATTAACAAAGTTGAAACGATGACATACCAAATAGCAAGAATGATGGCGGTGGGATATTACATTCATACAGCTTTTTAAAACAGGGTGCTTGAAAAGAAATGAACCCCTTTCAAAAGCAGAATCCTCAAACTTTAAAAGATGGATCTACAGCATTATACATTTTGTTCTGTTACTGCCTAGCTGAAAATGTAAGGCAGTTACAGCACAGACCTGCACAAACTGCGCAGGTGTTAAAGTTAAAGATGGAGCTTTTTACAAATGCCTTAAAAATTCAAGACAATCTGACTAGAAACTAAGCAGTGCCGAGAGCTAAGAAGTGCTCTAAATAGAAGAACAAAGCTGAACACTTCATTGGCTGCAAGTTGTCTCTGTAGATTTTCTGGTTTTGCAGACATTTCACTAAGATGGACAAAAACAGTATGAAAGAGTCAGCCGTCTCTGATCTCCTCTCTGAGGAGCCTTGCTATTTCAATTACAGGCTTTGTTGGGAGAACAGATCAACCTCCCCACAGGCGTCTGCAACCAGGGATCTAATGACAGCTGGGATTATTGGTTTTGCCCGAGCTGAAACGTCACAGATGGGCTATGTGAAAGGCCACTCCGTGACATTGGCCATATCGATTTCCCCCCCAACACATCAGCACCTACAGTGGACAGACTTTCTCACTTTGAATTTGATTACAAACACGCTCAGTGAAGACAGACAGGGTTATATTTGTGTCACCTGGTCTTGGTGGTCGAAGAAGGTGTTGATGCATGCTCTGGAGCTGGCGTCCCAAACCTTCACACTCTTGTCAGACGAGCTGAGAGCAGCAGAGGAGAGAGGACATTTCACATTTTACCGCTCACATCTTAGAATCAAACTGTGTCTTGTCTTCCTGACCTGCTCAGTTTATCTTGGCACTGTGAGCTGAAAACTTTGTTAGAAAAACAGCTTCACCTGACAGCGTTTTCACACAACAGGAGTGAACGAATGGGAAAGTAGACAGGACAAACACGTCTGCTAGTTCACTAACGTACACCAACAGAATAGCCAACAGTTGTGTACTGTCCTTTGCTAATGTATTTACAACAGAGTCTGTTTGAGGTCTATCTACCTTTGCTTTGAGAGTTAATCATTTCTTCATCAGCTCACAAAAAATGTTAGCAGCATAAAACTATTCCTCTGTTTTGTAGCAACCTAAAGCTCAAGTGTTTTACCTTGAGACAAAGTGGGTGTTATCTGGGGAGAAGGCGACATTAAGAACCCAGGATCCATGTCCACTCAGTGTGCCAGCCAGGTTGGCTGTCACATGTTGCCTGTGAAACAAAGTTTATTAGATTAAACTGGATTCAACTTAGTCACTGAGTACAAGTACTGTGACAACAAAATGCAGTTTGGCATCTAACCAGAAAAGAGTAAAGTTCAGAGTAATGTACATACTATGTCTAGAATAAACAGTAAGGGTAGATTTGAATTAGCCAACAAATGTTTCTCTATCTTCTATACTGTTTATTTCTGTGCTTGTAATTTGTAACATCTGTACCATAGTAACGCTGACTTACCAGTTCCCTACCTTGTTGTGTTTGGCTGTTTTTTATATGATTTGACTACAATGAGCATCTTTTGCACAAAAATGGCCTTCAGGATAAATTAAAAGAACCAAACCTTTGACAGAGCTTTCACCATTGCCGCCCCCTCCCTCTGGAACTCCTTACCCATACACATTTGAGAATGCAGCAACCTGGACTCTTTCAACCCACTTCTTTAGAGTAGCTTTCAACCACGAATAATATTACATTTCACCTGATTTTATGTATTTTGAATTTATATATATATTTTTTTACATATCATTTATGTATCTTATCTATTTTTAAATGTACATAATTACTATATTTATTGTGAAGTATCTTTGAGTGTCCTGAAAAGCACTATAGAAATCAAATGTATCAATCAATCATTATTATTGTTAAAACTGACTGGCAGGGGGATCCACTACAAGCTGCCAGCTGAACTCACACGTCATATATTTTGATGTAGCCGTCGTCAGAGGCTGTGACCAGAAGCTGGGAGTCGGGGGAGAAAGTGAGGGATCTGATGGGCATGGCGTGACCTGAGGAGAGAAGAAACTGTCACTCAGTAGGCTTCCTCACTGAGTCCTTAGGCAATCTCTGCTGCTCTGCTATTTTAAAAGATTCAACATGGCTGTTTGTAAGCTTAAGCATCCTCAATCTTATTCAGTATACTCAGAGCTCTTTTTCATCTGTAATAATAAAACAGTTTGTGTATAATATATGTATAGTATCTATATGTTATATATGCATACATTTGCTGAAAACAACTTCTCCACATGCCAGCATGCGTTCAAGGCTAATTTCCTCAAGAGCATATTCATAATTACAGACAGGGCACAAATTAAAAGGCAAAACCTAAATAAAAGAGTGGAGAAACATCCAATGCAGATGCTTCAGTGCACCAGGGCTCATTGAATGTAGGGCTGGGTGATAAACTGATAATAATTATTGTGATATAATTTTCCTTGATTTAAATATAACAAATGTTCAATAAACATACAAACAAATCAGCACTTAATTTTTCTATTAAGACATTTATTTTGTTGAGGAAACAGGACTGAAAAAAGATTTTACTTAATTTTACTAATGCATATTTTTATGTTGTTCATGTCATCTTTCATCTATCATAATTGTTTTGAATGTTTTTAAGATTAGTTGAAAACCACAATTAACCGTCTGGTTTCTTCAACTGTTCACCCAGGAGCAAAAATCAGCCTTTAACCTTGAAAGAAATAATGAACTGACATTTATTGTGATAATTATCGATACAGACTGATTATCTTAATCGGGATAACATTTTTGGCCACATCGCCCAGCCCTAACTGAACGGATTGGTGAGTTTGAAAATTATGTGGATAATTGCGAAGGCCTTTACAGTCACAAGATCTCAACCCAGTTTCACACCTATGAAAGATTTTGGACCAACGTGTAAGACAATGCTCTCCACCAATGTGACCGAAACACCAGTCATGCTCTATCCTTTTGTTATGTTTGTTTTTCTGTCTATCTGCTGTACTCAGATCTCTGTTGCAAGAGAGATGTTGATCTCATAGAGATGACCTAATTAAATAAAGGGTGTATATATACATAAGGGAATATCTTGTGGAGGATGGTGTTCATCCTTCTAATAGAGTTTCACAGATTTGGCAAGGAGCACTGACGCTGTTCTGGAGGCTCGTGGTGGCCTGACTCCACACTAAGACACGCTTTTTTTTCTCCCCCATTTGTCCCTCATCTGTATATTTGACCTAATTTCTTTATGCTCTATCACACATGGATTCATTTTTTGTTTACTCATGTCTATCAGAACCATCTAGTGCTAAAAAGATTACTCAATTAATGAATTAGTCAATTAAAAGAGAACACATTATAGTTAAATTAATTATTTACTCATTTATCAGTGAAAAAGCCAAAAAAATGCGCTTTTCAAATATGAGAATTTGCTGCTTTATCCATGTTTTATGATTGTAAATTGAATATCTTTGAGTTTTCAACCGTTGGTCACCTTGACCTCTTGGAAAGTGTGGTGGGCATTTTGCATTACTTAACTGACAAAGTGCTTAATCGATTAATTAAAAACAAAATTTAGAGAATAATTGGTAATGAAAACAATCACTAGTTGCAGCACTAGATCCTTAGAATTTTTGCCTCAATAATGAATAATAATATTTGGACCTACCTTCCAGTGTGTGGAGTAGCTTTCCAGTGGCTATGTCAAAGATATTGATGATTCCATCGATAGCTCCGCTGGCCAAATATTTTCCATCAGGGCTCTGCGGGGCAAAACCATTGAAGGATTTGATTATAAAGGCAATTTACAAATGTACAGACATAAAACTGGATGAGCTATAGAGAGTTCTAAAAGCCTTTAAAACAACTTTTAGACCTGCAGAAAAGGGGTTAAGAGTTAAAACAAGGTGGGACCTTGGGGTGAATGAGAAGAAGCACAAATCAAGATGAGTTATTGTAAAGCCAAGGCAATGAGGTCACAGCCATTAGAGACTCTGAGCTTGAGAAGCCACCACCCAGCCGACCAGAAAGACAATTTATAGTTCCTTACGTAAGCTATACTCAGGATGAATTTTCCTCGAGTGTCCAGAGAATATTCCTTCTTGCCACTTTCCACACCAAAGATGTTGACCTTGCCTAGATGGCTACCTGTGGCAATGTATTTAGAGTCTGGGGAGAAGGCAACTGACCATGCATCAACTAGAGAGGAGAGCAGAAAGACAGAGGGAAGGTTGAACACATCAAAATGATTATTTTCCAGGAAATGTTTATTTTAACAATCCTGTCTACAGCAAACAACCTACTTATTGCAATTTGTCACATAGTTAAACACAATCTTTTTATGTGTATACCTAGTGTATTCTCTAATGGTCCACCAGTGTGTCTTATCTAACTGCCCCTGAACAAGATACAAAACCTACATTCTGCTCTGTTAAGTCAATCATGATAAGATCGTCAGGTATAAACTAAATACTATAAACGTAAATCCACAAAAAGAAAAAGACAAAAAAGGTTTTAAATATTAAGAGGACTCCTGTCTGAAGAATCCCAGTACACAAAAATACAGTATGTACAAAAATAAAAAGGTCCTTAATCCACTGACCCAGACCAACCACTGAGTGAAATAGAGTGTCACTAACGGAAGTTGACATGGCATTTAGATGAAGTACATCTTGGTTCAAGATACACAACAACACAGACGTTTCTGGGTGTGGAGTTCTTGAAAGGTGAGAGTAAAATAAATTAAAACAGACAAGCTGTCCCTTGAAGGTTTGTTTAAATACTAAACTGGGTGACAATTTTCTTTGTACTGACCTTATTCCAGAGCTAAGTGCTAGATAGTAAAAAGGCAGTGAATGAACACTCCATCAAGACAACGTTAACAAGGTCAAATCAACTATATTTTTGTGAGTTTAGGAGATAAGTTATTCAAAAACGAGTTTGCTTACAGGCATCATGCTAGATGGATTCCCTTTTTTATAGAGAATTCCTCTAGCATGGAGGCAGCTAGCTTTATGTGTTCATCATTTGAGTCCAAGACAAATTTCCCTACGGGAGCAATGAAGTATATCATATCATTCTCTATGCCTGGAAAAATAAATAAATAAAAAAAGTTCTCAAACTTAGTTCTCACGCCCCCTTTATTTTTATTAATCATTGTATAATAATACCGGCAATTGAAATAAACAAGATTCAGGTTAGCAAAATAGCCTTGCCTGCATCAGAGCACTGTGGTTTTATTTATTTCACCATATGAATCCTATTAATGCAACTTTAGGTCCACTTAACATCATATATGTTATCAATTAACATATCACCAAAATCCTCCATAAATATCAGAAAATAGAGAAATATTTGGCAATTTCCTAAAGCCCAGGGTGACGTCAAATATTTTGTCCAAAAAAAACAATTAAATATCGTTAAATATCAAATAAGACAATAAGCTGCAGTAAAAACTCACAACAGAGAAGCTGAAACCATTAAATGTTTGGTATTTTTGCTTAAAAACAGATTTAAACGGTTTATCTACTATCAAAATATTTGCTGATTATGTTTCTACTGATCAACTAATCTACTTATTTTAACTCTAGACATACATAATCTCTCTCACACACACACACACACACACACACACACACACACACACAGACTGTAATCATGAAATGTCAATGATCCTCTAAGGCCCAGTCTGACCTGGTCCGGCGTCCATGGACTTGATCTGTTTTCCGGACTCTAAGTCCCAGAGACGGATGTGAGCGTCGAGGGAACTAGAGGCGGCGATGGCTCCGTTGTGACTGATGTCTACTGACACCACACCCAGCTGGTGGCCCTCCAGAGTCCACTGCAGCTCCAGCTTCTCATCTGACCTGCATGAGCAATGTGGCACAGAGATTATTCCGTCACATCAAGTCAAATAAACTCAACACAACTTTTAAACCAACAGGGACGAGGAGTTCTTAAAAGTGTTCAGGAAGAAATTTTAACATCCAGAATTCTACAACTGGGCAAACTTCATCAAGTGATCTTGCACTAGTGTATTCTTTATAATTTAGAGAAACAGTCTGACTTTTGTCAGAGAACTTGTATGTTATTGTTCATGGTTGTATTGCATATGCATATATATATATATATATATATATATATATATATATATATATATATATATATATATATATATATATATGTATATGTATGTGTGTGTGTGTGTGTGTGTGTGTGTGTGTGTGTGTGTGTGTATGTATGTATATATATACACACACACACATATATATACAGACGTGCTCAAATTTGTTGGTACCCTTACAGCTCATTGAAATAATGCTTCATTCCTCCTGAGAAGTGATGAAATTAAAAGCTATTTTATCATGTATACTTGCATGCCTTTGGTATGTCATAGAATAAAGCAAAGAAGCTGTGAAAAGAAATGAATTATTGCTTATTCTACAAAGATATTCTAAAATGGCCTGGACACATTTGTTGGTACACCTTAGAAAAGATAATAAATAATTGGATTATAGTGATATTTCAAACTAATTAGTTTCTTTAATTAGTATCACACATGTCTCCAATCTTGTAATCAGTCATTCAGCCTATTTAAATGGAGAAAAGTAGTCACTGTGCTGTTTGGTATCATTGTGTGCACCACACTGAACATGGACCAGAGAAAGCAAAGGAGAGAGTTGTCTGAGGAGATCAGAAAGAAAATAATAGACAAGCATGGTAAAGGTAAAGGCTACAAGACCATCTCCAAGCAGCTTGATGTTCCTGTGACAACAGTTGCAAATATTATTAAGAAG
>NC_060171.1:8785147-8849429 GCF_021292245.1 Micropterus dolomieu
GCTTTGCTGCGCCTGGCACAGGGTGCCTTGAATCTGTGCAGGGCACAATGAAATCTCAAGACTATCAAGACATTCTGGAGCGAAACGTACTGCCCAGTGTCAGAAAGCTCTGTCTCAGTCGCAGGTCATGGGTCCTCCAACAGGATAATGACCCAAAACACACAGCTAAAAGCACCCAAGAATGGATAAGAACAAAACGTTGGACTATTCTGAAGTGGCCTTCTATGAGTCCTGATCTGAATCCTATCGAACATCTATGGAAAGAGCTGAAACTTGCAGTCTGGAGAAGGCACCCATCAAACCTGAGACAGCTGGAGCAGTTTGCTCAGGAAGAGTGGGCCAAACTACCTGTTAACAGGTGCAGAGGTGTCATTGAGAGCTACAGAAAACGTTTGATTGCAGTGATTGCCTCTAAAGGTTGTGCAACAAAATATTAGGTTAGCGGTCCCATCATTTTTGTCCATGCCATTTTCATTTGTTTTATTATTTACAATATTGTGTTGAATAAACAATCAAAAGAAAAGTCTGATTTCTATTAAATGTGGAATAAACAATGGTGGATGCCAATTTCTTTTGTCAGTTTCAAGTTATTTCAGAGAAAATTGTGCATTCTTCGTTTTTTGTGGAGGGGTACCAACGTGTGTGTGTGTGTGTGTATGTATATATATATATATACACATATACATACATACATACATACATACACACACACACACACACACACACACACACACACACACACACACACACACACACACACTTTATTTTTTTCTATTCTATTCTCACCATTTCCAGACTTTCACCATATCATCTAGTGAGCCAGTGATAATAGTTTCCGTCCCATCAGCCTCACTTTTACCCCACGCCGCTGTCCAGATAGCATCATCGTGTGCTGAGAGGAAACACACATTAAAACTCTGAGGATAGTGTGAGTACAAGAGGTGTTTCATAGCAAGAAACAAGCAGGGCTGGGAAAGTCTGGTATTGTTATTATATTTTTGTTATTGTCAACAAATCCCATGAAAACACCCACGTTATTAGACTCTGAATACTTCCCTACCCAGACAGTGGTTCTCAGCCAAGACCCCATTTATTTCTAATGAAGATGTGAATCACATTTGATGCTCTAGTGAGAATTTACAGTAGGATGATGTTTGTGGGATTGACTCAACATAAAACTACAGTAATCATCATGTTCATGATAATAAATGAGTATGTGCAATGGTGTGGCTCGTGTGTGTGTGTGTTTTAATTGATTTTGGAGAACAATGGAGCTCTATAGCACAAAGGAATAAGTTATATCAAGCTCTGGACAACACTTGTTAGTAGAAAGCAGTCTTATAAGGGATGTGTTGACAATAAGGAAAACAGACTATCACAGGATTTTTATTTCATCGTTCAGCAACAAGACAGGTTTAAATAGAGGAAAAAGTAGTAGTTCTGAATAACAGAACATTCTGTGGAAAATCACTGCTAACTTGTTGAGAAGGAAATTAGCTTTAGTTATACATTGAGATCTGTTCATTCATAATGTTACTCACCGTGTTCTTGCTTGAAAAGAATGCTGTACTGAAATCAAAGCACAATTTTAAAGTTAATCTTTGAATCCTTTCACCCAGAAAACAAAAAAGGGAGGATATGTTGAGTGTAAATATGAAGCTATTTGAATTTGTTGCTTACTTGAGTGCTCATGTTTTTGGTTTTTTTTGTCCTAGGAGTCAGAGGGCCAGTTAAGATTACTTGAACCTGTAAACAACATTAAAGTGTGTTAGTTTTGACAGAGCAGGCCATGTTCATTCAATAAATGCAACTGTCTCTAGCTAGTCTTGCTACCAAGAAACACAACCTTATAGACAAGCGCTTACATCTGTAACGTTAGAGATACCACAGTTTATGGGATAACAGAATAAATTAATAACAAATTAAACTACATTTTAACGGCACCATAGTTGTGCAGTTGCACAGATGAAAAGGTTGTTAAAACTGCATGACTAACCAGAGCTAGCTCTGTCTAGCAGCGGTTATCATCGTAGGTTAGCTCTGCATCAAGTTGGCAACGAAGTGCAGTTTGTTGATTTATCAGCTAATTTACAAGATTATCAGGTGGTCGCCCAGTTTATCGGACCAACTGAACTGACAATAGGTTGTTAATATTTCACTCTGGTATAATATGCAGCCACGTACCTTCAAATCTCCTTAAAAAAGATGTTTTATTCAATTTCTGAAGCTCGGCGATTTACATGTGAGCCGCCATGACAACATTTGGCGTAGCTTCCGCTCTACGTCTTCTTCGTTTCTTTAATAACAGGTTGGCGAATAAGGTATGAAGCGCGCTATCGCCACCAGCGGAACTGTAGAGAAAAGCGTTTAAAAAAAACAGTTCAAAAGGTGTTTGAAACGATTAACGTTTTTTTTTTTCAATAGAAAAATAATTAGGCCTACTATAATAGACGTTTAATTGTTCAAACACTTAGTATTCAAGTAAATATAAACAATGAGCTAGTTAGATGTGTGCGAGGGAAATCAACATGGGCGTGGCAGCAAAACTTGATTGGGGGGGTGGGGTGTAATTAATAAAATAACAATGACATGGAATAACAAAAGTTTAAATGATTACTATAATAGACGCTTAAATGATTTAAACTCTTAATACTTTTACAGGTAAATATATAGAACAAGCTAGTTAGATGGGTGTGAGGAAAAATCAACATGGGCATGACGGCAAAACGTGATTATAGGCTAAAAAAAAGTATGCATAATAAAACAAAAGTTTAATCAATTCAGTAATTTAATCACTGATTACAATAAGACATAAAACTGTAATTATTACTGTGTCAATTAGTCGACATTGTTCATAGCTGTTTTATGAAGCGTTTTATTGACAGTTTTGGGCAAGTTACAAAGTGAAAGAGGATGAATCGTCTCCCCATTAAGAAAGACGCTGCGCGCATTTACGCACGAGGTACAGCAAAATAACGTCATTGATTATTTGAATCTCCCGTCACTCCGAGAGGATCAGTCAGGTGAGCTGACAGCAGCCTCTCTAAACATGAAAGTAAATCGTTAAAGCATAAACACATAGCCTATAGAAATGTATTCAGGGATGATCCATCAGGGGAGCTACCGTCTTGTTAAGAGGAGCCGAGCTCCCCAGTAGTTTGCACCCTGTCTACAATCTCGACCATCGGATTCAAGAAATAACGTTACTCTTTTACTCATGGATTTTTTTTTCCGGTACCGAAATGTTTCTCAGTGTTGGTGAATAAAAAAAAAAAAAAACAATGTTCCTGCTCATCTTGACTACAATAATAATGCCCTAAAGTAAAATATCTATGGTGCAGAGAAAAAGAAAAACCTGAGTTTGAAGAGCAAGCAGAAAAACATTCTAATGTTTTGACAGCTGCTGCAGCAGCAGTCTGAGACACTCAAAAATGGTTGTCAAGATAAAGTTTCAAGAGAATTATTCCAAGTGGAGGCAGGCAAATACAGCCAGTGTGTTTTAAATAACTCCTGAAGTAAAGCTGAAATGGGTAGTTGAGGTGTGGAGAAAAGATGTCAGTGTGAATCTCCTGACAAATGGAGTGAAGGAGATGAGAGATGTCCTAGTTAGAGCAGTGTGTGTCTATGTGTGTGAGAGACACAGAGAGCTTGACAGGTGGGATTTTGTAAAGCCCCAAAATGATTCTGATATTAGCTATAGTTATTTTTTGCTAGTTGTACAAGTATAATGTTAAAACCTCACAAACAGTCACAAACAGTTGTAATCCTGATTATGATGAGCACGCCATGGCCTTAATGACAGTGATGTAATTGTAAGCATATATAAGCACTTATTAATAAACTCCTCCTGTGGCCACTCATAGGTAGAGGCTAGAGTATACATGAATAAATATAGATCTAGTGAAACACTGTTGTAATCATTTAAAATATGTCTTCATAGGAGAAGTTTGAATTGTAGACAAATAGTTGCGCACCGAAAACGTTATCTTCTACCTTCAAAATTGTGCATGTATATCACATCTGAAATCTGTTCTTTCAGTCTGAACTGGAATCTTTAATTTCTTCTTCAGGCACTTCAACCTTCTGTTGGTCCTCCAGGCAGTAATGATCACAGTGCTGCTATTTTCAGCTAAGTGATTCATTCATATTTTCAGGGATATAATTATGCCGGGTAATGAACCTAATGTTAAGGCATTAGCTGCAGCATGCTGGTAGGAAAGCAGGACGTCTGTTGTCATTATTTTTGATATGCCAAGAGGAAGTGCTTTGAGAGCAGAAAACCATAAAACATTCAATCATCTATCTCTATCTCTCTCTCTCTCTCTCTCTCTCTCTCTCTCTAATTTTGTCTATCTATTTGATTCAAAACATAGAGTAAGATCAGATGGACATATACTTGTACAGAGATGAAGATCAGAAGTTAGAATCAAAGATTTGTCCGCCACATCCTAACTTTTGGACACATTTAATATTTCTAATATTCTTAATTATTAAGTCATCCTTAACATGTGCAAAACAGTAAGTGCATTTCTTTCCACTCAACAGTGGATTACCTGCAAATGCATAATGCATAACTTGCTCAAAATCCAAAGTAAATATTTAGGTCAGTGAACCTGTCAGTTTACAAACAATAAGATAGTTAAAATATTTAGCCATGTTGTCAATGTAACAGCGTACTCTAAGTATTTTCTGTATACTGTGGGTAAGGTTTTGATGACAATGATTGAAAATGCAGAAGGCTGCACTTTTTCAGTATGGCATGTCTCAATTTCAGCAGTATAAATGTAGACACTGCAAGGGATTTGACAGGATTCTCAGTTACGCTTTTACTGTTTGTACTGTAATTTATTGACAAAGCATGTCATTGTGATACAGAAAAGAAAAAGACAAAACTTTTTTACAGTCAACTGTTTTACAAGACTACATTTTTTAATTTTTTACAAAATTAGAAATGTAAACACAGGAAACACCCGTTAGGCTGATGTTCCTGTCTGTAGGGCCACATATTCTCATCCGCATAATGACCAACACATTTTTACAAGTATATTTTAAGCGTAACTGTGGAAATATGTATACTCTATTTTATTTGCAATTGTTAAGATCTGTAACTTGGCATCTAGTAGCCACTGATAATGTGGCAACATGTGGTTAATGTAATGCTTTCTTGACAAAATATAATTCATTAAAATGCCCATTTAGATGAGCAATATTTTATTTTATTAATTTATTTTACAGGGACAGTTCTAGCTGAAAAAACCTAAATAAGCCAGATGTTAAAAAGGCATCCTAATGTTTTATGAAAGGTTTCTAAAAGGTTTCTTTTGGTAACCTGTGTCTAATTCAACATAAGGGTAACAATATAATGTTGACCAAAAATGTCACAACTCAAGTTTTTATTATAAAGCTGTATTACAAGATATAATATGTATGTATGAATTTCTTTCTTTCTTGAGGAAAACTATGAATTTATTAGTCATGATTTGATGTAATTTATAATATAAGCAGGTTTAATAACATTTTGAATTTAGAGAGACACTTTGGAGAGACACTTAAATTACAGCAAAGCTCTGCTTCATTCTGTCAGTTTACACACAGTCATGTTAATGATCTTAAACTTTTGGTCATGCTTCCCTGGGGTGGTTCAAGGGTGAGACACTTGCTCAAGGGCACCTTAGCTATAGTTTTCCTACAGCAGTACACTGCTAATTAGTACCACTAACTATACTACGTAAAAGAAATTCCAATGCACAGTGAAAAAGTCTAAATGATCACACCTTGTCTACTTTACATAATAGTACAGGCTAATCAATAATGCATATTATACAATACAATACATATAATAAATTCATAATTCCTTATTAAATTCAAGGGGGGGGGGGGGGGGGGGGGTGTCAACGAGAAAACATCCAGAGGATTCATCTCTTTGATCCATGTTTGTGGTGCAGGAATGGTTTGAGGCTAATTTGTTCAAAGTTTTACTGTAATATTTTGCTCCTATGTAGTCAACAGTGCAGAACAAATGGTCACACTTTACATATTAATACATAATTAATACAATACAATCTGTATGTGATAAATACACATCCTAATGTCCGAGAGGAATCAACACGGAAACATCCAGATGATTCATTATTGGTGCGAAAGAGTAGAGACAGACTAGAAAAAACTCATAAAAGTCCTTTATAGTTGGACATTTAATATCTAAATGTGGTAGAGCTTGATTAGCTTGAATATTTTTTTTCCAATAAAAGTTCTTAGAGTTTGACAAAATTTATTCCATGAACAAAATAACAGCCTGTGACCTGAGCTGCTGCTCTTCTTTTTAAAAAAGGCCTTTTGAACCATCTTGCCAAAAGATGTCAGCAATTGTGAAAGCCAGCCTCCACATTTTAGGTGTTGACAAACAAGCACTATAATACGCTTTAAAGGAATGAATTTAGTGGTTTTAATCCACAGAGAAAGCAGACACCTCAGTCTTTCTCTACTGTATTAATGGGACAGAGCTTTCAGGGGGAGGGACCTTCTCTGACTCCCATTGAAGACAGTAGCTATAAAAGAGCTAAGGACAAGATTTCAGCTGGCACACTGAGACCCACAGACTAGGCAAGAGAGTGTGTGGAGAAAACAAACAAACAAAAAAAAAAACCAAGAGAAACTCTTGGGTATAACAGTGTGAACAAGAGGCTGAGCCCAGAGCAGAGGAAACAGAGGCACAGGGAAGGAGGAGGAGGGTGAGAAAGAGTCAAAGAGAGACACAGGGAAGAAGAAAGAGAGGGAGAGAGGCATCAGAGCGTGGAACAGGTTCTTTCGGCAGTTCTTTCGGCACTCAGCCTCAGCAGACATGCCTAACTTTGCCGGTACCTGGAAGATGAAGAGGAGTGAGAATTTTGATGAACTTCTCAAAGCCCTGGGTAAGCCCTCTCCTCTCTCTTTTCTCCCTCTCCTCTCACCCCTCCATAGTCAGCGCTACATCCCTGCATGAGGTTGACTATCCATCTTGTCCATATAGAAAAAGGCTTTTCTTGTTCTTCGAGAATTGCATGCCTGACTTGCAACAACATTGTATTGTTCAGAGAGGCTCCCTGGGAAAAGAATGCAGAGATCTACGGTGAGATGCTGCCGATGGGAAATCCCTCGGCTTTACAGGAGATATGAAACACTGGATGCTGAATTCCAGCCTAAACAGACGTGGTATTGTTGCATGAAGATAGGAGGGAGGCACAACATTATTCATGTAAAGCATTAAGTAGGGCATGCATTAGCAATGCCAGGGGAGGTCTCTGGAGCCCATTGCTATTCTCTTGGGTCCTTTCTTTTTTTTACCCTTTTTAAGTCTTAACTGATGGTTGTGATGGTTTAGATTTGGACCAGTCTAACTGGGTCATTCAATTGTGTTGCAGCGTTTCGTCACGCCGGGAATGCTGAAACAGACACAAAAAAAGGCTGTGTCTTTAGAATAATGTAGAAATCTTGAGGGAGAAGACCCACCATGAGTACAGGGAGATCCTTCAACAACTGTCCATGAACTGTTTCCACCAAACTGGATCACAGTTAGAACTTTTTAGACATGAATGGTCCCTGTTTTAGCACAGACTGGGAAGGTTAAGTTGAAAAATGAACAGTTTTATAATTGCTAAGCTGAAACAGTTGTGCATTGCTGCATCATACACATAAAAGATTTCTTGAGTATCTGAGTGCATTTTCGACCCTGAAAGCCTCGACTTTGTGGTATACAACTAACAAATATTCCCTTTGTGTCAAAGCCTGATGAAGATGTAGATTATTCCGCTGTGCCATAGATGTAATTTTTTGTCCAAAAGCTATTAAAAAAAAAGAAATGCCACACTGTTGTACCACATAACATGCCACACTGTTGCACCACATAACATGTCAATGTAATTTACAAACTGTGTCCTTACTGATGCCATGATGAACCTGGGTAATTTTGAATCAACCTCAAATGCACCATCCTGCTGCTGTAAATACCAAATGTGTATTAATCCACAGCAGAAAATAGTCCCCAGCAAATGCACTATTTACTCTTGTTTGAGTGCCATTTTCTAAAAACCACAGTGCCCAGCAGTTTTCGGGAAAATTACATCTAAATCAAAAATCTAAATAAACCCTAATAAAAGATTTACATCTTCAGTAGGAATGAATGGGCTTGGGGCAGAATACAGAGAAGTACAGACATAGGGAGGTAATCAGGAAGGGTTGATAGACTAAAGAGGGGATTGTTTGACTTTTCATGTAAGTTGTTGACAATATGAAAAATATAGATTATTGCCAACATTATATGTTAATCTACAGTTCTCTTTAAGACCCTAAAATCACTGACAAAGCCCTGATCATCCTAAAACACCACTAAAAACTTGAAACTAATTCAAAACAGAATGCTCTCCAAAAAAACACCCCATGCCATGTTTTGTTTTGATGCAAGGTTCAAAAGCCAACTATCCATACAATTGGCTGGTGAGTCTAAGGAGAAATCAGTCACTCCTTCAAGTTTAGCACCTCATCCATTCGAGAACACATTTCCCGCATCTGCTTGAGCAGATCACTCGTTCGCTCTTAAATAAGGTTTTGGTCAATAGGGAGCTGGATACCGTACAGTGCCGCAAGTCCATCAACATCTTCATAATTATCTGTTGAGTTCGAGGCTTCTGTACAGTATAAAGGGATTGTTATATCCAGGGTGCAGATAGCAGAAGAACATTCTGAGTGAACAGAGCTGTACGAATCCATCAGATTCACAGTTTGCTAATTAAGAGCAGGCATATGTATTTGCATTTGATCAAAGAATGTAAAAACAGTCTACACTTCATATACATGTACAATTTTACTACTGAGCAAAAACGTAGACTTTTTTAAGACTTGCCTGAGTAAATGGGGACTCTAGTCTAGAAATGCAAAGACAAGACAAACTGCTGAAGTTTAACTTTGAGCATTGGAATCAGCAGAAACCTATGACACTTGGTTAATAGTGTTTGAGGAAAATATCTTTAATGACTGACTAACCTTTCTCCAGCCTTGTCCCAGTTTTCTCTAAGAACATGTACTTCTTGCTAATGGCTCCTTATAATAATGTTGGCAGAGGAACTTAGGTGCTTAATGTCCTTCTACCTCTGATTTAGACATAAATGAAGCATAAAAATGTCTAATATTTGAAATGTAAGCCAATTTTATTTTGAGAACAATCTTTCAATTTTGTCATAAACAAGGACAGACTGCTTGGCTCACTGATGCTCATACATATTTAATGCTAAAACAACACATGGCGTGATCCTTCAGATCATGGGTGGGGCCAAGTGTAAGCTGTCAAATTAATGTGTTTTTATGCCTGGGTGTTGACCAAGCAAACCACAGTGGTTTTTAATTAAGGGGGAATTTAGTTTTTAAAAAAACTTTTAACTACTCGTTTGCAAAGATATAGGTGTTCTATATATGCAATTTTTTTTCGGTGGTAGGAGAGGCCAATAAAATAAAAGATCCATGACTTTGGCCGGACATAAAGCCAGATGGCCTTTCAGAGTTAAACCACGCATGCCAAAGTCTTGCCACAAGCCCAGACAGTGCCACACGCAGGATCGCCACTCTTAGAGCCACTAGACAAGATCCAGCTCTGACTTGCCCTGACATCCTCCACATTTCTCTTTTATTTGTGGAAACGGCTGAATAATCCCTCACACAGACCACAATGGCAAAATTCCACAGATTTCTCTTAGTTTTGAGGAATAGCTGAGGTTTCAGTCAGAGCCACAGAGCATTTATTGTGTCTATACTCTGAAACAGCTACATATCTGTCATTCTTGGTTAAAACTTAGCTTCACGTTCATGTTCACCATACACAGAAATACAAGGAGACATACAGCCAGCATGTACCTCTATATATAAGGACCAGCGTCTGATAGAAGCAGGCAGGAGGGCTTGGAGAGGTCTAAATTTGGGTGGGGTTGAGGGTAAAGCACAATAGAAAGACAACAGAACGTAGTGGCAATGCCTAATGACAAAGACCTCATCTCTCTCTTTCTCCTTTTTGTGCTGATTTGTGTCTGTCTCTATCAGACACACAGGTGCATTTGATTTTGTTGTAACAAAAACAAAAGAACCATATTCACACGACCGAAATCCAGCCGTACATTTTCTCAGCTCTCAAATCAGCCCATTTGCTTCCTGTCACCTATATCTATCACTCATGGTTAAAGTTTTTTTTTATGGAGTATTAAGCCACCTCCATTTGTGACCAGTAAGAAGCTTCATGAATGGTAACACATATTTATTGCATTTGCTAACCAATTAAAACAGTCATGAAACGGCATTTTTTGATAAAGTGGGAAAATATCATAATTAAGGATAATAAAAATAAAGTATCCTCGGCTCAGCTACAAACTATATTTACGAAAAGAGCAAATCACCAGAAAAAGTCAGCATATTGTAGTTTCTGAGTCATGGGTAATGATACAGTACACCTAAAAATACCCAAGGATATTTCATACTCATGTTGTACAATGAGGCAATGAAATATGCCATGAATTGCCCCAAATAAATCTTGTTAAAATGGTGAAACTAACCCCTGTCTCTCCCTGTTGTTGCTCTGGCCTGCGTTGTTCCTGGTCAGGAGTGAACACCATGCTGAGGAAGGTGGCTGTGGCAGCGGCCTCCAACCCCCATGTGGAGATCCGTCAGGACGGTGAGAAGTTCTACATCAAAACATCCACCAGTGTGCGCACCACTGAGATCAACTTCCACATTGGTGAAGAATTTGATGAGGAGACGGTGGATGGACGGAAGTGCAAGGTACAATTGAAAATGAGTCTTGCAAAAAGCACATTTTTGAAATATGGCACATAAATGCTTATGTAAAACTTGTAGCTTTAAAGAGGATACCTTTGTGTTTGCCAGTTTTAGTTCTTTAACAACAAATCATGTATACTACAGGGGCGGCACGGCGGTTAGCACTGTTGCCTCACAGCAAGAAAGTCGTGGGTTCTAGTTTTTCTACACAATATGAACATCCGTGAACAGAATATTTATAGACTATTTGAGTTGTGTAAACCATGATAGAGAACATCAGAGCTGAATTTTGTTTTGTCAATGTTACATTATTTTTACAATAAAGAGAGAGGTATAACATGCAACAAAAGACATTTTGGCTTTATGGTATGTCTTAACCAATAGACAACCAGGATGCCCCACACTTTGAGTTTTAAGATGCTGCTGTTTGACATATTATACAAAAATGGATGGAAACCTTTGGCTGCCTGGAAACAGGAATGTTTGCAAAATTGTTACTTGTGGCGTTGAGTTTAAGGGACTTCAAACCAAATTGACTAAAGTATTCAAAACCATTGGTATGGTCCTTAAATGTTACTGAAATGTAATTTATTTATTCAAATATAAAACATCTGCTTCATTTCTGTGAAACATTTCTAGCACTGCAAATGGATGATGTCACAGTCATTAGTGTGTTAGCATACTTTTACTAATGGCATTGTGGGGACCAAACTCCAGTCATACGGTCACATTGTGGGGACTCACCTTCCAAGTGGGGACAAATTTGGAGACCCCTTAAGGTCAATGAACAAACTTTGGGGTTGAGACTTGGATTATGGTTATGTTAAAAGTATGACTGGGTTACATTCAGTTTCAGTTTTGGGATTAGGCATGTGCTGGATATGGTTGTGGTAAGTCTCCACGGAATGAATCTAAGTCAGTCTAAGTCCTCTTTAAGAGATAAAAACAAAAGGGTGTCGCACAAGTCAATGTGTGTGTGGACAGATCCAGAATGGTTTGAGTCAAAGTCTAATTCTTCTTTAAATTGCTAAAGAAATGAAGAATAATTTATATATTCACATATTAACAAATAGTTTTCTTTTGAAGAGCCACAAATGTCTTAAAACTCAATATTTGGTTGAGTGATTAAATCTGCTTCTGTAAGAAAGGGAACAGCACTTTAATCCTAACATATGTAGATATCTAATTTAATGGATTGTCTAAACCTTTTCACATCATTTGGATTTTCAGGATATTCTGTGTGTTTGTATGTTTTCAGTCAAAGTCTTCAAAGCTATCTGCACGCTATTGTTGTTGAGGGTTAAATGAAAAATTAATACCTCCTTGCAGTTTCATCCATTGGTATCATCCTCACGTCTGTGAAGCTGAATTAAGGATAGCTTGAGTTGGGATAGATGAGAGTTTCTCTTTGAAGCAATTCAGTCCCTAAGGGGGAATTCTCACATCCTGACAGAGTCAGAGCTCCTACACAGGTCTGAAAAGCTTCGAAAAGACATGTATGCTTTAATTTATTTATTTTCTCAGGAACATCAAGGTTTTCTAAATTCTTGGAACTTGTTAGAAATTCTGCTAAAATACTTCATAAACTGTAAAAAAAAAAAAAAAAAAAAAAAAAAAAAAAGATTAGCAAATCATAAAAACACTAAAGTAACATATGAAGTCGGACTTTTAAAATAGCAAAAACTCTTCAAGCTCTGACATGTAGTCTGAGTTCTGTTATATGTAATAAGAGTAAACTGGTTTCTTAGAGACATCTGATATGATCTCAAGACATTTACTTCATCTGCGTTATAAATGTAGGTTGAGCGTAATTATGCATATTATAACTTATTAGATGACATTCCCAAAGCTGACCTTTTTATCCAACCGTGTGATGTATGTGCTATTGGTTGCGTTTATTGGAACAATTCACTCAACAATTAAATTCCACCTAAACAATGAAGGGTCACAGCAAAAACACACTGCCACTGAGTCACTTCAGGTAACGAGAATCTTGCATTAATGGTCCAGATGGTGATATCTGTTTATCACCCAACTGCTTAGCAACCAGTGTCTGAGCTGAAGAGAAAAAGAGTCTTGTTTGGCATCAGTAAGGACACAGTTTGTAAATTACATTGACATGTTATCCAGTGTTATCCTCTCACACAAATGGACAGATGAGGGGACAACAAAACATGCAAGGAGCCACATAAAAGTGGCTGTTATTTATTAACTGACAAATTACAGTGCTTAATTACAGTCCTCCCATCAAAGTATGTAACTTCACTATATGGCATAGTTAGAGAGTATGTGGTATTGGATACTATTCTGGGTTATTACACTGTAATTACTGTTCTAAATGCACATAAAACTGTATGTTTAAGCAGTTTTAAGATGTTTTTGAAATTGGATCTACTAAGTAAATGTAGTTGTTGTTATCAGTAACAACCAATTACAATTCAGGGAAGGATTTGGGTCTATGGTCCAAAATTTAAAATGATTTATCTTATACTCAATCAAACTGTCCACGAGGAAGAAAATCCATCATTCTAACACCTGCAGACATGACGTCAATCAGAACCTTACAATCTCCAAATTTTGGGGTGTGGTGCTGGAAGGAATTGAACTGGTCCAACGTCACTAACGTAAGGCGACTTTTTTGTAATCATGTTAAAGTTATATGTTGCGCAAGTGCAATATTAGAACAAAAGTATTTTGTCTTTGTGTAAATCCTGATTCAGGACACAGCAGCACAGAACAGCTTTGAATCAGGACAGTCTCTCAAATTGGCATACACCCTACCATCCATAGGTGCATGTTATATCCCCTTGAGAAAAACAAGTTTGAAATAAGTTAGAGCTGTGCCGCAATATGCTCATCCATCTGCATTTACAACCTTTTCATGAAGAACAGGCTGCAGTGCAGCAGAGGATAGATGCATAACAGATGCAGGGTGGGAGGTTGTTGACAGTCACAGTATAATTTTTCAAGTTTCTCCAACCACTGGATGAATTTGGAGTTTTATGGATGAGATTAGTTATATTTTTAAGGAAAAACCAATCCATGATCTTAAATGTTCATATTGGCATTAATACCGACCTCTACAATTATAGGGTTTCATTCAAAAATCCAATATATCCAAATGAACATAGATATTTACATACTCAATTAATGGGACCCTCAAATTTCATATGGTGAATATCAAATTTTATAAATCTTTTAATCATAGAACAACAATAACTCTTTAAAGCTGGAGGACTGAAGCATTTTTGGAAAGGCCATATTTATAGCTGACTATGAGTAAGGTCCAATTTAAAGGCCCAATTTGAAATACACATTTACATAAGTATGTAATTGAAGAGTTTAGATCACTTGTGAATTTGAAAGTAATTCTGACCATTACAAAAATGTGACCTGTTGGAAATGAGCACATTACAGCTCATGATGTCTGAGTTAGTTTGGTGACAAAGCCAAAAAAAGTGTCCTTCAGCAAGGAAATATGTCTCTCCTAGTTACTCTGATCACATAAACAGTATTTAACAAAATAAATTAATAAATATATAAACCTGTTTTTCCAAGGCTACTCCTCCAAAATGGCTAGATGGGATGGTTTCTGGTTCTATTCTGAAATGTAAAAAAAAACAGAAAATTCATCCTGTTAAATTCATAGGTCTAATCTTCATGCTTGTGGGAGGAAATATTGCAAAAGAAAAATGTGTAATTGTGTGCATACACTACATTAAGTTAACAAAAGTCAGCCAAAAGCCTGAGAAATTGGAGATATGTATTTTCTGGGAACCACAATGCCTTTCTGGTATGTGCAGTACTGCAGTACAGAATTCATAAAAGGGGTTTTATCTGTGTATTTCCGTCATGCATAACATGCAAAATTGCACATATTCACATAATGCTTGTAAAGACATAGATACTTAAACAAGAGCTAAATAGATTTTTGTACCTTTTATTTTAAAGCATGAACTACATGTTGCGGTCAGGGAGAGCAGACATGACCTATTTCAGATCCCAGGAGACAGTGTGGCTCCTTCTGTCTGTGCCCTGGGGCATGCTGGGTCCTGGGCAGGGTTAGACGGCTCTCAGTGTGGCTTTTGGTCACATGACGCCTCTCTGAGGCTGATCAAGTCGAGTTGTCATCACAAATTTGCCACATCCACTTGTTTGGGTCTGGGCATCAGCATCACAGCATTTGCCTACAAAAATGATTCTTTTTTTTAATCTTACAGTGCAGTCAGCACACTTTATTTAAATTTCAAAACTGACTATAAAGTTAAAATGGATTTAAAATGTAACTTGGTATTTTTCAACCTGGACCCTATTTTCCTATGTTTTTTGTGTCTGTGTGACTAATTTGAAATTGGTCCAGTATTGAGCAAGCACGTTTCGCTGTAGTTGGCGGCAGCGAAACGGGCTTTGGTGCAACTTTGGTGTTTTCACCCTTTAAAAAACCAAAGTCAATATAACACATAATAACACAACAAAAACAACAAAGTCATACAATAACACAAACAAACTAACTCACCGAGGCAGCGGTAACGTTAGACCAGCAAATCCCATGTTCTGCTTTGTAAAAATATCTATTTTGATCATTGGTATCTGGTGGCATGACAAGAGCGATATAGTGACTGTTTCTGGTTAAACAAAAAGGGTCTTTCTGTTTTAAAAAAGGTCCATCTCTGTATGCATCCTTTCCACAGTGTTGTTAGACATTTATAATAACAACCTGAGCTTTTCAATGTCAAAAATAAGCACTTTAGTGGACGTAATTTCATGGGTTGCAATTGCTCGCAGGGATAATGTTATAGCCCTGTTTCGCTGCTGCAGACTGCAGAGTGCTCGCTCAATACTGAACGAATTTCAAAAAATGTTGTCCTAGTAAGTCACATAGACACAAAAACATGGAAAAATAAGGTCGAGGTTAAAAGTTACTGAAGTTACCGTTTACGTTCTTGTTCAAACTTCCAATTAATACACAAGCTGTCAAGATCTTGGGTTTTATTGTAATTTTGTTAATGTCCATTTCTGTTTAAATCGTTGCCTGTGTGTTCTTTTAGGTTTTCTGATATTCTGCTATCAGAAAGGCAGGGAAACAGAGGTGTGGACCCAAAGGTTTGCAGTTTGCAGGTTTATTTTAATGATAACAGTCACTTACAGGATGTCGAAATAAAACACAAAGTATTCCAAACACAGTGTCCAACAAAGGCACAGCAATCCAAACACAAGGAAACAATCCAGAAATCCAGGGAAAACGGAGCACTGAGCTGGACGCTCAACATATGACTACAATGCAACAAAGACTGAACACAACTGAGAGCAACATATACTGGGACACACCACACACACACACACAAGCAGGCAGAGTAATTTGTCACAGGTGAGACACATGAAGAATCAAGGAAGACAGGAAACAAAGCTAGACAAAAACACCAAAATTATAAAATAATAATAAAAACCAGGAAGTGAAGCTACTGACAATACACAAGGATATAATAATGAATGATAGTGTTGCTCTGTAACTGCTGGATGTGAAAAGAACTGATTGGTAACAAGTTTGCCTTATCTACTTACAGATGTCAATGTTGTGTTCACATGTTTCCACTTCTCCCAAATGGTCATTGCATGTTTTAAGGTTCAGTGTGTAAGATTTAGTGGCATCTAGTGGTGAGGGTTGTGAATTGCAACCATCGGTCCAGTCTACCACTGCCCCCTAACCTTTCAAAGAGCGTAGGCCAGCTACGGTGTCTCACACAGCACAAAAGGTGTCTCTTCTGAGACAGCAGAGAGTGGCCAGTCAAGAAATGAGGTTTCTTTAGGTATATTTATTAAGAAATTATATTAACTTTTATTCAGTAGAACCATATGTTATTGTGACTTGGCCACTGACAGATAACACTGAAAATGTAAGCCAAGACTGTGAACATTGTCACTGTTTCTGCACCACAGTCCATTATAAACCACACATTAGATAAAGTTTATACAAACATTGACAAGGGAAACACATTAATTCTCTCTGTGATTATAGACCCATGCCAAAACTGCCCGCCAACAATAATACCTGGCCCGCTGCCAGATTATGGTGCTTTGATAGAAAAAATATAAATAAATAAATACTTTGATGGCGGTGCTGAAATAGATCTCAGTCATGACAGCAACAATTACTCACATAATCACTTCCTCTTTAGTGGTTTTGCCTACAAAATAAAAGCACGAGAAGCTTGTTTACTGTAATGCAATGTAATAATCAGAGTTAAACTGAGCTTCTACTTTGAAAAACTCTGAACGACAATGAAAGAGTCTTCTTGACACACATCTGAAAGAGCCGTCAGAAAATGTGATTTCCCTAAATGTCCACTGCCTGGAGATACTGGGGAAATGAAAAAGTGTCCGTAGGTTGATGGATATGGATCAAACACTGAAACAAAAACAGTGCAGCACATACTGTGGTCTGAGAAACATTTGCTGCAGAATCCATTTGTTGAAGAGAGAAAAAATAATATCAAAAGATAAGATTAAACCTTCAACCCTTGAGCTGTAAGTCTTGTGCCTTACCAATTGAGCTAACCGAACTACATATTAGCATAAGTCAACATTAAGGGTTATATTCTCATCCACCATCTAATGGTTGAAAATATTCCTCTGATGCAAAACATATTTGCAGACCCCTGCAGTATATTATTACTACTTCTTCTTCTTCTAACATACGTATTAAACATAGTGATGAGTGTCTACACTGCCTGAATTCTACCAGAAGTAGAACAAGAAGAACGCAGTGACGAAAGAAAACCAAAACAATTAACTCTGTGGAATGCCCTGTAGAGCTAAAGGGAAGTGCAGAGTTGGTGATGAGGTCACTACGGGTGACCATTTTCACAAGGAACATACAGTAGTCATTTGTCAGTTGTCAATTAGGGCATTTTGTTGAACTAGCTCAATCCAATACTACTGATCTGAGTATTACAAATGAAAGCCAGAACTTTACCATCACAATCATTTCAAATCCAATATGAGCCAACACAATAAGAAAATCTTTGTCTTAATAATTATCAACTGTAGTATATATTTTGTTTATTTTTACCAAGAAGAAATCAAGGAGCTGGCTCTCACTAACCATTGTGTTCTTCTGTGGCAATCATACGCAAGAGTGAAGCTAAGCCTGCAGGAGGCAGCGCCCACTGACACAGTGTGACATGTGCTGGAGGGACGGCGAGGGGCAGTGTGGGGTGTTGGCGGACTCTCAGGTGGTGGTTGGCAGGAGAGCCCTAAATGGGTTTTGGCTGAGGCCAGCTGCCCCTGTGGTTAAAGGGATTAGGCGCTGATCTGTGCCTGGCGTAGAGCAGAGGGCTGATTAACACCGCCACAAGGTTAAAAAGCTCCAGTTAATCTGTATGAGTTGGGAGGGATCAGACGGTCTCTTCTCACTTCCAGGAGGAGAAAGTGATAATTCCTGTCAGGCTGAGAGAATACAGAGGAACAGACACCAGACGGGCTTGAGTGCAGAGTGGAAGTCAGAATGAGGCGATTATGTACTTGTTCTGATAGATGGAGTTGTATAGGTGGAAAAAGCTCTAAGACTGCTGCCTTGTGCTGCAGAGGTTGAGTTTTGCTGAAAAATAAGTTTGATGAATGAGTTTTGAGAAATAAAACAGTGTCTGCAGTGCAGCAACACTTTCCAGTGTACAACAAAGCAAGTCACTTCTGGGCTAAAAGACAAATGGAGTATTTTAACCCAGCTGGTTGCTATAGAGACAGACTTTGATGTGCCATGGGGCAAAGGGTGCGCAGATGTTGTGTTAATAAGGACCAGAGACAAAGCAGAATAGCTGCCAGAACACTAAAGGTATTTGACTTAAGAAACAGTGGCATTCAAGGACAAGATAATAATGGACTATACACCCCTGACAGGTAATCCTATAATGTGATGATGAAGGTAAATTCTTATCTGTAAAGCTCAGCAGCCTCGCAGAAGTTTGGGGCTATTGGATAAAAGTGGAATGTATTTCCAGGACGGATAGAGACCAATGTGGCTCGAGCAAGGCTGATTTCTTTGATTCTGACATTGTTGCATTTATCATGGAGAGGCAGGACCAGGCCTGCAGCAAATGACAGGCAAATCAAAAATCAAAAAAGTGAGTGGTGAGACTGATTATTTTGGACTGATTCTAATATACACTGAATGTTGGATTTTGGATTTTTGTGGCCTCATTTGTAGAATCTGTGTATCGTTTCTCTCAAGGCAAAAAAAATATTTTCACGCTAATTTGTAATTACTACCATTATAAATAAGACGTCTGGACACCTTTTGGATGTGGAATGACCAATTAGGACCATAGCTTCTTCTGGAAACCCATCTTTCATGAAGGTGGGACTTTTTGAATGGAGTTCTTTACTGCCAGATTTTTTTGTTGCAGTCAGAGTTAAGTGGTAATTAGGGACTCAGATGTGATATCTGTTGTGTGGTAAAATATGAGTGGATTTGATAAAGAGCAGCTGTGCTTCCTATTTTTGTCCAAAGGCATTTGCTACTAAGAGAGAGAAAGGTGACAAGCAAACACTGATGTGGGAGAGATAATGTGATCAAACTGCGGGAAGAGATGAGTCCAAGATGGAGACAGCGTGTTATTTCAGGCTCTGAAAGGAATTCTGTAAAAATCCGACATAAAAACTTTTAACCAAGCAGGAAATGAGATGTTCTACCAATTTTCGACACACTGTGTCTGATAAGCAACAGAGACACTAAAGTCTGTAAGAGACTGAATCAAAGCTGAAGGCAGCAGATGTTCTGATATGTAAAAAGCTGCAGAAAAAACATGATGAATTTGTCTTGGTCTCAAATGTGTGTGCACAAGCTTTGGTGTGCTACGTGGAAGAGAGAGACTGTGTAAGAATTTCTCTGTGACTTAATGCCCATTGAAGAGAATGAGGGAAAATCCATCCAAGTCAGAGGCTGTGAGACTGATGCTAACGTTAAAATGGAGCCGTGACTAATCGACTCTCTGGGCTCTGGCTTTATTAGAAAAAAAATCAGAAGGAGAGCTGTAGAAAGCTGTAGAAAAGCCCTGTTCTTGTTCAGTTTGGCAAAGTCTGTGGACGGCAGCCCGCGGGGATCCATGATGGTTTAACTTACCTTTGATATGGTGATTAACATTTGCCTCTGGGAAACTGAGGCTGCTGCTTCTTCCAACACTGAGCAGCGGTGCTTTATAAAATACAAAAATGTACAAATTGTCAAATAAATTGTCTATGAGCAACCCTACAAATATGCTACCACGCATGAAAATGCTTTATGTGATGGTTCTTCATAATAGGCCTGTCCAGATTTGTATTTTGTTGGATATAAACATTGTGCTTGAGTTGGATGAAGCAATGGCAGCTTTGATCGGTTGCAGGCTTTGGAGCGGGATCACTAGTTTAAGACGTTGAAAAGGAAAATGCAGTTGGCTTTGATGAGAGGAAAAACTAATTTTAACAGTGTGGGAAAATATAATCAGATTCAGATTGCAACGCGAAGCCAACACTTAAGAGTAGGCCAATCTTTGGATTAAAAACTTGATTGGGAAAATAGACATTAAATGAATGCTTTTTAGCAAGTGTATTCACTTTCTTATTGAGTTTTAGATTGGAAGACTGATAAAACTCTCATATCTGTCTATTAAATATGAAGCTACAGACAGAAGAGTTAGCATATCTTAGCACACAGATTGGAAAAGGCTTAATACTTTTTAGCTTAGCATAAATACTGAAAACAGAGGGAGACAGCTATGTTCAACTGTAACAGAATCTGCCGCCCAGCACCGCTAAAACACAAAAACGATAGCACCTAAAGCTCAATGATTGCCCCTGTTTCTGGTCTTTATGCTAAGCTAGTCTCCTGCCTTCATCTAAATATTTAGCTGACAAATATTAGATTGGTATCACTTACCCTCGATAAGAAATGTAATAAGTGTATTTCCTAAAATGTCATGATAAACCTCGAACATAACAGCCTTTTGTGACAATAGACAGTTGAGAAAATGAGATACAAGTGCGGACCCTAAGCTGACCAAAATTATAAAGCCTCTCCATTAAATTAGAGCCACAGGGTCACCTCAATCCTGATCTTTTATGAATTCCCAACTCTCTAATAGGCAATTTATGTCAGTTACTTGTCAAAATCTGACTGATCCTGTTGATATCATCTGAAATATTATTGAAGCGAAATTAGCAGATGGACACCCTGACCGACCAAAGTGCCAAGAGAATTTAGTGTGTTAAAGACTTAGGCCATTGATTTTTATACAATATTACATTGCTCTGTTTATGAATTAGCACAGGACTTATGTATTTTTGACTAGACAGTAAAACATCTGGCCAAAGGTATGGGATGGGGACATCACACATTCATGATCATTGAACATCTCACTCTAAAACTACAAGCATCAACCTGCTGGTATAACAGCCTCTACTCATCTGGGAGGGTTTTCCATCAGATTTTAGATCCTGGCTGCAGGGATTTGTTCTCATTCAGCAACAAGAGCGCTAGTGAGGTCAGCCAGCGACGTTGAACGAGAAAGCCAGACTCATAAGGGAACAAACTTAGCTATTTAGTTGCTAAATGCTCCGCTATGTTCACCAGCTAATCTGTTATCATGTCTATCTTCTGTTTGGTGGCGGGCAGGTAGCATAGAGTTGGTTTTTAGAGCTTTTTCACTGCTGCAGCAGCTAAAAAAAAAATTATGAGAATGAATTAGAAAATGCTATAAACTTGCTTTAAAGCTCCATAAAGCTGAGTCAGGTGATGACTCTGTAAGTTTTAGGATACTTTATAATTCTTAAAATTATTATAGACACTTTAACTTCTCACCTTGGTGCAGTGATGTAGAAGTGTACACTGGGGTGTGTCAATTCACTGTGACATCCCTGTTGGGTATGGTTACAAATGCAACAGACCAAATTTCTGACCACAGCCAGCAACATTGATTAGTGATGCTGGTAATAAACCCTGTTATTTAGTGACCCATTAACGATACGTCTTACTAATGTGTTTTACCATCATACTGACCTTCCCACCTTGCTGTCCTTCTCCCTGCAGAGCCTCGCCACCTGGGAGTCGGAGAACAAGATCTCTTGTCAGCAGACTCTGGTGGATGGCGACGGCCCCAAAACCTACTGGACCCGAGAGCTAAATGGCGATGAGCTTACACTGGTGAGCGCACAGCAATGACTCACCATCTTACTGAAAGCCTCTTAATAGATTATTGCTTATGAAAGAGCCTCTGAAGTTCAGTCAGTCAGTGAACTCTTATTTCAGGCCATTGCTTGGCTTAACGAAAAGAGGATATACAAGACGAAGAAGACAAATATTTTCAAATGTTATCCTAAGTACAGAGAGTGTATGATCTGATAGGTAGCTAATCTGTATGGTTTGTCTGTTATGTGGCTTGTTCTCATGGAGACTCAGAAGACATCAGATGCATTACAATGGGATTTTCGAGCAGCTAGTCTACTTTGTTTGAGAAATAGTTAATGAAATGAGGCAGGGAGTGTATGAAGTCACCCTGGAGATTCATTCGTAAAGGAAATGAGAGAGGCCGTTTCCCAAGAAGCCGAGCTTTCATCCACCCCACGGTGAGATGTGAAAGGAGAACAAGGGGAGCTGCTACTGCTGACATTGCAGTAATACCCCTTGTATTTAACCAGATTAATATGGGCAGACGTCAATGGGGTCCAAAGCCCCTCAAATGATGTGCAGGGGAGCATCCAAGACCAATGGACTGGACGAACAGTTCTCAGGGACTCAACAGCTTTACTCTCCCAACGTTCAGCGCTCCCACGCTCTGCTTTGTTGTTCCTCAAGTACTTGAAAGATGAATGTCCAAAAAGCAAAAGCTTGAAACAACAATATAGAAGGTTAAGATGCTGAAAAAGTAATTACAGGATGTTTGCATAGTTTTATATTACCGGCCAGAAGCAAGTAAAGGAAAGCAGAGAAGCCCTTTTTTTTGTGCCTTCAAAGCTTAAATACTAACTCAATATTCCACTAGCAGATCCACATGGCTTCGAATGAGAAGAAGGCAGAACATATGAAATGTTTTCTAATGTTTAGGTGACAAAAGCAGAATGTGTTGCTGTATGTGTTAAAGCATGTGACGCTCTGGTGACCAGCTGCCCTGGAGGAGCTGAAGCATTCTTGTACAAAAGGAGAATGACCTGACCGAGCTCTGACAGCAGTCTCTGTGCGCCCCTGCTCTTCTCACCTTAGTCCCACCTCAGTCCCTGCTGTCACACCATTATACAACCCAGCAGACAGACAGCTTGTAGAGTCCCAAAATTTACTTTTTAGTATCAACAGCAAAAAGCTACACTGAGCCACATTCCTCCTGTAACGGAGTTTACAGATAGGGAAATTTTGTGAAACTGGTTGCATGCACATTGTATTTGTTAACGCTAACAAGAAAATCTTGTCATCACTCGCCTGAGACATCTGCCATTGTTTTGGTACAACAGCAGCTTGATTGTGTTGGAGTAAGCATGAAGGAAGTGTGGAAAGTAAGTGAAATGACCACTTTGTTTCTAATTTAATCAAAACCCAAAGAGACAACTCCGTCTGAAAATCACTATTTTCCCCCCAAATTAAGTTGTGGTGGCAAACACAGGCTAATCACTAACTTGATTGTGTTCAGAGGCAAAATTTTCTTGAGTGAATGAAGCCGGAGTCACTGGGAGGTTGTCTCAGGTAGATGGAGGCCATAAAAGCTGCAGGACTTGGACACTGGAGACCTGAGTTCCATCTGTGGATAGGTTTAAGCAACAAAAGCACATTGGTTAAGGTTAGTGAAAGATCATGGTTTCAGTTAAATGTTGAAATAACAATAATCACGTGTTTGTGTGTTTCAAGTCACTGCAGACCAAGTCCACGATCTTTCCCTAACTTTAACGAAGTGCCTAAACATAACCATAAATGTTTTTTTTAATAATGCTGTAAATGCTACGATTACATTGGTTATTTTGGCAGAAAACAACTGAAATACTGTACTGTGCAACATGTTTTAGTCATTTGAAAAAACTGCTGTAAAATAAGAATGCTTGTGAATAGGTATGAATACATTATATTGATTAATTAACAAAATACAAAGTGAATGAACAGTAGAAACATTTAAATCAAATCAATATTTGGTATGATCTACCTTTGCCTTAAAGACAGCATTAATTATTCTAGGTACACTTGGACATTTTGAAGGTAGTCGACAGGGAGGGCGGCTCAAACATCTTGAAGAACAGTTCTTCTATGTAGTTAGGCACTCTACACACAATCTGTCAGAACTACTAAGCAGTGCAAAGACCAATTATTCTGACCAAATTTGCAAAAATGCAACCCAAAACTTGAAAGGAACCTCCACTATTCTTCACTGTTGCCTGCAGACACTCATTCTTGTACAGCTCTCCAGCCCTTTGGCAAACAAACTGCCTTCTCTATCCATCGTCAACCGCTTATCCTACATACAGGGTCACAGAGGGCTGGAGCCAATCCCAGCTGACATCGGGTGAAAGGCGTGGTATACCCTGAACAGGCTGCCAATCCATCGCACACACACATAGACAAACAACCAGTCACACCTAAGGACAATTTAGGGTCACCAGTCAACCTAGTCCACATGTCTTTGGACGGTAGGAGGAAGCCAGAGCACCCGGAGAGAACCCACACAGACACGGGGAGATCATGCAAACTACACACAGAAAAGCCGGGGCTTGAATGGGGGTTAGCAAATGGTTACACAGTTAGAATTGGCTGAAATAGTTCGCCTCTTTAAGGGAGAATATTTGGCTGTGATTGTAACTATTATATATCTACACACAAGTAAATATGAAATGTCATAAATTACTCCAATAGATGTTCACACTAACCAATCAACCAAATAACTCAACATCAGTTAGGAAATAATCATTGCAGTTTGAGACCATAACTAAAGATACCTGCTCATAAACTTTAGCAAATGCACTTTTCAAATGCTTCAGTATGTGATGCTGAATAAATAAATACAGTAACATAGACAGCCTGGAAAATGTTAAGCCTCTCTAGAGAAAAAGACTTGAGTCATCTTTGCACCAAGACAGCTTCTTTCTTTTGGGACAAACAACTGGAAAAACCAAAACAAACACTGTCTGAATCTGAATCAAAACTATCCGTTTGTAAAAAAAGACAGCAGACACAGAGACAACCAAACAATTGCAAAGCTTCAGCGCGAGACTCAAAGGAAGACTAGCGATCATAAAGCAATGGTCTGATTGTCTGTGGCAGTTCACACTGTAAGTGGGGCACATTTCCATGCGATTTGCATGATCCGTTTAATTGGTTTAGTCAGAAAACACTTTAAGGGAAAAGTCGTGTGGATTTTCTCTGGCTACATCAGCCTGAAATAAAATGAAAAAATTATGGCATATCAGAAGGTTGGACTCCATCACATCAAGCTTGTGCATTCAAAGGACACATAAATCCGTTACTAAGCTGTTTCTTTTGGTTTCATCATCAACAGTCTGCAGTATGACCTAGATTGATGGGCATCATTTTGACTGTGATGTTGTGACACATACATCATTGTTTAATAGGATTTTCTTGACATTAAGAGATTTAACTTTAGGCCAAAGCTAACAATATGGTAATAATATCATAACCCCACTATCTTTGAACAACTTATGCTCTTTCATTCCAAACTGAATGCAAAGAAAAAAGAAACAATCTAGTTCACTGTAATTCACCGTAACTGTGATATTAATTGGTATGCTAATTTTGGCTAGCGAAAACAGACTTAACATGAACTTAGCAAAAAAAAGAACAGCCGACTCCTTAGAGTGTCTTTTAGTTCAACCAAATGCTAAACAAGACAATTAACTTTGATCAACTGAAACTGAACAGTGTGAAAGAGTCAAAGTTCTTAGACTAAAACCCTGAAACAAGTTCATGGCAAGTTAAATGTACACTGTATGGTTACGCAGAGCAGTGGATGCAATTCGCCTCTAACCTGATTGACAGGTCGCTCTAGTAGCGACTTGTTAATCACAAGGTAGCCACGCCCTGAAGCATACCCTTCTTTTCTGATTATTGAAGAATGATAGACACCATAAACTTATTTGAAAAGTGTTTAGTAAGGTTAAAAATCAAGTGAGAAGTATGGTCATTTTCTCATAGACTCCAATGCATCTGACTTTTTGCAACCAGTGTAGTCGTCCCCTGTTGGCTGTTAGAAAGTATGCCGTTTAAGGCACTTTCGCATTGGCTTCACTTTTCAGACCTGGAGGTTGCCACTTGGGTGTACACTTGGACAGTCTCTACTCGAAGACATTCATTATGAACTTGGTTATTCACACAAAAAAAGACAGAAGTAGTCATGTAAAACAAAAAAATCCTGCCTTGTTACACCTGCACAAACCTGGCTGATCACAGTGTGTGGAGGCGTGACAAGGTTGGCATGGTTGTCGGATTACTGGTTTTGGAAAGTTACAGAAATTGTTGGACACAGCCCACCCAGTTCAGATGTTGAATAGGTGTAGGGGGAGAGGGTTCAGGCACTCTAAGTGGGCTTTCAGACTGAAATCAACCACCCTTGCATTGTGAGTTGGTGGGAGTGTGCCTTGTTGCTGATGAAGGTGAGACATGAAATACAATCCAGGAACAGATCTGTAAATAATTTGAAGGCTTTTCAGATGCCAAAACACTGCAGAGGTTTATAATACTCTGACACAGGATTTAAAAATGATGTAAATGTATGACGACGGCAATAATTTCATCTTTCATTGCAACACTGGTAAGGTAAACAGTAGAAATATGGCATTCACGTTACAATGTAATCCACCATGTACACGTGCATGTATTTGACTGGCCAATGCAGCGCCTTGTGTCACGTTGTGTTGCAGCAAATGTTGAGCCCAATTCAATTTTGCTGATGGACTGGCTGCATTCAAATCAATGAGAGAGCTTCTGCTGGTCCAAACGCAGGGCTACTGTTGCCCCGATGCAGCCTCAGACCATCCGGCCTAGTAGGCTTACTGTCACACGTGTTTGTTGAAGTGGAACAGCAAACAGCATTAATATGTGAAGCTAATGTAACATTTTCTTTGCCACCTAACTGGGTTAATCACTATCAGGTGTCTAAAACGCAGAATTATCTTTTTGTTTCCTATAGACTTTTGGGGCCGATGATGTAGTGTGCACACGGATTTACGTCCGGGAATGAAGCTCTGCAACCTTCATGAAGACAAGGCAGAAAACCAGTTGGACCACGACTTGTTTAAACCCAATAACTCTCATGTCATGCTAACACGCTAACACATTTGCAAAGTATCCTGTGTAACCTCTCAGCATAGATCTGCATAGTCTCTACAAACAATAGCAATGTCTCTGTAATCTGGTTATTTGTAGTGAGTATTGTATCTGCAGTACAGTAGCTGGATATCTCATTTCCACATCTACAACCCTGGTGTCAGCTATTCACGTAGGATTTAGTCATTCGTTGTATTCATGTTCAGTGTCAGGAAACAATAAAAATATGGAACAAACAGTATCAAAGCATCTTTCTTGATAGTATGCTTTACTTTTAAAGTTATCTTATGGGGTTTATGTGTAAACAGACATAGTTATGTTTACATCCAGTGTTTCCCACCAATCTTTGAGGCAAAACAATATTCCTTTTTAAAACATAAAATTTTCAAATTTGGGTTATTTATATCAGCATAGACTCTTTATCTTTGTCTCCTTTTGTTTGTACATTGCGAAATTTCTTGGCACATTACTGCCACCAACTGTCAATTAGAGGATAGTGTGGCTTGCATGCCTACAATTGCATTACAGCCCTCTGTAGATGGCAGGAGCTTGTACATCACCCAAGTGCTCATGCACATGTACATGCAGAAGTAGAGGGACCTAATCATCATAGTATTGCTCCATGGCACCACTAATGGTCAAAAACTCCACACAGCAACTTTAAATAAATACCAAATAAGACCTGAGGTTCAAATGCCATTGGAAACAGAAGTTAAACAAAACAATGTCACCTCAAGGTCAATTTAGGAGCTGTTGTGATGATCTTTATCAGTGGACAGTTTCCTCAGCTTCCATGGAAAAGATTTTCCTTTTTTTTTTTTTCCAAAGCTGACACGTTAACATTGCAGCTGTATTGACAGGTGTGGTTAAAAATGGACAATGAGACAAACTAATGAGACTTGCTAATAAAAAATTGTAATATGATTGAAAGCTTCAGAGCAGCAAATTATTCTCAGTTATAGATCAGACTGTAAGCAGTTACAATAGTGGGCAAATATCAAGTTTAAAATAATAAAAACAAACACTTCTAAACACTCTTACATTTTTTATTAGTAAACTGCATTTAGCCACTCTGACTATGACCAGCTTTTCAGTACAAGCCCTAGGCCAAAACAGCTGGGGCAGACATGTTTGGAGTAACCTGCAAGGACACCCATCTTCTGATGAACTCAGACACGCCTCTTAAAAACCCTAACTGCCCCTTTAAAAGAGCCTGGATTGAAAACCTCACATCCCGTCATGATCCAGCCTCCACACCCTGCTGCCATTCGTCACTTGCTCTGCTTCTTCCCAGACACTCCTGAGAGACACGTCTTTGTGTCTGATGCAGTTCTGAATCAACAAGATTAAAGGCAGAGTGGGGTGGGAAGATAAGACCAGACAGACTGGAGCAAATACAGTCAAAGCTTCCAAGCAGGGCCCTGTCGCTCTAGCATGACTAATGCCTCAGTGGCAAATTTACATGAGTGGTCTATTCACTGAAATAGACAACATAAGAGCTTTCATTTTTTCGCAGTGGGTACATTTGTTATTTATTGCATGATATATTTTGGAATTCAAACAGAGGTAGATGTGAGAAATGAGGAAAGTCGTTCTCATGTGATTTTCTCCTCAGGGCCTGTCATGTGGAGACAATGTTATTGGAACGAACAGACAGAGTAGTGTTGTGGTCAGTTCATCTATCTGACCTATTTTGCTTCACTAGCCTTTTTAACCTGATTGCCCAGTGGTCTATGCTGCCCCTTGTTTTACCAACAAGGTGGTCAGAGAGAGTCCAGAAAGTCCAGTGAATAGGAAGGCGCCGGTAATAGAAGCAGGTTGTTTTTAATGAACAAAAAGAATAATAGCTGAGACAGTGTTAAAACACATGACACATGTGCTGTTGGTGTTATTATACATGGACAACTATGTGGAACGTGGGATGACTGTAGAGCAGCCCAGAGGTGTAAGTTAAAAGTTGGAAAACGTGTGCAAAAACATTTTAAACACAGTTTTCTCCATTTGCTTAAGTTATGCCTAATAGCTCATTATACTACTACTACTACTACTTATTACTACAGTTTAAGTAAAATTGCTAACTGGATTATTTTGTTCTCTTTTTTATGTCATTTTATTTTAACAGCTGACTGTAGAGAAACATGAGGAAAGCGAGCTGGAGACAACATGTGATAGGGGTGGATAAGTGACACATATTTTGTAGAGATGGAAAATCTTATTACCTGATGTAGTGCCAAACAAGGCACTCGAGGTGTGTTTGCGCCTATGTTTGGTCACTCAAGATGGGCATTGCGATCCACACAAGATATTCATGCAATTTTAACATAAAGCAAGTTTGTGAAGGAACCAAACTGCTCAGGCTCTTTGGCACAGGGAGTGTCTGCACCATATAACAGGATTTCAGCAAACCATGAGGACCTTAGTGCCAACCCACAGCTCGTTCACATGTTTGAGGCCAGTTAAACTGATTCGGGCACCTGGCTAAATATGCACCACCTGTGTCCCCCATCTGAAGGTGGTCTAAGTACGGCCAATGTAAAGATTGAGGACTCAGGATGTAAGCTGGCTCAGAAGTGTAAGGGAAGAGGAAGACTTGTAGGTGTTTGCTGGGGAAAAGGGTGTGGACTGTAGTGCTGCACTGCTGCTCATACTGATGGGAATGGAAGGATGGGTGGGTAGACAGACAGAAGAAATGGATGGATGGAACCGAGACTTTACACTCTAAACTACATTTCTATAAATGTCTCAAAAAGATCAAAACTTTCATGAAAGGATGTTTGGATGTTTCATTGGGTGTTTGATTCAAACCAGTCCATGTAGTAATGTTGATTAACAGTACAATTCATTTATCTTTTTTGTTACAAAAAAAAGGTGACTATTGTTATTAAATACTGACATTTAAACGTCCCTCTTTATTTGCTTGTAGGAGGAGTACTCTCGCTTTCTTCCTCTGGTGAGCTGGGGCTGTTTTGTTTTTGTTTTGCTAGAAAGGGTTTTTTGTAGACAAAGAGAATTGGCTGAATGACCTAAATGAACCCATTCACACAGGTTGGAGTCCATGACCCAACAATTTCAATTAGATGACTAAATCTATTCATTTTGAAGAATGAATAAGGCAAAATGATTGTATTCCATTTTGTTATAAATGTGGGTTTCGATTAAAAAAAAAAATTTTGTTTTATTTAAATAGTGTTTTAGTACGGCCCAGGAGGTAATTTACTGTTTGGTTCAGGCAGTGTACTACTACCATACAAATCTTTCTATTGAGAAACCATTGGGGAACTTATTCAAGACACTTCCCCGGAGCAGGTGCACAACACATGAATCTATGATCCGGGCCAACACAGCCTCACTGCAGTGAAATGCCTCACTAGTGGCCTTGGCGTGGACTACAGTCCTGTCATTGGGGTGGATATGGCGAGAAAGTGGCACAACATCAAAAACAAAAAGCAAATCTGTCTCTGTCCTTCACGGCTGCCAGGGATTAAAAGGTTGTCCTTTCAACTCTCTGCCTCGCGAGGACTAACACAGTGGCACGGCGACTGTTCCCATTCCTCAACGCCAAGGCTGCTGGGTCGAGTCTATACCACCCCTGCTTTTTGACCTGGTATCCCCTGAAAGAATGAGTTTCCTCCTCAGTGCACCACAATGCTCCGGGAACCAAAGTCCAGGGCGCGCGCCTGCTGTGATGTTAATTTAATGACAAGCTGCTGTTCAGATGGCAGGTCCAAACAGCTGAATAAAGGGATTGTGGTGTTTTTGCTCCATTTTCAGGGAAGGGGCCCCTCCGCCTGTCTTACTGCTCTCTTCTGGGCACCAAACAGTGAAGCCTCTGTGAGTACAGTGGAGTACAACGCCGCTTCCTAAAGAAAAAACAAAAACAAAGGTTTCCCTCCTCTCTGCTTGGTGTCCTAATTTAGCTCCTCCCATGGCTTGAGGAGGTTTTGAAGTTTGGGATGCATCTGAAAAAGGCCCATTGGGTTTCCTGCACAATAAGACTGACTAATTAGTGCACACTTTAAGTGAGATTCCAGTTTCAAGCAACCCGGGTTTTCATTTTCTTTCTTTTGGCCACCACTCCTATTGGTAATAATAACATTGTATGCACCAAGTTAATTGCTGAGGTGTGGGAAACTTCAAGGACCACCTTTTGTCACCCATGTAACATTGAAAAAATCTAGTACATCCCTTCTTCTTTTATCCCCTTACAATTATCTTGTTTTGATTGCCCTTTTTTGTTAACTCTTACTTCTTTCCCTAGGTATTTACCCCATTGATGCAATATGTGCTATTAGCTCTTACTAGTATTTATTGCGGCTCTTACTAGTGTCAGTTGTAGATCTCTTGCTGTATTTGATGCTTTGTTGATGCTTGTATGTTGTTTCTCAGATGTAAGTCGCTTTGGATAAAAGCGTTCCCAGAATGCAGGGTTACTTGTGGTTTCTAGAGTCTCCAAAAGTAGACTAGGAGCCAGAGCGTTCAGCTATCAAACTCCTCTCCTTTGGAATCAGGTCCAGTTTGGGTTCAGGAGGCAGACACCATCTCCAAAGTTTTTACTAAGTGCATGCACATATGACTGGGAACAATTATATTATGACCTGAAATATTACAATTTTCTTCTTGAAATATTGTCACTTTGCTTGTATGTATGTATGTTGTATGAAATCTCACATTACTATATTTTTTTTCTAACAGTGGCCCTAAAGCTGATAATACACAGAGCAACTTTTAGAGCAATGGTGCTGGGCAATGTTGCCGTCAGTGGTAATGAGTAAAGATTACTACCGTAATCCCCTTTCCCCATCACTCCTACACCCTCCCCGCACCACCGCTATCCGTTCAAAACATAGTTGGACTTGCCACCAGCAACATTGCCCAGCAACATTGCTCAAAAAGTTTCCCCATGTATTATCAGCTTCATACTCAGTCGTAGTTGACAGTTGTAGAAGTTACATTTCCACCTTTTGGTTTATATTATTCTCTCTCAAATTTGCTGGCTGACTGTTAACTGTTTGTGTACCAACTACGTGGTCTAGACACTGATGAACAGTGGTTATATTTTGATGTGTCCCAACCAAATTATATTCCCTTTCTTGTACTGTTACAGCAGTACAGTTTTGATGCAGCTTCATCTTTGTTTTTGCCATGTACATAGACAACCGTGTCATCAGTGTACATCTGGACATTAACGTCAGAGCAAACCGATGGTCGATCATCTATGTACAGGCTAAAGTGGGCAAGAGCAGGCCTAGAATAGAATCTTACAGAACACCTGCCAATGAGGTATTTCTAAAGCCGGCAACCCAAATTTTGTTTTTATCAATGGCTTATAACTGATCGACAAACTATTTGTAAATGATTTATTAAACATTAACAAAGTTGTAAATTACAACTTATAAGCCCTTTATAAAAGATTCCTTGAACCAGAATAGTAAAAATAACTTGACCTGTTGTGACACTGCTAAGGTCACACAGCATAGACAAGTGTCAGAAAATGCTAAGCAGTGCACTTGTATTTAACCCTGGCAGATGGTGCTGACTAACCCTCCACTTTGGTGTAACATGCAGTGCATTCACTTACATGTACTGGATGAACACAAAAGGAGGATAGAAAAGGTCAAGTTCAGACGTATGTGTGTATGTGTTTGTGTGTGTGTGTGTGTGTGTGTGTGCTGTCACATTAAATTACCCAGCATGCTTTGTGCAATGACTTTCATCTTGTCATATATTTAGTCACGCTTCTCAATAAATGGCTTTCTCAGGAGGGGAAACACACATGTTCAGAGCACTCTGGCAAATGTCTGCCAAGAGAAGAGAAGGAGAAGAAGAAAACAGGAATAAACATGACCATGATGATGACAACAGAAAACATTTATATTTTTCCACCTGTCATTCATACCCGCAGCAACGTTTGAGTGTACTGCACAAGATTATAATGGTGGTTTTGCATATTTTAACCCATTAAGTGTTATTTTCCCTTACTGCAAGGTCTGATTTCCAGGTTTCTATTTAAATCAGCAGGAATTAAAGGGATGATTAACCTGCTAAAGATTGAAATAGTAATTTTTTCACATTTCATTGCCTCCACTTTCTGTCATTCAGTTATTTTGCATGTAGGCAATGTCTGTTTCCATAGGGGTACATTCAAGGACACTGCAATATGCTTTAGAGTTGCAACCAAACAGTAACCTTTTTCAATTCAAGAAACATTCACATAATTCTTGTCAAAGTAACAGCCTTTGCTTATTGTTTGTCTTCTGGTTTTATATTCCAATAGCCATGTAATGCTTTAACTAGTAGACTTAACGCTTAACATTTCATTTTCCCACCCACAAATTCACTGTCTATCAGAGGATTAAGGTTCAGTTCACCCAGGATTGTTTTGTTTTTTTATCTTATCTCAAGTGATATCTAACCATGCAGACAGTTTTGTTTATTGTGCTCAGGTTTCTCTAAATTTTCTGTAACCACAACAATACAATGGAGGCAAACTTAATTAGTGGTGCTAAAAGTATTGAAATATTTGATTTGAAATTCAATTGATCTCCACTGTATTAGAGATAGGGGTTAGGAGAAGGTTGTATGGATATCTGTATGGATATCTGAAAAGAAAAAAGAATTATTAAGTACCGCCACAGATAAGTAATCAAATGTTTATTCCTGTATCTGTAGCGTGATCAAGTACTGTAATTAGGATGACAATTTATCGTTGTATGTATGTATGTATGTAAACATATAATTGTAATTTTTGACAATTTGGTACAAACAGTGAGAACAAATGAGATCATTGTCAACACAACAGGTAGAACTAAGGTAAAACTATGTCAGCGGCACTGCTAATGTTTACACCTCACTTCCCATAAATCCCACTGCTTCCTGGCAGGAAAAAGTTTTCTCCTTGGCGTTCTGAAAATGATTAACATGATAATTTTCCCATTGTTGTTTTATCTGCTTTTTTGAGAAACTGAAAAAACACTAAACCTGATACAGTGCCCACAGTGTAACAACAGGTGTCCCGTTCAACAGAGGTTGAAGCTTTTTGAAGTGATGATGTTGTTATTGTTATTGATTATTATAGAAAACACAATCTACATGTCAGTAATTTGTATTTGGGAAATACTGTGATAATCTTTATTTAGTTTGGGCAGAGCCCAACAGTTATGTCAGAAAATCTAAACATGAGTCACTAGTCAGCATATTAATGTGATTCAAAACACATGTTTCATTGGTAATGTTAATGAGACAATAATTTCATCATGTGAGAAGAAAACAAAGTTGACTGTAATTTAAAAATGACATCACCATCACATCTGAGCCGTACATCATCAACAATAAAGTTGAAATTCTCAACTTTGAATGTGAGTGCAGGCTTCCAGATTGCTGCTAGTGTTCATTAGTCCACTCACTGTGCATACAAATGGCAGTAGAGTGTATGGTAGTTAATGGAGCATTTTTAATGTACTGTGAGCTGTACTTAAGCACCACAGTGCTTTGAGCTAAATGCTAACTTCAGCATGCTAACATGCTCAAGAGACATTGCTAAAATTCTGTTGTTCAGCAGGTATAATGTTTACTATGTGTTCCATCTTAGTATCTTAGTTGCTAATTAGCACTAAACAGAGTACAGCTGAGGCTCATGGGAATTACATTAGTTTTGCACGTATTTGATCATAAACCAAAGTATTGGACAAATTGAAAACCTGACCTGACGAAGTCGCTACATGAAAAGTTAGAGGACCACCTACATTTGTCCTGCGTTTATCCTCTGGGAACCAACCAACCAATGTCTGTACCGCATTTCATGGTAATCGATCCAACAGGTAATAAAGATACCCTTGAACCTTGACAGTTTTTGAGATATTTGAGTCTGGACCAAAGTGGTGGCGCAACGCTGCTACCATGGCTACAACCTCTGGAAAAGGTGTGAACTGTTGCAACTTGTTCTCTATTTTCCCCAACACTGCAGCATTTGGTCTGTAGCTTAAAGTGTAAGAAAACAAGATGAAGAGTGGACACATGGGTCTATCCATTCAGAGCACAGCAGGATAAGTGACCTCCTTGTGTTCGACATCTCTGCAGTAAAATGGCCAGTAAAAGGTTAAAACAGTTGGTGAAGAGGAGTTAGTTGCTGGAATTAAGCATATAAACTCAACTGTTCAGCACAGGAGCTTTCAGCGGTTATGTAAGAGTGTTGGACTTCACTAATCCTTTTATAGAGGAGAGGAGCCTGCAGGGTAGCGCTTTCTCATCATCAAGACAAATCAGACGGTAAAGCAGACATCTCAGCTGGGCTGTGCATCTACCACCGTACAGAAAAATCCTCTCATATAGGCAAAAATAGCCTCTGGATGCAGCGGGTAGAAATCACCCACGAAGTTGTGGGACAGACGAGTTGTGAAAAACATTATGAGTTCTTTGTATTATTAATAGCTGCTCCAATCCACTCTTATTATTCTAATCCGCTGGCCTTATAACCTTATAACCCATTCCAAAAATACATCATAGTTTTGAATAATCTACCCTTATTCAGCAACACTATTGATGTGCTCACTAAATGAAAAAAAATTCTGCCATCATGCAAAAATGTCTTGTCATGGTTGCCAGGATTGTCTGCTCCACCAATAAGTGCAGCACAAGTATTTAGAGGTTTTGTTCATCTTAAAAGCACAGTAGCCTGTAAAAGAGCGAAAGTGCCTGTTGAATTTTGAAATAAAGCAAACACTTTAAAAACGCCAGCCTCCCCACATACAAGAATAAAGAACAGAAATCTACATGGTCACTCTCAGTGAGTTAATTGCTCTGCACAGTGAGTGCCAGGGCCTCCAAGCTTGAAGGACAATACCAGCTCTGTAGTTGTGACAATAGCACTGCTCTCTGAGTCAGAAGTTGCGGAAGCACCGACATTAGGCAGCTGAAAGCTGCTGAAAGTTCAAGAGTGTGCGCTCCAAGGAAGAAATCATGCAGAAGAGCTTTAGGGAGTGAGGAAAATACCCCCCACTCCCCCGGTGCTGCCTTTGAGGAACTCATTGTTAGCGCTGCCAGTGGGAGGCATGGAGGGCTCTGCTGGCATGTGTCAGTCTCACTCCTCGTCAGGGCCTCAGCACTGTGACGGCCAAGTGGGTAAAGGGTGTGTGTCTTTGAGTGGATGTGTTTTTTAAGGGTCTGAAAGCTGCAGGTACTGTAAGTGAGGTGAAGTTTGGGTTTGGGACATGTTCAGCTTCACTTCTCTCTACCCTCACTGTAAAGTATGTGGGACCACCCATACAGGCCTAGTGGAGTCTGGCCAGCTTACCAGTGGAATTCACTTTTTGCTTCAGAGAAATTGTCCCACCATCAGACCTGAATCTCACAAACCCCACAAAAGAGATATCTGCCCTCTCTCTCTCTCAACAGCCATCATCAAGTCTCATCTCTCTGGTCACTACAAACCTGTGAGAAATTATATCTAACAAATATTTCTTACTGTTTAAGAAGCAGGAGTAAGAGGTGGGTTTGTTTTCTGCATACCAAACGCTTTGATCAAATGAAAATGTATATATAGTTTTTGTTTCAGACTTTCTCCAAGATATCATTTGTGCTCTCTTAATGTCTTGAAGGCCACCAGTTTGCACCAAATCATTTTCACTTAACTTTTCGACTCAAGTATGATTAACGGACTTCTTAAAGAAAAGATGTATGGTGTGTTAACATGATATCCAGTGTTAACAAAAATGTGCTATTGCCAGTTTCTGAACTAAACATTTATCATTGTGCACTTTTTGCATGCCTTGTTATCATTATCAATTAAATGATTTGTTGATTATCAAGCAAACGATCACTGGTTTCTGCTTTTTGTTGTTTAATGTAATTCACTTGAATAAATGATTTTTCGTACCACATAAGCTTTTTAGAGATTACCTTGGACTCTTGTAATGGATGTTCACATTTTATAGACTAAACAACAGAATACATAAACCCAAATATAAACTCATTAATGAAAATAGAAATCAGGATCAATCCCAATTACCAACTACCGCCTGCGGTTTACTGCTACTGGTGTAATGAAAACTGACGCTGGTCCAATAATCATAAAGGAAAGAAACTAGAGAAACTCCTGCCATGATGACAATGGAAAGATTACAAAAATATGATCTGCTAAATGATAACCTGTAAATTAGGATCATACAAGTTTTGATGAAATTAAGTCCTTAAGTGTCCTCAGTTCTTCTTCAAGGCAGCTTATTCACACATGTAAAACCATAGAGTGTGCGAAAGATGCAAGGACTACTTCATGTTGTTGGACAGTTAGAGGGTTCCCTCTGCAGGATTGGAAGGGAATGGATCATTGGATGGAGTTGTTAGCAAAACAACTCTGTACAGTACACCACTTGCTGCTGCATGTTTAGAAATGCTTTTTTAAAATCTTCTTTCTCTAGTATTAGTAGATTGAAATGAAGCCAGGGTTTACCAAGTGAAATTTAAGACCGTTTTAATACCACATTGAATTAAATTTAATACCTGTTTCAGTCATATAGGCCAAACTATGAAAGCATGATGGAAAAACCACCGGGCATAGAATTATTTATTATTAAATCAGATTTTTTCAGTACTTCCCAGCTGTAAACAGTAATTCCTAATGAAATAATTAATTAAATTACCGTGCCCAAGTCCGGATAAGCAGCAGAAAATGGATGAATTAACTAATTAAAAATTATTGATTAATTTATGTTTGGGCAAAAATGGACACTTGCCCGTTATGAGACAATGAGCTTTCCATCTGCTGTAGCTAGCAGTAGTGACAGTGATGACTGAAGAGCCTCCTGCAGCACAAGCCACTGTTCCAACAATCCCATTTTCATAAGTATGCAACGTCTCCTGAAGGCCTACAATTAGATATGAAAACCTTTTATAACTAACATTACTGCCTACAGCAGGCAAGAGGAAACTATCCAAGGCCTTTTTTAAATTAAACGTCAGACTTTTTAATACCTTCTAAGGCCCTTTTTTTTTTTTAAGAAACTGACTTAATTGCTTTTTAAGAATGAGAATGACAGCTTTAAGCTTCTGGCATTTCATAAAAAGACCAAAGTTTTGCACAATAAGTACATTAAACAAGTAACTGACAGTGTACATACAGAACACACTTGAGTTGGTTTTGTTAAACTGGTGTTTAAAAGTTAAGAACTGAGTGTTAAAACTTTCGCTGTGGGAATCATTCTGTTTGCTATTATTTCTCACACTTCACTCACACTTCATAGGCAGATTACAATTAACCTAGTTGTCTAATTGGATGTGAACGAAGCCTGTTTGCTTTTTATAGTCTTAAGTGGTACATTTTAAAAAAATGTATCAGACAAGCAAACCATGACTAATCTGTTTAGATTTATTATGCTGAATAAAAGTGGCTGAGTGTTTGATGAGAAGTAAACACAGTTGGTTCTGCTTCGGCTTTCCTGCCAGTTTAACGGAACATAAGTGACACATGAAAGTGGGGGAAAAAAATAAAATCACTCAACAACTTCACAAAGCTCTCCGTAGGCTACAAATGTCATTTTTATTATTACTTTAAATAATGTCTAAATAAAGGGACTAAAGACATGCTCGTGTGACTTCTTCCATTATCAAAAATATGGTGTGGGGTGATGTTTGCAGCAGAAATCTATCCAGGGAGGGAAGCGTGCATCACAAGGTGAGACCAGTGTGGGGACAGAACTTTGAATCGAGTCCCACCATCACCATGGACGGTGTCAGTTGTCAAAAAGGGGGCAGTGATTTTTACCAACCAAACGTCACATTCAGAAGAAAAAAAAAAAAAAAAAAGTTATTTTCCATATATAAAAACTGAAAGACCTGGATACATTTCTACTTTTCAGCACGTTTTTACTACAGAAATTAAAAAGAAAAGACATAAAGGAACACACAAAGGGGGGAAAACAGCTATTTTTATAATCAACTCCCTTTGGTAAAAACTGTAATAAATGGTCTTGCATTTTTCTTTTTCATATACATACTAACTTTAGCCATTTATCACTAAAGTCCACAGTAAGCTTGGAAAGTATTACTAGCACAACAACACAGATCTGTCATAAAAAGTCTGAGACTATATACAGTGTATTTACAACGTGAGCGGCATGTGGACAGTCCTTCCAGAATGAGTGTGAGTGTGTGTGTTTGTGTGTGTACAAGCTGGTGTATTGGCGGAGGGCAGTTTAAAAAGATTGACTTCCAGGGCGGCGAGGATCATTTGTGTTAATAGAACTATATATAATATATATACACAACACATACACCGGTATACATGTCAGTATCTGACATTTACAAGCTATACAATTTTACAGTCTGAGACCAAACAGTGTTGTGAGGCTATGTTTTTCCTCTTTCTTGTATTTTCTTTTTTTTAATTACATAAATGCAAGAATGCTTTTTGATGTTAACCCAACAATACTGTTTGGGTCTCAGGCACAGTTTCTAATAATGCTGCCATGTGTTTTGGAGGTACATAAGGTACATAATTGTGATTTGGCCTTAACGCAGGAATGTCTGAACCAGATCTCTGACTTTGTTGTGCTCCCTTCCAAACATTCAATCTGGGAAAACAAAACTTTTGAAACAACATCGACCTCGTCCTAAATAAGTGCACTTGTCCACCATATTGTTTTTCCATGGATATTGTAGAAGAACACTATCATAAAGAAATCCCTGTACGATTGATTTCAATGGAGCTCTGACTCTGATGGCTTCAAACAAAATGGTCATTCAAAAGCTAAACCGAAGCTCAGTTGTGATAAAGTACAAAAAGCACCACTCTATCTCTCACAGGCTTACTGTTTCTGTTGCTAAGCCCCGTCAAACAGGCTCAGGGAAGTTTATTTGAGAAGTGGCTCAGAGTGCTGGTAAGAGCTCAGGTCTGCGACTGGATCATGACCATTCCTAAGTTTTGGCACCAAAGGCCCTGCGCAAAAAACGGGCCCAGCTAAAAACGCTGGTAAAATCAGTAATCCTGCCGCCCCGGGTGCAACATACACGGTAGCTAGCTTAATTGTGCTCCCATGTCGGCCTTAAAAACACTTTAATAAGCCCTCATCCCTACCTCTACTCCTGACATGTTTGACTTAAGACCAAACACCCCCAGAAATCAGTCTCTCTCCCCCCGTTTCTCCTCGGCTATGGTGCCTTGCTGGGAGTCCCGTATTTGACGCGGTACTTGTTGATGTGCATGAAGTGAAGGACCTCTGGCTGGCGGGTGGTGGTGCAGGGTAATAGGCCGTCACGGCCTTCCCCCATCAGCCACTTATTGGTCTCGGCGCTCATGTCGCGGGTGACGTGCTCCTTAGCCCACGCATCCACCCAGGCCTGGAAGCGTTTGTGCAGCCGTGTGCTCACCCTCTCATGTGACTATGGAAAAAAACCAGATGGACATTCTTGTCACAAAGTTGTTATAATACTAAGTGGGACAGTGACATACACTTCCATGGCTAAGGATGATAAGTACATGAAAGACCAGATCTTTACACTGAGCTCTCAAGCTAAACGGAGTGTGATGAAAGATTGATTGAGTAACATTTAGCATTAGAGCTCCTCTCACTGGTGACTAAAAGCCCCAACAATCAAAATGTCAAATGCATGATATACATTATGTTACGTTCTTTATAAGGCTATGAGCCATATAAATACAGGCCTAGTTTATACTGAACATAAAGGACCAGTGTGCAGGATTTAGTGGCATCTAGTGGTGAGGCTGCAGATTGCTACCGACTGTTAACCCCTAGTCTCACTCTCCCCTTCCAAGTGTGTAAAGCCTAGCTCAGTGACCGGCAGGCAATGATCAGGGGTAAATCAGTGATTGATCGGCGGTCGCCAGACATTATGTGTGAACTACTCAACGATGCATCGCTGACACATTGCAGACAGATATCTAGCATGCCAAATATCTGGAGAAGTTGACCGATTCAACATCCACATCCACCCGATGAGAGCAGGCAGCTACTTTTTCCACTGCAAAACCCTTTTTACTCACTTCCAGCTCTCTCTGTAGCTCAGAAAATCTCTGCTACCTGTGTGTGCTAATGCGTTCTTTCTTTATAATAACAAACAACAGCTGTTTCGTGTGTAGGTCTGTCACCGATCTGTCACGTAGTGTGAACGCCACAATGACTTCAAGACTCTCGTCACAAGACGCAAGTTGTGTGGTCTGAACAGCACGACAATCGGCTGAAAGTCGTGTAGTCTGCACGAGCCTTAAGAGAATCCACGGTGGCCACAAAACTCACAAAAATCTCCAAAGGCCCTCTCTAGAACCAGTGTTTGGATCGTCCTTTCTGGGGTACTGTAGAAACATGGTGGTTCAATATGACAGCCTCCATGGAAGAGGACCCGCTCTCTCTGTAGATACTAAGGGCTCATTTTAAGGTAACAAAACCCCACCAATTCTAATTTTCAGGTGATTAAATACCAACGAAAACATACTTATGAATATTTAATTTCTGCCATATTCTGCCAATAGATCCAACTAAATGTTACACACAGGTCCTTTAAAGGAATAGGTTGACATTTTGGGATATACGCTTTTAAAATCACTTTCTTGCTGAATATTAGATGAAAAGACTGATATCACTCTCACATCTGTACGGTAAACAGCCACCTTCGAACAGAGCTGAAGCTAAGCTAAGCTAAGCGGCTGCTGGCTCCAGTCATGTATTAACCAGACAGATATGACAGTGGTTAATAAATGTGAACACGCCAAGAAAAGCAACTTAAAGAAAATGATAATGAAAAAGGTATTAAAAAGCATGTGAATTTTTTAAGCTGCATTTGTGGAACATCTCTCATTCACTTTTAGAGCGCACATAACTTCCTGACTGTAACTGCACAATGACTTTCTTTACCTTACATACATTTCAACAGACCCTCCAATCACATAAACTCAGACATAACTCTCTCTGTTCCCAGTACACCTTAAACACCGCAGAGAGGGGGAAAGGGGGAAATCCATCTGGCATAGTAACTGAGGAGGTCATAGTAGTGTGTAAAAAAGTGGCGAATACCTGGTGAGCTCGCAGCAGGGCAGTGCGTCGGTACATGTAATCCTCAGACTTAAAGACATAGACCATCTTGTAAGAGTTGAGTTTGAACATGCACTCCATTTTCTCCTTTTCCAGGGATTTCTTGCCACCCTCACAGGCCTCTTTGTCCAGCTGCTCTCGGCCCTTCTGGTACTTCCTGATCCGTCTGAGATTCCTGGTCACGAGCACACAGACAAACATGATGAGAGTGACTAACGAGACCCAGCAGGAACGTGTGAGAACAAATCGATTAGAGTTAATTTAATCAAAATGGCCTGTGTTCCAACTTTTGGAAGAGATGTGTCAGAAAGCTTATTGAACAAGACACTATGACCGCGATTTCCCCACTGTGGGACAAATAAAGGTTTTTCTCTTTTCTTATGATTTAATGCAGGAAAAGAACAAAACAATTCATTCACTCACCTGGGAAGAAAAACTGGCTTCTGAGCGAGGTGCTCCCTCAACTCAGGTGTGGTGGAATCTGGGTTTAAGTAACGTCCAACATAATCAGACCAGCGCTGCAAACAAAACACAAGTGAAAAACAAATTTAAGACACACATTAGATCTATAAACACAACTACAAACACCAGTATTAATTGGTCCTTACTGGTATTTCCACTCCAGCTGGGAAAGTGGACCCTCTTACTAGACAAAATGTAAAAATGACAACTTTTATTTGCAGTTATTCGCTGTATGTTTAGTTCCTTCAGATGATATGAAGATAAAGATCAAATAAATTACTTATTATGACATAGGCAGCAAAAGAAGCTGCCACTGAACATCAGTGTAGGAATTTAAGACTGTCGAAAGCCAAACACAGAGGTTGGGAATTTGTTTACCAGCCAGGCTGTATATTTTTATTTTTTTTTAAAGCTGATGTATTTTGAAATTATTGTGCGGCTTGTGAATTGAAAAGTTATTTCCCCACGTTTATCCAAAGTCTTTGCTCACAAGCCAAACCGACAGTCTTCAAGCTGGTTTAAAGGTTTCTTACCTCGGCCTCCATGGGCTCGTCTGAGTTCTCCTCCTCTGTGTCGAGCAGCTCCACTGTGAGCTGCACCTGCCCTCTGTTCTTCAGAAACATCACCTGAGAAAGTGACAGACAAATAAAGAAGCACGAGGCTAAATTAATTCAGTGTGTGAAAAATAAAAAAAAAACAGTTTTTCAGCAGTTCTCTCACTCATTCTTCTTGTCTTTAATAAATGTGAAAATGAAAAACAACTTTAAGCTGCATTTTGCGGAACATCTATCATGTCATATCTAACTACAGTGCACATAACCTGATGTCACTGCATGAGGATTTACTCTTAAATCGTCATCTCCAAAATGTGATCTGTTATTTCTTTTTTGACAAAGCTTGATAAACGTCTGTGAACCGAGCAGCTTCTCAACTCTAAAATTAAGCTTTTAAAGTAGGTGAAAAGGGAAATTCACTTGTGTCGCAGGTGTCCTTAAGCTGCATTACACATTGCCAGTGACATATCAGAGCAAATTCTATCATGTTATAATAATCGGTAAGCTGCAGTCAGCACATTTCCAGGCTGGCTGTTGTAAACCTTTTACACCTCATTTTGCTCTTTAGATGCCAAGGGACAAGGGAAAGTAGACCGATAAATCGGCGTACCGATATTATCGAATGATATGAGCTAATTGCAGATAAATCGGTATTCGTGTTAAAAACAGCTGTTAAATGACTATTAAAAAAAGCAATGGAGAGATGGAAGATGGATCCTTCAATCATGTTATGAGTGTTGTCATTGCATAGTTTGTCCACAAGAGGGCACTCGGCAACTCTCCTGTTGGCAACACACCTGGTTGGAACAACAGCTAGCTGACATAATCAGCTATCCTGTGTTCAAGTTAATATTTATAACAATAAACAAAGTTTATTTTTAAACTCTATTATGTCACATTATCTTGGCGATGTCTCATAAGTACACCTAACAAATGGGGATAATCTTTGTTTATGTTATGTGTATCTGAAAAGAAAAAAACAAAATATCAGCCGATATATCTGATTTTAAAATCCTCAAATGTCAAAATCGGCATCAGTCTTACAAATCCCATATTGGTCAGGCTCTACTAGGGCTGGGTGGAATAATTTCAAAAGAGATATGAAATTAGACAATAACTATTATACCAATATAGTTTGATATTGAGTTAATTAATATGTTTCCATAAAGACCTGCCAGCGTTTGCTCCTCTCTCTCCCTCACCGCGCAGCCCCTCTCTGCGTCTGCACGCAGCCCTCAATTCACAAAAGTCTTGTGCAGACTACACGACTTTCAGCGTTGGCCGATGGCCGTGCTGTTCACACTACACAACTTGCTGTCTTGTGGCGGAAGTCTTGAAATCGCCGTGGCGTTCACAATACCTGACCGATAAATGAAAGGGGGTCACACACTATGCGAGCTGTCAGCAGCTGTGTCACACGATGCTGGTCTCCAAACCACGGTTTGTCAACAAAACACAGGTGAAATGTGAAACGCGAAGTGGCGTGTACTTACACAGAAAACAGCTGTTGTTTGTTATTATAAAGATACCAATTATAAAGACCAAAAATATGGGTGAAAGAATGGATTGCACACGCAGGTAGCAGGGATTGTCTGAGCTACAGAGAGAGCTGAGTAAGAAGGGTTTTGCGGTGAAAAATTAGCTGCCTGCTCTGCCAGCTGCCTGCTCTCATTGGCTGGATGTGGATGTTGAGTCGGTCGACTTTTCCAGATATTTGGCATGCTAGATATACGGCTCCGACATCTGGCAGACGTCGACATCGCCGACGTCTGCCAGATGTCGGAGCCGTTTTGATGCGCCGTTGTGAAGTTCACACATAAGGACTGGCGACCGCTGATCTAAACTCAAATCAAGAGAAAGCTGTTTGAAAGCTAAAACTGCCCCCCTCCCGAGCCCGCTTAGCAGAAAATACCGATATATCCCTGTACTGTTCGGCAGAATTCCGGTATAAAATACATGACTTTTTGGCCATTTCGCCCAGCCCTAGGCTCTACTGGTGAGAACAGCTTTCTCCTAACAGACGACTATGCACAGCACTTCTTGTATTTCACTCATAATTCGTTACCATAGGAGAAGATTTATTGGTTGTGAAAACACCCGAGAACAGAATTGTCTCAGTTGGAAAGGATGGTAAGCTCCTCTCTGCAGCAAACAAACTTCCATATTTGGATTAATTACAGCAATCACTTCTGCAGCCGTGTGGAAAATTAGAAATCACTTCTCCTTAAATTAACTTTAATTCAACTAATTTCAATATTTTCACAACTTCTGCACAATGTTTCATGTCCCACAATCCGATGGCATTATCTCCCCAGTTTCGGATGATTGCAGGAGCATCATGAATTTACCTTGAAGCAGTTCTCATCAGACATGAGCTGCTCAGCTTTCCGCTGGTACATGGCCTCTGCAGGGCTCCTTGAAGACTGGGTGGACAGGGTTCCTCCGCTGGCGCCGTTAGCGCTCTCCGAGAGGTAGAGGTCTGTTACTTGGACACAGATCTCATCACTCACAATGTGCTGGAGCTGGATGAGGGAGAGAAAGAATTGTCTTAAAGTGGAAAAACAACCTTTTAAATGTGTCAGAATTGCTCACCACAGTGCTAATGGAGGCTTAATATGGCCGAAGAAAACTGGAGGTGAGAGGACAAACAGACGCTTACCTGCCGCACGATGCTTTGGATGAGCTTGTCCATTGTGAAGGCAATGTAAGCGTGAATGGTGAACATTTCCCTAAGCGAGTCCTCGTACTGCGAAGCCTCCATATTTCCATCCAGCAAATTCCTAACCATCTCCAAGAAGGCTGAGTAGTAATCTTCCACCTCTATGTCCACTGAAGGGAATAAAATTTCCAAAAATCAGAAAGACTGGCGGCATTTCAAATCAATCATCTTTGGCAAGCGGTGCTCATTTTGGCAGCAGTTTAATTTTCCAAATCTGAGTGATTTCGCAGTTCAAGTTTTTCTGCCTTCACCCACTTTTAGTTTCCATTACTCACTTTCTTCTCTTGCAATGTCAATTGTTTGCAATAAGCCTGCAAAAATGTTTAAGGGCTAGGCCCGGTTGCCTTGTACCATGTCTGAGCATGATTCTCCCCCCTGCACACTCCCCCGCTGGCCTGCGCTCACACTGCACCTAATGACCATTTACGTCATCACTCAGTCAGTGTTTCCCATACATTGATTCGTTTGTGGCGGCCCGCCGCAGTATCAATGCCGACCGGGACATATTGATGCGATTTTTTTTACTACGGCTATTTAAAATCGTAGTTGATTGCAGAGTGCGGTGCATATATTCACGCAGCGCAACACAACTGCCAATGTCGGAGACCCACCTTAAAAAAGTTATTAGCGAGCATGAAAGGAGCCTAGCCAATAAGGAGAGCTATGTTAACGTTAGATCACAGCTGGGTTGTGAAGTAAGCACGTACATCGCTGGAAGTCAATATTGACCGTCATTCTGTGGGGATCACTGCACTCTTTTGAAAAAAATAAAATAAAAAAAGAAGTGGCGCTCTCTCTCTCGCATGGCACAGTGGAGTTTGTGTCAGGATTCCGTGCTCAGGCATGGTTTGCGATCACACTATATGCGTACCGTGCCGGAGTCCAGCCTAACCATGCCTGGGCCCACCTTTTCAAGTGGGCCCGGAGCGATCACACTGAACAAACAAGCCGGACTTTGGGGGTTAAACGTGCCCGGGCACGGTACGGATCGCCTAGTGTGAGTACGCCCTAAAATACTTTTCTGATTTTCTCAAGGAAATAGAGGAATGTGAATTATGTGTCAGAGCAGTATTGTGGCACAAAGTTCAATGGAAACAGGATTTATGCTCCGTCCTCAATAGGAAACAAACGCAGTTCAGTTAATTAAGAACATAGAAAACATGTTGTTACTCACTGGGCTCTTTCAGTCTCAGCTGGACAGCTGGATTGTCGTTCTTCTCCTTCTTCATTCCCAGGACTTCCCTCTCCCAGTCTCTTTCTCTGACCTCTTCTTCCATCTGTCGCTCCGCCTGGCCATACAGCCGCAGCAGACGTGAGCACAATGTCTGGTGCAGTCGCAGGAAGATGTACCAGTTGTTGTTGACGTAGAAAAGGTTGTATGCGTCGTCACAGCCGCGCAGCTTTTGCGCCGCCGTGTTGCTGAACAGCAGCTTGGACTTGGAGGGGCTCCCACTGCCGGGGATGCCGTTGTGCTTTTTGGAAGCACCTTCCTCCAGATCCATCTCCTCTTCCTCCTCCTCCTCCTCTACGTCGGAGAGGTCACCCCGCTGAGAGAACAGCATGTCGGGGATGAAGTGGTAGATGATCTGTTTGATCTTGTATTTGTCCTCCTTCTGAATGCTGGTCTGTCGCTTAACGTGGTGGATGATGAGCGCTGCGGCATCCTCCAGGATCTGGCTGTCCTCATATGCCAGCGTCAGGTGGTGGCCTGTGGGTGGAGTGGCGTTGTCCTCAGATGCCTGCTCCTGGCGCTGCATAGCAAGAACAATTCAATGTCAGCATTCTGAATGCACAGAATATATTTTGTGTGATGCTGACCTTGACATCAAGTTTAGGTTCTATGGTTTCCTGATTATTCCCATTTCAGAAACAGTTTCCTAAAACACTTTATGTTCTATAAAAACATGACATTTTAACTCAGACAAAAGGCAAACAATGGCGTTTCGTAAATTCACGTTTTACTCCATATTTTGTGTTAAATGTACCTCATCATAAATGCTTTCGATTTCATTCAGCAGGGACTTGGATCGAAGCACTTTGGTGTCATTCTGTTTGAAGTTGATGCCTTGATGGTCAAGAGACTTGAGGTAATACTTCTCGTTCTGCTCCCTCCAGATCTTGTTAAATCCTCGTTGGGATTCCCGCCATTCCTCCTCCTTGGTCTTTAACCTGGTTAGCAAATAAGGCCATTAAATAATGTACACACACACGCTAAACCTTAAATGTCATTTTTTACTAACGTCTGCAACTTTCACACTCACAAGCTTCAGCAAAGGTGTCAGGCCATTTCAGTGTCGCGTTTGTTACTTCGCATCACAAGACAGAAACATCTGCTGCAACATTGTGCATTTTAGGCAGCAGCACAAAATTAAAACACTGTTAAAGGAGTGACTTCTTTTCAAATCATTGTGCAATGGAGAATATGGCCTTTAAAAGCACACATTAAATCCCAGGAGCCAGTTTTAAATCCACTACTCCAACATCATATTGGCTTTTCCTTCCCTGCGTGGATTAGAGGGTTCATAAACTATGCTTCATAACATCAGTCTGGGCCCACAAGAAGCTGGTGTACACACATTTACTGCACTATGTAAACAGAGAGCTTGTGACTCTTGTGTGTTTTAGCATATGTGCACCTTACTGATTTGTCACCATACTATTAAAAAAAACTACATGATCAGAACTGAAACCCTCCACTTAAAGAACAATCTCTTAACTAAAATGCAGCTTCTAAATACACAGATTGACTAACTAATAATTAATTGTAAAATGGGTGACCGGTAACTGATAACATTCAACAGTTGGTTCGACTCCCACCTTTTTAAAACGATGGGGACAGAAACAGCAGGGTTTTTCCTCAGACCATCGATGATGTCGGCCGCCTTGTCTCCGTATATCCTCTGGATGGCCTTGCGGTGTACGACCTCTGACGAGCCACCCAATGTGTTGTCCAAGCGGAACTTGGCCTGCTCCTCTGCAGACATGCGGGACAACTTCCGCTGTACCGTCTCCAGGACTCTGATGGTAGCCAGGTTGGTCTCCAGTACTACATCCAACTGCAGGCAAGAAAACACAGTGGTTTTAATAAACATTGCTGTGTGTGCATGCCCCCCCCCTTTTTTTTATTAAAACAATAATAATTTTTATTTTTCTAATATTCTGCTACTGTTCGCAGTTATTCTAAAGTTTTTGTTCAGGAATGTTTTAGGACAAAGATGAGAAACAAAGACATCCTCGAAGAGGAAAACATAAGATCTATTGGAATAAATTAATTTTCATTCTGGGATAACGCGTCAGACAAGTCGTAAAAGTTTATTGTTCCTGCTCACCTCAAAGCGTTCATCCTCACATCTGTAGATATGCTCCTCGTACTGAGTCTTCTTGGAGCTGACAAACGTGGAGTCCTCAGACCAGGAGGGGAAGGAGACCCAGGTATCATTTAAGACCTGGAAACAGCAGAAACAAACACATCTTAACTTAACATCTTTAAAGGTCCACAATGATGTCATGAATGGCGCTGACTGGTAGCTTTAGCACTTATTGACCTAAAAATATTTAAAATGTATCTTATTCCCACTGTTATTTGCATGGAATGCGTAATAGTGTCATCATCTGTCTGATGATACGCTATTTTTGGGGCGGAGGGGGGAAGAAAATCGTTTCTTAGATGCATCGTGAGTCGGACTTGGACAATTCTGAATCGATTCACAAATGTCAAAAATCATTTATCTAAATGTTAATTGACAACGTAACGTTGATGAAAGGCAAAAGGTGGAATTGGAAGTGCAGCACCGGACAGTCTGTGTTGTGCACATAACACAGACCAGTTTAATAATAATTTATAATCACATCACAGCCCTCTAAAATCATTATCGAATTGAACGTTGAGGTGCCTAGAGATTCCCACCCCTAATGCTACTGTGGTGTTTTAGCATATTTTTGCAGACAAAATCTTGCCTTCCATACAGTAACTAATCTCCGATGTATGAGGCAATTTTCATGCCAATGTTTGCCAGTGCCTATCCACATGTAAATATTTTTGTTAATTCACTGAGTTAGATATCTTTATGACTGGAGAGAGTTCCGCTCTTACCTCTTTACAAAGTGGAGTTCTGCCGGTGCACTTGGGCTGCTGGTAGCTTTTGGGCAGGGCTCTGTAACTGGAGCCTAGTCTCTTACAGGAAGCATAATCTATCTCCATGGCGATGCCCTCTGTTGCCCGCTCCTTTGGGTATGTTTCGATGTGGGACATTTCCCGATATCCCAGGAAGTTTTTAAACCAATTGAACAGCTCGGGGAATTTTCTGTGTAAAATATTTAAGTGAAAACATAACGTTTGATGTATACTTTGTACTTTGAAAACACCATGTCATTTGCCGGGTACTCACCCTAAAAAGGGCAGCACCAACTGCACTAGTTCAGCCCTGGAGATCACCTCCTGATTAAAGATGACCAGACACCGCAAGAAGTTGTCGTAGGCCTCTGCACTTCGCAAGGCTTTGCGCACCTGCGGGGAGAAATAAATGTAAGTACCATACAGTATGTGACCGAGCCGAGTGGAGGAACATAAATTACTTTAGCATAACTTAAGCTATTTGTCTTTAGTCATATAACAAATTTTTACTTTACTGAAGTTCATATACTTCACTATTTTCACAGTTTACATGTTATGATTATATTAGGTAGTATTTTTCTTATGCATTCCAAAAGGGACACATATTTAAACAAACATAAAATATTAAAACAATATTACTATCTATGGTTATGTAAAATTCTTGTTAACATACCGTAAAACCTGAGTCTCCGCCTTGCTTTTCAAAGCAAAGCAAAGATTTAAAATGCTATCTGCATAACGTTTTCTTCATTCATACCCTGTGTTCATATGCTTTCCTTGTATGATTGTTTGTATTTCACATAAACAAAAATATAAAACCCAGCACAATGAAAACTCACCTTCTCAAAGAACAGAGATTCTGTTCCGACTCCATGCTTGCTGGCCTCTGCCACTGAGGAATCTTTCAAATTCAGTAACTTCTTCTTCTGTAGCATTACCAAAATAGTAATGAGAAGACATGGGTACATTAATTACAAAAACAATCTAACAATTGAAGAGGTGAAACAAGGAAACAGGAGTCGACAGCTTCAGCAGTATGTGAGATGCATGTATGTACCTTGACAGTGGGTGTGGTCCCTGGAGTTGGATGACGACGGATCTGGCAGCCGTTCTGATTGGGCCTCTGTTTGTTGTTGAGCTGCAGCTTTTTGGCAGTACCGCCGTGGTCGTTCCGTACAGACTCTGCCTTCTCAGCCGTGGTCTTACTTAACAGCTATGGGGAATGCAAAACACTTGTTAAGATGAGGGTACGTGAATACGCTCTCTACCAACTCTGGATCTCCAGAACTATAGATTCTAAGGGATTATTCCAGCAGGTCTTTGCTAAGAGCACGGTTTAATGTGAACTGTTTAGCTGGTGATGCTACCCTGCTGGAGAAATGAGTACACAGCTGAAAAAAACATAGAAAACATACCCACTCACATAATATAATGCAAACAAAGTATTTAAAGACAGCACAGAACAACAGTAACTCTTCTACTCCATACTTGAAGTAAGTGCGTATATATCTGCACTACAGTGGCAAGAAGGCTCTACTCTGCTCACCACTGAACTGTTGGCGTCTGGGAGAAATTGCCCAAACTCCGAGAGCAGGTCCTCTTGGTTCTTGAAGAGCCTGGCCACCTGAGCATACACCTCCTGCTCTGTCAGAGCCGGTGTGTAGTTCCCACCAGCCTCCTTAGCATTACGCTGCTCCTTCTGTAATGGATGAAAACAAGTTTACTGTGAGGTTACTGCTGAAACCTTGAGTAATATGAGAGGTTACAAAGAAAACATAATCACATAGACTCATGTTGGCATATGATGTTAATACAGGTGCTTTTTCCAACAAAACAGATGTGTGTAAAGACTGCCTGTTCCTTTCAAAATCAGCTTGTACGCATCTGCTTGATTTGAAAGTTCAGTTCAGCCAAATTCTGTGGCCCCTCCCTAACCGTGACGAAACAAGCAAGACTCTGAGGTCCATTTAGTATGTCAGCTGCCGCGCAGAGTATAAATAGCAGAACGCTGGCTGACCGTAGCCCCAGTTTGTGCTTCTTACACATAGCTACTAGTGTTACCATTAGCAGGCCACAATAAACCCTGGCAGAAAACTGACATTGCACATGAACGAGATTTATTCCTCTTCAGTGGCTTCAGTAGCTCTCAGTTCCAGCTCTATGTCGCTGTACATGCTACTAAGCGGTGGTCAGTCAACCTCCCATGTGTCCTCTGACCTTTTTAAGCCACGATAGTACTTTATGCCCAAGTATCACTAAGGTTTCAGGTGTGGCCACCGACCTGGTATGTGTGAAGGATCTCCAGGAAGGCTTTGTAGATGTCTGGCTGGCCCTGGAAGCGGTTCTTGATCTTGTTGACATAGTTGATGGCGTGGTTGAACTCCACCGGCTGGTTGTTCTGAATGGGTGGCCCAGTGGGGGTCCCGCTAAGTGGCGGGTGGAGCTGCATGGGCGGGGAGCGAGGAGAGGTGTACGCAGGGATGGACGGATTGCTCTGACTGCTCGGTGTCAACACTTGGGGCTGAAGAGGCTGGGAAAGGCCACAAAAATAGAGGTTTTAGGGGTATTTCACCAAATGCTGCACCACAAAACACTAGATTTGTTTAGATGCAGACGTTGTGAAGACGGGATTAACAACATTTTTTTGGTTTGTAAAACTCTGCTGGCGTCAATCAGTCACTCACCTTGCTCATCTTGGCAGGGGTGGGCTGTGGCAGAAGGGGCGGAGCAGTAGTGGCTGCAGCAGACGGGACCTGGGCCTGATGTTGGGTAGCTGCTCCTGTTATGGGGATGTTCTGTACTGAAATACCATGCGGGGTGATGTGGTGGATCTGACCAGGCGTGGTCACATTGACCAGGTCGTGGTTCTGGACCTCGATCTTGTAGCCAGGTGGCAGGAAGGTGTTGAAGCCCATGATGAGGTCAGGGTGACCTTTGAAGAGCTGTGACACTCTGCTGATGACCCCAGGGGTGTCAATACTGGGAAAACAAAAACAGACAAAATTAATTCAAATCTCCCCTGGCTGTCATCCCGTAGATCACTTCTGTAATTTGCATGAAAATATAGATACAAGCAGCTGGTACATGAGGGAAAAACCACAAGGCATCAAAGTGAATCAATCTTGCAGTCCAAAAATCAAAACACTGGCAACAATACTCACTCGGAAAGCATACAGTCTCACTCATAACATAATGACCTACAAAGCACTAACAACAGAAAGCATTACGTAAATTTGATGAACTTTTATCTGCGAAATGTGACCGATTTTTTCATATAAATAAGTATTTCATTATAGAATACAGTTGTTCTCAGTCACTTTGGTACACTTCTCAGATCAGAATTGAAATTCTACTTGTTCAACCTCCACATCATCAAGTCACTTGTGCACATCATATGTAAAAGTCTTTTAAGAAATTGCAAATTGCACATGCTTTGACACATTTATGCAAATGATTATGTTCAATTGTCTGCTGTTTCCTACATCAATTGCTTAGTGTATGTCATGTTCATCACAATGTATTACAGTATACTGGTTCTGTAGTCTTACACACCAAAACATCTAGTCATAGGTTCATTGCATAAGTCACAACATGCAAAATGGTCACCTCATAATGTGCATTTTTTTTTACATATGTCGATTAGATTTTCTTCTAAACGTGTCCTACAGTAAATTGACGAAGATATCTGTTGTAATATGAATAGGAATCTGTGGCCCAATAGACAGGAACAGCAACCTGAGGGGGTATTTTGATGTTTCCATTTCTTTTTGTAAATGTTTCTGTTGTGCTATGCAGTGTTTTTTTATTTCCTGCATCACAATGACATGCTCTGTCAACAAATTATAGTTCATACAGTAAGAGTGTAACTGAATACTATCTCAATCCAAACCTTTGCAATGTATAATTCTGTAATGTTGAAATTGATCTATGCCATACAGAAAAAGTCCAGCCATGTGCATTTTCAATCATTGTCATCCAAACCGTAGCAATAGTTTATAAATACAAATAGTTTGCAAATGTTAAGGATGATTCTAGAAATGTACCAAAGTGACTGAGAGGAACTGTAAGAATAAACTATTTTAATTTTATTGACTGTACTATAGCAAATGTTACAGGAATGAATCAGAAATGCATTCAGTAATTTACTTGTGAAAAAAGGAAGTTACTGAAATTTCAGTGCTGCAATACAGTTTTTCTCAGTTGTGTACACACTGGTACCTGAGACCCAATGACCACAGCCTGTAATTTATGTACCAACCCCCTGAACCAATTCTGCTAAAATACAAGCACATTTCCTGCTTTATACTCAGCTTGCAGTTTTACAGTAAAACCACATTTAAAACACTACACACATTTCTCAACATAAAATGTATGTAAATGTTGTAAATGGCTAAGATTTTCTATATATCTGTCCAGCTACTGCAAAAATGCAGGATATTTGCAATCATTCTGTTTTGAATATGTTTTTTACAGTTTTGGACACAGTGTGTTAGCATCTGAAAAATGTGCTGCAGATATATAGTGTTTTGCAGGTGGTGAAGTAGTAATGAGAAAACAGTTCCTGGATTTTGGAGAAAGTGGTCAATGAATGCATTTTATGTGAAAGCAATGAAAAATGATTCACAGTTTGGTCCACAGACATTTCTGTTTCGCTGATTGTGTGAAGAGTTTTGACAATGTGACTTCAGTTTTGAACAACGCTGGTAAGCAATTGAAAAAACTGTAACTGTGATCCTGGGAAGTGCATTCAAATGCTGCTAACTAGGGCTGGACCCGATTATTCGATTGTTTGGTACACATTCGATTTTCAATTCTGGGATTCGAATGCTATTTTTTTTCCCGCACGCCTACCCACAGCAGTGAACTTAACGCTCCAGTTCACATCAAAGGGAAAACAAAATGAAGCCCTCGGCTCTGTGGGAGCACTTTAAACTGAATGATGACAATGGCAGTGTGGCAGGTATGGGGTTTAAGAACATTTAGTAGGTTATAAAAAAGTTAAAAGCAAATTTTACATAATAATGTGTTGTTACTTTGCGCTACCAGAAACGGTGCTCATCCTGTCTGCTCTCCCAGGACCCCCACCCGGTTAATATATTCCCGTGATCTGTTCTGGATCTGCTCAACTCATGCTTTCACACTCTGGACTCTCAGCTACGGTTCCCTTCTGCTCTGCACTGCAGCCACGAACCTGGTTCTGCAGCATCTAGTCTTCCTTCAGTTCCACCCTGCAATAAATACACCTCTTTTATCTAACACCAGTCTCCTCCCTCTCTTAGTTCTGCACTTGGGACTACTAGCCTAACCGCGAGAAAACAAATCTTTTGGTAATAATAATGTGCTGTTATTATATAGCCTACATGTAAATAAAGAAACAAAGTACTCTCTCTTTTTCTCTCTCTCACACATACGCACACACAGTCAGTGACTGCTGTTCATGATCTCTCCCCCGGTTTCTCCCTCACTCTACTCATTCCCAGAACTTTTTGGGCATTCATCCTTCTGTTGTTCTGCTTTAATCTATGAAATATATAGCTGTATCTCGTGAAATTACAGCGTGCTTACAGCTGGCATAAGGCAACGGGTAACGCCACCAGTAGTGGACTCCCCCCGCGGCGCCGTCTAAGCTTCCATTATTTGCTGTTAATTACTGTCAAACCTTCGAAGCTCAAAAAAAATGACATTCGTGCCAGCACTACTGCTAACATTTTGGCACATTAAGAGTTTTACCAAACCTATAGCAGCTTGTACCCTTTAAACTTGAGTTGTTCTGAACAAATGCCAATATTTAGCTACCATCTGTGACAGGAATAACAGGCTGGTTGTTTTCATCAAAAAGGGAGAGTGGAAATATGCTAATTATCTTTATGTTTCATAATTTCTCAAGGATTAAAAGGCAAGTCAAAAACATGTCATATGTTTTGGGACACAAGGGAATCCTTTTGGTTAGATAATATTTTACAATATCTTAGAATTGGTAGTCTGGTGTATATCATATATTAGTTTATCCTTTGGCTTCTGCAAGTTACAGACACAAAGAATTTGTATTATTCCTATTACGGCATTGTGCAAATTAGTTGTACCATCACACTATTGTACAAGATACAACTGAAAGAGTAAGAACTTATAAAATGTAGATAAACTAGAAACTTGGTCTCATGTGCATCATAACTAACACTTACACTAACAGTGTCTATGAAGATTCTCAGTCATTCAGGTCACAGTTATCCAACAAAGGTTAAAGTCAAGTACACTAACAGTATTTTTCTCTGGCCTCACCTTTGAGACTTGAACTCTTTCATTATATCCAGAAAGTCATTGTAGACCTGAGGCTGGTTGCCAAACTGCAGTTTCACTTGGTCCAAGTAGGACAAAGCATCTTCCACCTTAGGGACGGAGAAGAAGGAAAGTCAATTTCATCAACCTGCCAGTCTGTATTTCTTATATAAATTTTTGGCAGCAGTGTCCTGGTATTATAATATTTAACACCAAACATTATTACAGTTAGAGAAGTATAGCTTAGATAAATCACCAGTGGCCATTTACCCCACCATCACATTTTGGAATCTTGACAAAAGTAAAGCAATAAATATATCTGAATTTAACCCAGGTCTTAAATGGTTCATTAAAAGTTCTTTACTACAGCATGCTTTTGGTTAAATGCTTACCTGCGGCCTATGATGAACCATCTGCATGGCTAGATAAAACCCAAGGTTAACACGGAAACTGTGACCTGTCCAAATAAAACAGGCTGACTAACCTTGAGCCTCTGGAACTGCTGTTGGCCCTGTGCAGAGGCTTGAGGAGCAGCAGTATGGCTGTGCCCTGACATCACTGATGGCCCATGGGACTGGACTGCCGGGTTGTGGTGGTGGGACCCACCATGGACGGCTGGGCTCGGAGTGTGCCCGTGCCCGCCACTGTTCTGGGCCACTGAGGGAACCTGGGAGGCAGAGACACTTATAAAAATGATGGCAACTAGTAAACTAATATACAAAGATATCTGATGGTTAGCACTACAACCTTGTCATTAAAAGGAAAATTTATACAGCGCCACATACAATAAGTGAACAGCAATTTATCTTCATAAAAAGTAAGACATGCTGATGGCTTACAGAAAGAAAAAAAAAAAAAGAGCTTCAGTCTCTGCATCCAACAGGCACCACAAACTAACAGAGGCTAACAAGACAGCCTGAGATATGAGCAACAAGTGACTTAAAACTGCTGCATTTGAAGTAGTTTAAACTCTAATACATTAGGTTAAAACAAATCTGTAGTGCACAAGCAGAGTATACCTGATATCCCTGGGGGACGGAATACTGGACGCCTGCTGTGGGCTGCATGTTGTCGGACACAGCCTCATACACAGCTGGGGCTGGAGCAGGGGCCAGGACACGATGCTGGAAAGCCTCCGCGTTGCCAGCAAGGCGCCGCTGCTGGGACGCAAAAACCGTTTCCTGATCCTCCAGTCGCCGCTTCATTATGAACTCATACTCGTAAGAGCTGTGAGACCTGGGAATAAAGTTATTGAGGAACATATGACAATAATTTTTTTTCAACCAAGAATTTATGGATACACACAGTGCCAGCTAGTCATCACTGTTGTTTGGCTTAGGAAGAAAATTATTACATGATTTCTGACCATATAGCCAATAAAACATCCAATGCTTTTAATGACACAAAGAACCATGGGAGTTCACAGCCGTCACCAGTTGGGACCGCGATGATTTACTAACTTCTCAGTTATAGTTTGTGTTATACTTTGGGATGTTTCCACCTCCAGCGACTACGCTAAAGTTACACTGACAAAAGATTATGTCATTGCAGACTGACTTCAAGTGTCTGACTACTATTTGGTTTGCTGATGTTCCAAGGCTCTCCAAGAGTGCCATTGGCCCCAAAACCTGAAGCTCCGTCCTGCTGCATACGTAACAACAGAGCAGCTACGTCAACACAGAAATGGTGCAGCAGTATGAAAATGAAGAAACACTGCGTGTACAAGTAGATTAGAGGAGGTAAGGGTGGAGGGAGGAAGTAAGCAATTAGCGAGTGAGAATAGACAAGATAAAGCACCTGGAATTAACAATGTATCTATCGCGATATAATTTTACTCAATAACAATAAAACAAATGTTCAATAAATGTTTGATTTTATTCATTTGAATCACAAACAAATTATCATAACTCTTTTGAATGTTTTGCCTCAGATTTGTAAAGCGTGTTTATTCTGACCGTATAGAAAAGTTTTAAACCTGGTTTCTTCAACTTTCACTCAGGAGCAAAAATCTGAATTTATAGTTGAAAGTAATAATGATTTGACAATTATCGTAATAATTATCGATATTGAATGATATTAAATGTTTTATTGTTATAACATTTCTAGCCATATCGGCCAGCCCTGTCTCTTTTGTTTTATTTCATTTATTTTTTATGTAACTACTCCCTTTCTTTGAATAATAAAAGGGAAATCTGATTTGGTAAAATCACAAACTGTTCTGAAAGTCTCACTAAAAGATCAAGGGATTAATATCTTTCATACATTTCACCCTCTTTGTTATGAAGAACAGTCTCATAAATTGAAGACCTGTGTTCTGCCTAAAGTTGAATCACATCTCAACAATTGGGTACTGCAGTTTGGGATTTAATAAAGAATGGGCGTATACTTCACAATGCAGCACACAACAGATACCACTTTTCCACATGGCCTTTTTTATACTGTCAACGAACTCAGGTGCCCACTCAGTGATAAAGCGATGACTTATAATGAGACCTTAAAGGTTTATAAATGTTAACATGTACTGAATGCAAAACTTGCAGTCCCCATAGCCAATGAAATACAGACAGTCTACGTCACCGATGCAACAAACAGGTGCTGTGGGAACGTGGGAGTTCAGTCTGCCATTCACAACTTCCTCAAGACAGCAACGACTGCTGAGCATCTGAATGAATGGCGTTATTGAAAGACAGAGCTAGAAACCCGACGGGGGAGAATAAATAACGTTTAAAACCCCGACCATCGAGCAAAAGTGACACAAAGACTGTCAAACCGAAGTGTACCAAGTAACGCTCGGTCTTCCGACAGTGTGGCTGTGCTGAGCTGTTCCAACAAGTCTCGCTCCAAACAGCCGCAGCCAAAGAAAGCGCGGCTGCAGTATTTATAGACACCTCAACTTCACTTGGTGTAGTAACGTTATAGTCACGTAGAGGCAAATACAGTTCTGTATGCTAGCTGCATGCTAACAGCCGTTAGCCGACAACAGCGATTCACCATCCCCTTTATGGCCTGGCAACACAAGCACCGACCTCGAGTTACAGCACGACGCTTTCCCCACGCCCGCCATTTAGAGCGTGGCGCAGGAGTGCAGCAAATTACACCCCATTTCAAGCAGGTAAGCACGAAAAGTAGCTGACTTGCTAGACGTCTGACTGCCTACCCATCTTCAAAGTATACGGAAGCATTTGTTTCTACGAACTACGCCGAGAATTAATTTTGTCGACACGGTATGTGAGCTGCCAGTTAGCTGCTAGCTAATGTAAACAAAATGAGCAACGTTAGCCCGACACCGAGCACAGTCCGGGGCTAGCAGGGAAGCACATGCGGCTAACCATTAGCTATCAGGTTCACTGTTGCTGAAACAGGCTATCTGAAGCGAGCACTATCTATCGATTATTAGAGTAATTATATCAGGTGTAGTTACCAGTGAGTGACATACAAATGAACCTCGATTCCCCGTGTGGTTCACTTAAAACGTCTGCTAACGGTAGGTATGTAGCTAGCTGTATTAGCAAGCTGAATGAATTCAACTGAACTCACCCCTCTCCTAAATAGCCGAAGATCCCAAATGATGCTTTGATAATCCGTTATTTGTGGTTTAACCGCTACACCTCTGGCTGGGAAAGAGACCAAAGTGACGTATGTGCTAAAAGCAACTTATGAGTGGCGTGGGTTTTTTTAAAATAAACAATTCAAGCAGTGGACTGCAAAGTGGAAATCTTCCCGAGAGAGGAAAACAATCTCCGTTAGGTTAGCTGTGGAGGAGGCGGGGTTTTCAGATATAGTCCCGCCCCCCGACAGGCGCCATTGGTCAGTTCGTCCAGCGACTCCCCAGAAGGGCGGGGGGACGAATTCGGGTGGTGAATTCGAACTGTCAATCAAGGATTTATGGCACAGTTGTCAAGCACGCCCATTTTGACTTGAAGCGCGACGCCAGCAGTGAGAAGAGTCGTTCATACTCTGCGTGGGTAGTATAACATTATTGATAACTGTATGATTGATGTGTAAGACTCCCTGGCAATGTGAACGTGTACTCAGATTATACTTATTGTTTTCTTTTTTGACCATTGAAGAATTGACATTACTCTTTGTCTGTGTGTATATTTTTAACTTATTCGTTGTACTGTATAATTCATTCAAGACTCCGTCAAAACTTAAATATGTTACTGACGGACTTGTTTGTATGTCTGTAATAATTAAAAAAAGATTAGATTGTATATGTGAACAATGGTGTGTGTGAAATGTGTAGCCTACTTTTAATATACACATCAAAAGTTTTTTGTGTTGTGTGTATTTGGTATTCATATATTTTCATTGCCTGATTAACCTATTTGTGAACACCTGGGCAAAAATGTACTGTTGGGTCCCTGTACCCTACCAAGTTTCCATTAAATAGGCCTACGCTGCACACATTAACATAATAGATCAGACTTGGAAAGCTGTACTGCTGTAGGCTACAGCAAATTACCAGGCATATATTTATAGGATATATGTTAGAGTTTGAGTGTCATATCTATAACGATGGGTTTTAACTATCTACACAACTATAGCTACTTCCTGGAGTTTGGTAACACGTGACTTTGTAGGAGGGAGTCTGCCTTTGCACTGGTGTCCCTCCTCTTTGTGGACATTTCAGCCAATCGCTGCATGCAACCGTCATTACAAATCCCCAAAAAGGTTGAACTTCCAAAATAAACCATCGCCCACGACAGGCGGAGCTGCAACACCAGCCCGGGATTCCTTCCTCAGCCCAGGCGGATTCAGCAGTGACCGTAGGCTGCAGCTTACACGTATAATTCCACTATCCTGACTGGTTCCCCTACATTATTGTGTGCCTCTGCAAAACTGACCGAAACCAGCATTTGACATTACAATACGCATATCTGAATGCGTTGAAGTATTTTTCAACAGCTTAACAAGTGTGTTTTTGTCAAGTTTTGTGCAAAGGCATCCAAGACAACGCAGTGCGGGCTGAGGAGATCCCCACAACACCAAAAACACACGGTTAGGAGGATCAGCTAGCCCGTGTACCCTGGGTATTTGCAGGCTGCACTCTCCAAACAAAAGGTTCATGGCACAAAAATGCATCATGTGGTAATTGACGCTTTGTAAGAAACGCTGGCAGGGGCATGGCGAAGCAGGGCCTAGGCGGCTACAAACGCTGTATCTTTTCTAGGCGGCAAGAGCTGATCCACTTGTCCTTACTAAACAATGCCAAAGTCAAACGAAACGGGAACTACGGTGTCGCTTTATGGAAACACATCGGCACGGCGGAGCCACGCCATTCTCTCCGCGCTCTACCGAATGAGAAAACGCAGCCGATCAACCCCATTTTCCCCTGCAGAGAGGACGACCGCGCTCTTAACAAATCGTATTCTTTGTTTACTTCAATAGTCGGGAGTAAAATGTCTAACCTGTCTCACCACAACTCCCTCCCCCCCACCGATCCGTTAGCGTTACATGCTCACACAACGCTGCAGACAAAATGTTTCGACTTCCAGACCGCGGCATGCCTCAGATTACCATCACACAGCCCGGGGGGGAGATTGTTTACTAGCCGACAAAATGACGTCCAGCCTATCTGGCCATCTACCACGTTATGTTTTTTGGCTATTCTGTAGCCGTTTGCTACCATAAAAAGCCTCCTTCAATTCATTTAAAAACACAAAAGGTGCGAATGACCACTAAACACTACCCGATTCGAGATAAACATCGTTCACTTGTTATAGCACCAGTATTGTAAATATTATTTAGTTAAAGCAGCTGTTACATACCCAGGAAAAAGACTCCTTACTCCGGATTCGTGTTTGTAACAAAATAGTTGGAGACGCCCCCCTCCGTTGGCATTGGCGCACACTACAATACGCGTCATTTTATTTTGAATATCACCCGCTAAAACCGAGCCAGCGTCTGTGAAACAGCAGTGTCTCCATTTGATGAAACTTGTGTATAGACATGCGAGCTCGACATCTTTGGAGAAGAAAAAAATAATTGGGAATAGTAGTGGGAAGTGAATAGGCTAAGTATATTTATTTAAGTTTTGTACATGCCGGTACGTATTTGTACTGTATTTAGATTGTATTCTTTTACTCGGCTGTACTTTTTACTCCACTACGTTTTTGCCCGCTAAAGTTGCCAGCTTCTTGTCAGATTCATATTTAACGTACAATACATGTGATCAGCAAATAAAATATAACTTGTTATAATTAAACGTGTATAACTGATTCAAATTATCCTGCTACATCACTGTTACATGTTAATGGGTCAGTAACGACACTTAGCAAAGTGGCCAGTCTGTATTGTAACTACTTTTCCTTCTTTAATATTTTGCTGGTAATAGGCTACTTTTTCCACTTTTACTTAATAGCCCTCATTTAAATGTTTACTTAACTCATACCAAACTATTTTTACATGTGTTATGACTGCTTTTATTAATAAGTAAAAGATCTTAGTGCTTCTTCCACAGCTGTTTGCTAGTTTTTTTTTAGACCAACTCATAATATTGTGAGTAAGCTACACTGTACAGTTATTGCACTTGTGAATAAATTTACTTTCAACCCAGCAATTGTTGTGTTTGTATTTTCCATAATGTTTGCCAACAAAGGTAAAAGGAGAAAATCTGAGTGAATATTGTATAGCCCTAACCTATACTGTTAGTTTATATGAAAAATAATTGTGCTGGAATTGTTGTGGGCCTATCTTACATTTTACCTGTGCAGTTCAATGCAGCAGATCTACTGTGCCACAAGAGAATACCTCTCTCAACACATTACACCAGAAGAATTTTTCTATTTCTTGACATTAGTCTCAACTCTTATCACCTATTGGTTCCTATGAAGGCAGTGGGCAGTACTCTATACTGTAGTGCAATTATTGCTTTTAAGAGAGGCACATTGTCTACTTAAACCATGAATGAAAGTACAATAAATTATGCCTTTTCTCTTCACCTAAATATTTTAGGAGTAAACATCTACATTTGTTTTGACAATCACACTGAATTAAAAATAAGTTAAATTAGTTAAATTTATTTAGATGATCAGTAAAAAAAAATCTACACAAGTTAAGAAAAACCGGTAACACATTTGTGAACCTTGCTATTTTGATTCACTTTCTTCTAAAGACTAAACTTAGGAAAAATAAAGACATGGTGAGAGTCTTTCCCCAAGGAGGTTGGTAAATCCAGCCACAAGACTCTTAATTTCATTTAAGTCATGTATGGGAGGCTGTCTTTATGATCTTGAAGTTCTTGTTTTGAGCATTTACACTCCAGAGTGCTTTATTCTATTGGAAAACTTCCTCGAAACCCTCTATGGCATGAATTTTTATTTCAGGAGAAAAAAAAATATTTTACACTAGTTTTTGAGAGCTTGGGGGTCCCTGATAATATATCAATCATAAAATGTGTCCCCCCCCCTACCAGATTTTGGTTTGTTGCCTCTGGTCAACAAGATGCAATGAGGTTACTAAAACATGAAGGTTTTTTAATGTTATATATTAAGTGTAATGAGGAACAAACAAGCAATACATTAGAAAAAGTTTTATTTTAACATCAAAAATATCAAGTTTTATTTCAACAATCATTAACCGCAAACGGTTTCAATTCAATTTTATTTTTACAGCGCCAAATCACAACAACAGTTATCTCATAGCGCTTTTCATAAAAGAGCAGGTCTAGACCGCACTCTGGGATGTTATTTACCGAAACCCAACAATTCCCACCAAGAGCAAGTACTAGGCATCAGAGGCAAGGAAACACTTGCCTCAGTTTATCAATCAGTGGGTTAGAAATTAGATGCAGTGTGTGGTTGTGTTTCTGAATGTGTGTTCCTATGGGCTACTGATTGAATCGTTTGTGTTTTTCTTTTTTTACAAAGCATAATCTCTATTATTCTGTATGGAACCTCAGGAAACAGTTGGTGTTGGACGTGAAGCACCCACTGATGTCCACGCACACACACACACACACACACACACACACACACACACACACACACACACACACACACACACACACACACACACACACACACACACACACAC